>NC_137521.1:12472500-12477500 GCF_041902795.1 Electrophorus electricus
CTTCGGCTCTGTCTTGTGCTCTTTCTTTCTCCCTGTGTCTTGCAGACATTTGAAATATGCTCTCCAGCTGCAGGGGCCCAGGCAGGGAGGGGAGGGGCCACACAAAGCCTCCCCCGCCCCTGAATAGCTCTCTACAAACGCCACCACCAATCCTAAAAGACCAGGTTGGAGCTGTCGGTCTCCTGTGTACACCCCTCCCTACAGGGGAGACCCCCCCTGCCTGCAGACTCTGTGTTTCACATTCAATAGACATTCCTTCACGCTTTAGAGCGCGGCGTGGAAGAGAGGTGGAGATGGGTGTCCATTTTTCTTACGGTCTTGTGTGTGTGTGTTTGGCTGTATGTGCAAACGCAGGTTGTGGATGGAGATGGAGGGATGAGAAAACAGCAGCAGTCAACAACAGTCCGACAAAGAGTCCCAGCGTTCTCCATCACAGTCCAGTGTTCTCCAGCACAGTCCAGCGTTCTCCAGTAAAGTCCAGCGTTCTCCAGCACAGTCCAGCGTTCTCCAGTAAAGTCCAGCGTTCTCCAGCACAGTCCAGCGTTCTCCAGTAAAGTCCAGCGTTCTCTAGTAAAGTCCAGCATTCTCTAGTAAAGTCCAGCATTCTCCAGCACAGTCCAGCGTTCTCTAGTAAAGTCCAGCGTTCTCTAGTAAAGTCCAGCATTCTCTAGTAAAGTCCAGCATTCTCCAGCACAGTCCAGCATTCTCCAGTAAAGTCCAGCATTCTCCAGTAAAGTCCAGCGTTCTCCATCACAGTCCAGTGTTCTCCAGCACAGTCCAGCGTTCTCCAGTAAAGTCCAGCGTTCTCCAGCACAGTCCAGCGTTCTCCAGTAAAGTCCAGCGTTCTCTAGTAAAGTCCAGCATTCTCTAGTAAAGTCCAGCATTCTCCAGCACAGTCCAGCGTTCTCCAGTAAAGTCCAGCGTTCTCTAGTAAAGTCCAGCATTCTCTAGTAAAGTCCAGCGTTCTCCAGCACAGTCCAGCGTTCTCCAGTAAAGTCCAGCATTCTCCAGTAATGTCCAGCGTTCTCTAGTAAAGTCCAGTGAACCAGGTGTTTGGTTGGTCTTCTGGCTCTTGAGAAGCTTCATTCTCATCAGCTTATGAGGTCTTTTACAGAACAAAAAAAGCTGATGTTAGAATATCACTGTAGGACAAAAATGTTTGTTAAATTAATTCCTACACATAAGAGAATGGATCCAAAATCAGAGTTCTGTATACCTGTGTGTGTCTGATGTGATGGTGCCTGACCTGTGTGTGTCTCAATTGTGTGTCAGTATGTCTGATCTGAATGTGTCACTCCTGAGTGTCACACCAGTGTCTAATCTGAATGTGTCTCATCTGTGTGTATCTGATTTGAGCGTATGTGATCTGAGTGTGTCTGATCTGAGTGTGACTGATCTGAGTGGGTCTGATCTGAGCATGTCTGATCTGACTGTGTCTGATCTGAGAATGTCTGATCTCAGTGTGTCTGATCTGAGTGTGTCTGATCTGAGCATGTCTGACCTCTGGATTCACTCATTTTGAGATTGCAGTACATTTATTTTACTGTTCTCATGAGATGGCATTTCAGAAGTTTCGAAACCGATGTGGTACTCTTGTAAAAAACAATGAACAACAAAGCAGTTTTAGTGCAGTACTGTACATGGGTCAGCGTTACCATGGTGATTACACAGCAGTATTAGTGCAGTACTGTACGTGGGTCAGTGCTGGGGTGGAGGTGTCTGATTCCGAGGTCCAGCACACAGGAGGGTGGAGGTGTCTGATTCCGAGGTCCAGCACACAGGAGGGTGGAGGTGTCTGATTCCGAGGTCCAGCACACAGGAGGGTGGAGGTGTCTGATTCCGAGGTCCAGCACACAGGAGGGTGGAGGTGTCTGAGTCCGAGGTCCAGCACACAGGAGGGTGGAGGTGTCTGATTCCGAGGTCCAGCACACAGGAGGGTGGAGGTGTCTGATTCCGAGGTCCAGCACACAGGAGGGTGGAGGTGTCTGATTCCGAGGTCCAGCACACAGGAGGGTGGAGGTGTCTGATTCCGAGGTCCAGCACACAGGAGGGTGGAGGTGTCTGATTCCGAGGTCCAGCACACAGGAGGGTGGAGGTGTCTGATTCCGAGGTCCAGCACACAGGAGGGTGGAGGTGTCTGATTCTGAGGTCCATCCGTGCTCATTTGACAGTATGGCCTGTTTGACTTATCAATAATGAAGGAGGGAACTGCAGCTCGGCCAAGAGGTTTGTTATCGTTTCAGTTTTGCAATAAAACACCGCAAACAAACCAGGGAGGGTCCGTAACCCTCAGAGCCTGGGGGGGCGGTGTGTGTGTGTGTGTGTGTGTGTGTGTGTGTGTGTGTGTGTGTGTAGGGGGGGGATTTTTCATTTGCTCCTCACTCTCCCACAAGAGCAGTCTCATATGCCAAGGGGAGTTTCACATCATTTATGTAGGGAGTGAATGTGAAATCTCACACACACACGCGCACGCTTACATATAGTCAGATCCAGAGTTCTTGTGTTCTTTCTGCTTTTCTCTCTTTCATCTTCTGCTCTTTCCCTGAGTTTCTAGTGTTTTTATTTTATTTATTGAGTATTTTCTGATGTTCTTGGCTGGATGTTTGTTGCTCCAGGGGTGTCATTATCCTCGGAAATGCTCTTGGCATTTACAGTTTTTTACAATCATTTTCACATTTGTCTCAGTACCAAGTCCACTTCTTCAAAACACTTCAGCACATCAGTTCACCTTTAGTGCAAAACACACTTCAACCACCAAAACAGGTCATATTTCATCCAAAAGTGACTCATGCTGCTAGAACTATAACACAACTATAACAACTATAACACTACTATAACACAACCATAACACTACTATAGCAAAATTATAACAAGTATAACACAACTAGAACACAACTACAGCATAACTATAATACAACCATAACATTACTATAATACTATAACACAACTACAACATAATTCTAACACAACTATAACATAACTATAACACAACTATAACAACTGTAGGGTACTAGTCTAGTAGTGTAGCAGGGTAGTAGTGTAGTAGCGTAGAAGGATAGTACAGTAGTAGTGTAGTAGGGTAGTAGTGTAGTATTGTAGCAGGGTATTAGTGTAGTAGTATAGTAGGGCATTGGGGTATTACTGTAGTAGTGTATTATTGTAGTAGGATAGTAGGGTAGTACTGTAGTATGGTAGTAGTATAGCAGGGTAGTAGTGTAGTATTGTAGTAGGGTAGTAGTGTAATAGGGTAGTAGGGTAGTACTGTAGTAGTGTAGTAGGGTATTAGTGTAGTAGTGTAGTAGGCTATTAGTGTATTAGTATAGTAGGGTAGTAATGTAGTAGTGTAGTATTGTAGTAGGGTAGTAGTGTAATAGGGTAGTAGGGTAGTACTGTAGTAGTGTAGTCGGGTATTGGTGTAGTAGGCTAGTAATGTAGTAGGGTAGTAGTGTAATAGGCTAGTAGGATAGTACTGTAGTAGTGTAGTAGGGTATTAGTGTAGTAGGGTAGTACTGCAGTAGTGTAGTAGGGTATTGGTGTAGTAGGGTAGTAGTATACTTGGGTAGTAGGGTATGTGTGTGTGTGTGTGTGTGTGTATTATATCCGCACCCAGTATACCCCTACATACCCCACTAGTCATTAGACCTCTACATACCCCATTACTCCTCACTTCTGCATTAAAGGATGTGATGTTTTACCCGCTACCATAGTTAGACCAAAAATGGCTGTGATTGTAAAAATCTTTTAAATAGAATACAAATGTGACAGACGTTCTCATCTCTATCTCCCCTGACTTTCTCTGTCTCCCTCTCTCCCTCTCTCTCTCTCTCTCTCTCTCTTACACACACACACTCGCACACACACACACACACACACACACACACACACACACACACACACACACACACACACACACAAACACACACCCCTTCACTCACTGGGTTGAGACTCTGCTGAGATCTCCGGCAGCAGGCAGCATGCCAGTGTGAGTCACTATGCTGACCATCTGGGTCCAGGTACCAGTCCTGCCAAAACTGAGAGAGAGAGAGAGAGAGAGAGAGAGAGAGAGAGAGAGAGAGAGAGAGAGAGAGAAGAGGAGGAGGAGGAGGAGGAGGAGAGGGTAGGAAGGGAAAGAGAGAAAAAGAAAATGAGAGAGACTGATGGAATGCAAGGCCCCTGTCTCTCTCTCCCCATCTGTCTCTCCCACTGTCGGTCTCTCTCTTTGTCGTGTTTCATGTATTATTAAGAGTGCAGATATCTACAATGTGCTCAGCTGTTCTATTCTTACTATAGTTACTCAAATTCCTCAAACGATTCATACTATAGTTTTCTTATTTACATAAATTGCATTAAGTCTAATTTTAGCCCTGTTACTACACATGACAGAGCTGTTACCAGCCCTGAGAGGGGCTTGCACTAGCATTTCCGTCCGACCTTGAGATTGGCGGCTGTGGGGTTGTCAGCTCCTCGGCGGCACTTCAGGTAAACTAATCCACATATGTCTGTGATAACAAAGGTGGTGCAATGTGTGTGTGTGTGGACACACTGCTAACTGCTGTGTGTGTGTGTGTGTGTGTGTGTGTGTGTGTGCGCGCATTTGTGTGTGTGTGTGTGTGTGTGTGTGTGTGTGTGTGTGTGTGTGTCTGTATGTGTGTGTGTGGACACACTGCTAACTGCTGTGTGTGTGTGTGTGTGTGTGCGCATTTGTGTGTGTGTGTGTGTGTGTGTGTGTCTGTATGTGTGTGTGTGGACACACTGCTAACTGCTGTGTGTGTGTGTGTGGGGGGGGGGGGACCCACTGCTAACTGTCCTTGTATAGGTCACATATTACAGAGGATAAAGAATGGTAGCATGCTGTGTGTGCATGTGTGTGTGTGTGTGTGTGTGTGTGTGCATGTGTGTGTGTGTGTGTGTGTGTGTGTGTGTGTGTGTGTGTGTGCATGTGTGTGTGCATGTGTGAGTGTGTGTGAGTGTGTGTGTCTGTGGTTGTGTGTGTGTGAGTG
>NC_137521.1:12482500-12485000 GCF_041902795.1 Electrophorus electricus
CTTTTTCTTTCTTTCTCTCTCTGTCTTCTTCACTCTGTAATTCTCTCTCTCTCTCCCCCCCCCCCTCTCTCTCTCTCTCTCTCTCTCTCTCTCTCTCTGTCTGCATGAGTTCCCCACCTCCCATTAAGGTCCACAGGGAGCAGTCTGTTGCTGCTGTGAGTTCAGATCAAGAGATAAACACACACACACACACACACACACACAAACACACACACACACACACACACTCACATACACACACACACAAACACACACACACACACACACACACAAACACACACACACACACACACACACACACACAAACAAACACACACACACTCGCCCACGCAGGTGTGCAGCCTGCAGATGCTTCACAGTTGGAGAAAAATAAAAAAATCCCTTAATTATAACCTCTCACTCTTCATGCTGTCTGCCCCTCCCTCTCCCTCTCCCTCTCTCTCTCCTCACTGTCTCTGTTCTTTCTCTCCTTTCTTCTTCCTCCTCTTCTCCATCTCACTTTTGTTTTTGTCTGTTTCTGATTACAGATTCTCTTTCTTTGCCTCCCCCTTTTTACTCTCTCTTTTTTGTCTTCTCTCTCATTCTCTCTATCCCTCACTTAATTTCTCTCCATCTCTTTCATTCTGCTTCATTGTTCTCTCTGTTATCTCTTCTTCTTTATTCCCTTTTAATTACGGACCTGCGGTGCAGATACCGAGAAGCCAGTCACACTTCCCCAGCGTAGTAACTCGCTGCCATACCACCGCACCATCACGTGAGCCACTGCCACTAGAGTTACTGGGATTCTCCCGAACTGACTGGGATGCCCTCAAACCCCACAGAACCTGATCAAATAACTGAATGCTTAGAATCAGTTTTCCACCACACACTCAATAATGTTGCTCCACTTAAGAGTAAAAATATTAGGGACAAAACATTAGTACCATGTTGTAATGACCGCATTCACAATTTAAAACAGAACACTTGAAAAATAGAACGTAAATGGCGCCACAATAAGCTTGTAGTCTTCCAGCTTGCATGGAAGGAGAGCCTTCTCAAGTATAGAAAAGCACTTATTATAACATTTATTATAAATTTATTTAATGAGAAAATTAAGCACAATAGAGATCCAGAGCTTACATCTCTGATCTCACGCTCAAAATCCTCCACTTGCTTACTAGATCCACTGCCCACACACTCTCAGGAAATCCTACCTGAAGTAATTTAACCGCTACTAAATTTACTACACTCCTCCTTGAACTTTGACTAAGCTCCTAAATCATTCAACTTAGCAGTAATCAGACCACTTATCAAAAAATCTAACCTCGACCCATGTCAGCTGTCAAACTACAGGCCGATGTCAAACCTTCCATTAATTTCCAAGATCCTAGAAAAAGCTGTGGCTCAGCAGATAAGCTCATACTTGAATCAGAACCAGATACATGAAGTCTTTCAGTCAGGATTTAGGTCTAATCATAGTATGGAGACAGCACTAATTAAAGTAGTTAATGGCCTGTTGCTGTATTGCTGACCTAATGCTGTATTCCTATAATGCTCCCAAACCATGGAATAACCTTCTTGTAAATGTTGGAGATTTAGAAACAGTCTCAATATTTAAGGCTAGGCTGAAAACCTGTACAGTCAAGCATTTTATTAACTACTTCCCATCTTAGGTAGAGGTGTAGATCTGGGGGTCCGTGGGCATTGAGAGTTCTGGTAAACTGGGATGTTATGATGCTTCACCCCTCTTTTGTCACTCGAGTTTGTTGACTGGGAGCAGCAGAGCGCTGATGTTCCAGGGTGCCCTCATGTTTGTGGTTCCTTCTGGCTCTTTCCTTTAGCTGTGCTGCCGTGGGTACATCTGCCAGAGTCCACCCTCTGATGCCCCCTGCTGTAGCCCACCACAGCTCCACCCCAGGCAGCTACACGCTGCTGCCCTTAATGGACAATCTCGTGAAGGATGGGTCTCGGACACGCACACACCGGAACAGGACCTCTAGAAAACGGGACTAGACACTGATTGCTTGTTTTTCCATTTTTATTATTGTATATTTGTTTTCTCTCTCACTACTCATTGTGGTCTTTATTGTTTATTATTTCTATTTATAATATTGTTTATATTATTATTTATATTGTTGCTTCTCGGTGTCTGCACTGCAGGTCCAACACTATATTGTCCGCTGTCGTCCAGAGGAGGGCGGCCCCCCTTTGAGTCTGGGTTCCTCTCCAGGTTTCTTCCTCGTGCTCTAGGGAGTTTTTCCTCACCACTGTAGCTCTTGTTTTGCTCACTGGGGGCTTGGAATTGGACATTTGGAAAGCTGCTTTGTGAAAAGTGTTATGTAAATAAATGTGACTTAACTTGAGTCAACTCTTTCTCTCTTATTTTCAGTGTTTGGTTCCTGGATTCAGCGTCTGGTCTCCTATGGAAGTGTACTGTATATTATTATGTCTAAATAAATCATTACACACTCACACACACACACACACACACACACACAAACACACACAGTATATTGCTGTC
>NC_137521.1:12490000-12492500 GCF_041902795.1 Electrophorus electricus
CCTCCTCACCGCCATGCTCTCTGAGGGCCAGAGGACCGTTGCCCCATGTCGGACCATGGCGAGGATTTAATGTACAACACACGGAACTGACTCACTCGCTCTCTCAAAGACTCTGGAAGCGGTCGAGGTAAAATAATCCCATATGCCTCTGTCCCCCAACAGTTTACTACCTCACCAGAACACTGCGTGCATGTGTGTGTGTGTGTGTGTGTGTGTGTGTGTGTCCATTTGTGTGGCATTAGAAGTTGGACCCCCAGGAGCTGGAGAGGTTCTGGTCTGTCACAACAGATACTGAGAGTAACAGTCGCTAAACGACTCCCATAATGAACTCTGGATGATCAACAATAGATCTGTCCCGTGGGCCAATGCAGAACACGCTCATAAACCTTTCGTAACCACGCGCAGCGCACAAGGAGCCCCCCAACCCCAACATGACACACCACGACACGTCGGCATGACAGTAATGCTAAAGAAAGACTCGGAAAACTTCACCAACAGGGACAGTCTCGGGACGGCAGCACCGTCACGACAGATTATTACTTGTTGTGCCCAAAGTAGATTTTAAAATTATTTAACCTTTAAGTTTTCCCTGAAGTCTGCCTTCGACGCGAGCGCTCATGCGAGTAGTTGCGTGACGGGAAGACACGCGTGAGGGTGTCAGTGGTGACTGGAGGCCCATCAGAGTTAAATCTGACCAAAGGTGAAACAGTTCATCTCTACTGCATAAAGAAGTGGGAAATGGTCTTAAAATGCAGCCAAAGCTACTAGGAGGTTTAGTCCTGACAGACAGAGGGGAGGCAGCACACCCAACTACAGCTACACCCAACAGCTGCACCCTACAGCTACACCTACAGCTACACCCATCACCTACACCCTAGTTACACCTACAGCTACACCCAACAGCTGCACTCTACAGCTACACCAAACACCTACACCCTACAACTACACCCAACAGCTGCACCCTACAGTTACACCTACAGCTACACCCAACACCTACACCCTACAGCTACACCCAGCATCCACACCCTACAGCTACACCTACAGCTACACCCAACATCTACACCTACAGCTACAACCGACACCTACACCCTACAGGTACACCCAGCATCTACACCCTACAGCTATACCTACAGCTACATCCAACACCTACACCCTACAGTTACACCTACAGCTACACCCAACACCTACACCCTACAGCTATAACTACAGCTACACCCAACACCTACACCCCACAGCTACACCCAACAGCTGCACCCTACAGCTACACCTACAGCTACACCCAAAACCTACACCCTTTAGCTACACCTGCAGCTACACCCAACACCTACACCCTACAGCTATACCTAGCTACACCTATAGCTACACCCAACACCTACACCCTACAGTTACACCAAACAGCTGCACCCTACAGCTACACCCAACACCTACACCCTACAGCTACACCCAGCATCTACACCCTACAGCTATACCTACAGCTACACCCAATACCTGCATCCTACAGCTACACCTACAGCTACACACAACACCTACACCCTACAGTTATACCTACAGCTACACCCAACACCTACACCCTACAGCTACACCCAGCATCTACACCCTACAGCTATACCTACAGCTATACCTACAGCTACACCCAACACCTACACCCTACAGCTACACCTACAGCTACACCCAACACCTACACCTACATCCTACACCTACACCTACACCCTACACCTGCAGCGACACCCTAAATGTGTTCAGTTGTTCGATGTGCTGATTTTCAAGGTTTATGCTTCAGTACATGTAAAATACCAGTGTGCATTATGGAAAACACACTCACGACACGGTGTTGTGGCCGACTCACACGCGCCGTACGGATGCTCGTGCTGATAAACGCACCCCAGGAGCAAACGTCGACCCAATTGAGCATGTGCTCAGATTCTCTGCAGCACTAACGTAAGAGTCTGGTCGAATGTGATGACCAGACAAGTGAAGGTATTGTGACACGGTGCTAACAGATCTTCCAATACCTGCGCGTGTACTCCAGGCAGCCAATCAGATTGTGGCCTCTGGGAGATGGCAATTTATAGGCTGAGAGAGGTGGCACTCCAGAAATTCTGTGATTCAATTCTGCGTGCTCAGTTTTGCGTGACTGTTAAATTAATTCCGTCATTCACTCGTAACAGATGTAAGCCTGTCCGGCCTGTCAGCTCGGCATGTGTGCGCGTGTTCCTGTGTTTGTGGGGGGTGTTTGTGCGCTACAGGGATCAGTGGAGTCCAGATCACACCAGTGAATCATTCTCCAACACTCCCCAGCCCATGAGGGTTGGCGTTAGGATGTTCCAGAATGTTCCAGAAAGTGAACCTCCACCACTAAATGAACCAGTGTGATAGGGGAAGACACTAGAGACTCACCAACTCTGACACACAAAAAAACCCAAGGCAACATTTGGGTTTGTTGGACAATATTGTGTCTGTGCACTCTCTCCTCTGAGAAAAAAAAAACATCCATAAAGAC
>NC_137521.1:12497500-12502500 GCF_041902795.1 Electrophorus electricus
CATGCTAATTACACACACACACACACACACACACACACACACGCACACACACACACATACATACACATACATACACACACACACACACACACACACACACAGCTTATAGGTCTGTAATGTTTTCATATGACTGTGCCTATTTTGTACATAGAGCTGCAATTATTTGATCGGTTCTGGAGGAATTCAAACCCAAAGAGCTCGCTATTTAAACACCATCTAAAACACCCTCTAAACACAATCTAAAACACATCGAAACCATCTAAACACCATCTAAAACACATCTATAAACCATCTAAAACACATCTATACACCATCTAAAACACATCTATACAACCATCTAAATACCATCTAAAACACATCTATACACCATCTGAACACCATCTAAAACACATCTATACACCATCTATACACCATCTAAAACACATTTATACACCATCTAAACTCCTAAACACCGTCTAAAACACATCTATACACCCTCTATACACCATCTAAAACACATCTATACACCATCTATACACCATCTAAAACACATCTATACACCATCTATACACCATCTAAAACACATCTATACACCATCTAAAACATATCTAAACCCTGTCTAAAGCACATCTAAACACCATCTAAACATTGTCTAAAACACATCTATACACCATCTAAACACCATGTAAACTCCATGTAAACCCCATCTAAACACTGTCTAAAACACATCTAAACACTGTCTATACACCATGTAAACTCCATCTAAATACCATTTAACACCATGTAAACTCCATCTAAATACCATTTAACACCATGTAAACTCCATCTAAATACCATTTAACACCATGTAAACTCCTTCTGAACTTTTACATACAGTCCTCCTGCTACAGGGACACTGAATTCCTCAGGTAATAGACTACTGAAGTGACACATTATCTTATTTATTTCACACATTTAAAAACGTGGAATTGAATTGTTTAATTTACAGTAGCATAGTCAATAGCCAAACAGTACCAGTGGACTAGGACCTGTGCACAGCAGAACTGGGCCACCGGATCCGAGACCAGCGTGTGTGGGTATAGTAACAGTTATTTAAGGTTATTTTCCACTTCCGAAAGCAATGAGACCAATTTTAATCAGTTTTAAGACCCCTCCCATAGTTGGTTCACAACACACTCAGTGTAGCACTGATATTATAGAAAGAACCTGCTTCTTACAACAGTTGTGGCTTTGATGAGGGAAACACCGTGGATGGTACAAAAAAACCCAGTGAAAATACGTGAAATTCGTTAACAAAGACCAATAACAAAATCTCTCCCAAGACAAAGGACAAACAGAACACATGAGACATTTGCGTGAATACAACACAAGTGGAACTACAGACAGCATTCATTCCCAAGCTGAGCAACTGGGACACAGCTTGTCTGGCCCCTTTCAAAATATTTCTCCGGAGGAAGTACATGAGAGTTGTAAACACTCGCTGGTGTTGTCCTGGCCTCACTGTGGACGTATGCAGATCCAGAACAGCTCAGGGAGCCGCTGGACATACTAACACTATAAATAAAATCAGAACTAAGACACTAATATCCTTACAACTTCCTCCAGCGGAGTATTATCACTGGCAACACACCACAGCAGGTGAGATCATTGCACTATTGGGTGAACCTTGAGCCAACCTGTCTCTCTCTCTCTCTCTCTCTCTCTCTCTCTCTCACACACACACACACACGTGCACACACAGCTTCTTTGAAGTGTATGCACTAGGTGAGCCATATCACTGAACAGGTGACGTGTGTGTGTGTGTGTGTGTGTGTGTGTGTGTGTGTGTGTGTGTTTGTGTGTGTGTGTGTGTGTGTGTGTGTGTGTGTGATTCATTGTCTATAACTCTAAGGCCACAAAAAGTGATTAAAGTGGCAGGAAGAATGCTATCTGTGGTTAAAGGGCTTGGCTGGGGCGGGTTTGCCTCACAGAGGTATGCAGAAAGTACAGTCACGAATTCAGAGAGCGCAGATAAACTACAATAGAAACAATCCCATAAACACTCCGCTACTGGCAAGCACGCGGCTTACGAAACCCATCTGATGACGGCGACTGCAGCTCCGCTTCTAAAGCACGCGCAGTGTCGCAGTGTAGGACATAACAGGATATAAGCCATTATTCAGGATACCCGCTGAAACGCGGCGCTCAACACTTTTACGCAACAACCTCCAGAATTATTCATACGTCCAATCAAGAAGAGCAACAAAAAGTTCATCTTTTAGCACCACGAGGAAGTGTTTTAAACGGGAGAAGACACGCTCACGCTCGTGCCAAGCTAGCGTTCAGCAGTGCGATCGTGGAAACAAACGGCGCGAGACTCGAGTCAGGTCCCCCGTGCTGGGGACCTTCGAGTTCTCAAGCTTGTCGCGTGTCAGGATGAACGCGCGCGTCTCTGCTCGCGTGGGTAGAATGCTGGAGATGCTATGCAAGCCTTCGGTTTTCCAGCCTGACTTACGAAGGTCCGTGAAACGTCCGGACGCGCGTCTCTGTCCTTCGCTTTGTCTGCGGTCGAGTTTGGCTCGTCGCTTTCTGTGCGTGCGCAGGTAAATTCTGTGCATGCGCAGGTAAATTAGGCGTGACGGGTGTGACCGTTGAAGACTTTGTAAAGACTTCGATTAACCTAAAAAAAGGTTTAAAAAATGTAAACAGGAAGACACACGTACTGTGTTTTGTCGCACAACAGTTAACAGGGTAACACATTGTGCTTGTAAATACATTTCAAGTCAGTGTGGTACTCTGGGAATTCACGTTTTCCAGTTTAGACCGTCCACTCCGACGCCTGCAGCCTCATCGCAGACATGTTTGACAGATCCGTTTTACAGCACAGAAGCATCGTGCTGAGATGAATCAGGACGCAGTGTTCCCTTCACCCACTCACTGCTCCCACTGCCCAAACATCACCCTTTCAGATTAGGCCAAGAGACGACCAGAGACCCCACAGAGCGTCTCTCGTGGAACACGGCGCGTGTGTCACAGGCTGATATTTCATCTTAATATGAGCTGATCATGTCTCCCTAGAAGAGAAAGAGATGAAGAGGTCTGCACCAGAGCCTGCTTTAACAAATCCCCCTTAATGTTGCTAAGCTCAGAGACCACCCTGCGCGTGAGTCAGGCGAAATGAGCGCCACTACCTGTACGGCTGGCATTGTTAGTCGCATGTGCAGAAACTAGCTGGGCGAGAGTGCTCGAGGTGAGGAGGTTGTTTGGTTGTGGGGTTTTTGTTTTTTGATGAGAGTTGAGCTGCTTTCTGACAGACGACTGTTCCCATACGGCAGCTTATTACCACTTCACCAGAAGAGTGTCTTCAAGTTTCTCCCTCTCTCCCTCTTTCTCTCCTTCTCTCTCTCTCTCTCTCTCTCTCTCTCTCTCTCTCTCTCTCTCTCTCTCTCTCTCTCTCTCTCTCTCTCTCTCTCGTGCAGCTGGTGAGTGTGTTTGGAGGCAGAAGGTTGCCGTGGTTGCGTTGCCATGCCGCTGGTGTCTGACTCAAAGATGCCCACGCGCTCACGGTGGGAGTGGGGGAGGAGGCGAGGAAGTGACTCACCACCCCGAATACTGCGCGCGCGCCATTGTTTACCATCTACGCAGAGTGAATGCGTAAACATGTTCCCTAGGTTAGCCTAGGTCAGCATGAAATCACAAATGTTTGGGAAGGTATCTAGCTGTTTCCTTAAAACAACTCAAGCACTAAGGTTAGCAAAGTGTTTTTGAAAGATATTGTAAATAAAAACAATTGTGCACCAATTAGCCTAGTGATTTTTCATCATATAATCATTTGAATTAATTATTTTATTTTTTTTTTAGAATTTCGTGCCCTAAATCATCTGATGTTAGAGACTGAACAGATCTCACCAACACTGAGCTGAGCGGAAGTCAGTAACAAAAGCTAATCTAACTTACATGACGGAAATGATCAGATCAGTAGCGTTTAACCTGTATCGGTTTCCTGTTTAGTTTCTTTTGTTTAGGTGAAAACTGACTACATGTGCAAAGCACCCCTCGTGACAGATGTGATGGAAGCTGTCACTCATGAAGAGAAAAGTCTTACGTCACCATTAAAGTTATTTTAGCAATGATATAATGACCATATGTGATTACCTCTTATATATGTTCAGTGTGACCTCCCATGACAATAAGCAAGAAATGTATCTGGTCATCTTCTGAAGTATTCCATTCAGATTCCATCTCATGTAAGTTTAAGAGAGCCAAGATCCTGCTGTAGCTCAAGTGTAAAAGACCATCAGACTAAATATTTGCCCCTATAGCCCATTCTTCTTCCTAGCATTGTCCCACCAGTGCAGGGTCAGCTGTTCAGATCTTTGAACACCACTTCACTCAATCAAACACGTCATCTGGGTGCAAGTGTGCAGCCTTCAGATCCGCGTTAATTTCATCTTGCCATCTTTGCTTCAGTTGTCTGCGCGGCCACCGGCCGTTAATGTCAAGATGGCCGGCCCCTATAGCCTATAGAAGGTTTTCCTTGTTTTTAAATACTGCAGACAAAGTTCCTGTACTGTCTGGTATTCTATTCTAGAGGGTGGTGTGATGGAGACTGTCCCGCCTGTAGGAGAGGATGGTGTGATGGAGACTGTCCCCCCTGTAGGAGAGGATGGTGTGATGGAGACTGTCCCCCCTGTAGGAGAGGATGGTGTGATGGAGACTGTCCCCCCTGTAGGAGAGGATGGTGTGATGGAGACTGTCCCCCCTGTAGGAGAGGATGGTGTAATGGAGACTGTCCCCCCTGTAGGAGAGGATGGTGTAATGGACACTGTCCCCCCTGTAGGAGAGGATGGTGTAATGGACACTATCCCCCCTGTAGGAGAGGATGGTGTAATGGACACTGTCCCCCCTGTAGGAGAGGATGGTGTGATGTAGACTGTCCCCCCTGTAGGAGAGGATGGTGTAATGGACACTGTCCCCCCTGTAGGAGAGGATGGTGTAATGGACACTGTCCCCCCTGTAGGGGAGGATGGTGTGATGTAGAC
>NC_137521.1:12535000-12542500 GCF_041902795.1 Electrophorus electricus
GTCTTGGCAGTCCTCCAGTGTAACAGAACTTGTTTTTGTACTTTCTGTCTTTGGTAACTATTGATTGGTTCAAATCAGCTTAATGGAGCATCATGCACCTTTAGTGAAAACCTCACCACAGATCTCCTTAACACAGACCTCCTCACTACAGACCTCCTTAACACAGACCTCCTCACCACAGACCTCCTCAGTACAGCTCTCCTCACCATAGCCCTCCTTAATACAGACCTCCTCACTACAGACCTCCTTAACACAGACCTCCTCACCACAGACCTCCTTAACACAGACCTCCTCACTACAGACCTCCTCAGTACAGCTCTCCTCACCACAGACCTCCTTAATACAGACCTCCTCACTACAGACCTCCTCAGTACAGCTCTCCTCACCATAGCCCTCCTTAATACAGACCTCCTCACCACAGACCTCCTTAACACAGACCTCCTCACCACAGACGGCAATACAAACCTTTTCACCACAGACCTCACTGAAGACCTCCTTACCACAGACCTCCTCACCGCAGACCTCCTTACCACAGCTCCACCCATCCACACAAGCACAGTCAGGGAATCAACTCCACCCGTCTGGTCAAGGTAAAAGATTCACATAGTCACAGACATGATGTGAAGTTCCAGAGCCCTTACTGCCTTCTGCCTTCAGGTGTGGCAGGAACAGCCATCTATAATCTGCTCCCTCTGTTCACTCTGCTCACTCTACTCACTCTGTTCACACTTCTCACTCGATTCACTATGGTCACTCTGGTCACACTGTTTACTCTGCTCACTCTGCTCACTTTCCTCACTCTGTTCACTCTGCTCACTTTCATTCTTTTCATACTGCTCACTCTATTCACTCTGCTCACTCTGGTCACACTGCTCACTCAGCTCACTCTGTTCACTCTGATCACTTTGCTCACTCTGCTCACTCTCACTCTACTATGGTGTATCAGGATGGGCGCGGGGGTTCAGGATGGGAGGGGTGGGTACATCTCTGAGCAGAAACAATAATTCATGTTTTTACTTACAGCATCTACTTTTTTGTTTAACAGTTACACTTTAACACAGAGTTACTCACACTAACACAGAGTTACTACCACTTTAACACAGTTACTCACACTGTGACAGTTACACACACTAACACCGTTATTCATTCTTTAACACAGTGACTCACTCTTTAACACAGTGACTCAGACTTTGAGGAGCTGGGATCACTCTTCCCGACAGGTTGGGGAGTCTGTATTTTAATCTGGATTTTAAACTGTTAATATTTAATCAGAGGTAGCTGATGACATAACTAGCCTAACATACTTAAGAAAGGTTATTGGTCTTTTTCTTTTGTACATTTCAGCTTGGCAGAGCTGCCGTTCCCTCGCAGGGGCCGCGTGACCACGAACACGCCAGCGTCAGTGGTACGGCCTGCTGTGTGCAGGGGGACTCACGTGTATTATTCATAACCACGTCCCCCCTGGGACAGCATACACCTGCACAGGATTTAGTGTTCGGTGTTTGTATGTATTTAAACCCCTGTCAGTGTGTGCTCCCTTGCTGGTCATTGTCGCTACGTTTGTGTTAATGTCTATCTCTGTAACGTTAGTGTGTGTAGTCCCTTGTTAAAGTGTATGTGTTCTTCATTTAATGTTAAATGTATAGTCATGTGTACTGTAGATGTTATGTGTGAGTGCCACCTGTGTGGTATGTGTGTAATGTTAATAAACGTCTTGCACTGTTGAGGAAGTCTGTGTGTCCTGCCCCCTCCGTCTCACTAGATGTCTCTTCTTCTCTTCCAGTTCAGGTCAGATCTCCTCATTCTCTCACCCTCTCAGTTTTCCCTCACTCACTCTCCCTCAGTTCTCGTTTATACTTTCAGCCCTGTCTCCTCTCTCCCTCTCTCTCTCTCTCTCTCCCTCTCTCTCTCTCCCTCTCCCTCCCCCTCTCTCTCTCTCTCCCTCTCCCTCTCTCTCCTCTCTTTCTCTCTCTCCCTCTCTCTCTCTCTCCCTCTCCCTCTCTCTCTCCTCTCTTTCTCTCTCTCTCTCTCTCTCTCTCTCTCTCTCTCTCTCTCCCTCTCTCTCCTCTCTCTCTCTCTCTCTCTCTCTCTCTCTCTCTCTCTCTCTCCCTCTTTCTCCCTCTTTCTCCCTCTCTCTCCCCATCTCTGTATGCTCTATTGATAAAATTCAGTACACCTCCAATGTTTCAGTTCTGTCTCCTCACTCTGCTCCCACATGGCAGTGGGAGCTCTGGAACTGATCTCCACACTACGTGTTATGTAAGACACATCTCTGCTCCTAACCCCTAAACCCCTCCTCTTCCTCTGTGCCACTCTTCATCTGTGCTGAACTGCCTGCCCCTTTAACAGAAGCTCTTGCATAATTCAATATTTTAAGTGAAAAACAATGCACCCTACCCACAATGCACCCTACCCACAATATGATCCCAGGCACTGAGAACACTGTAGCATGTGAGAGCAGGCTGGCCCAGACATGGAGCTGATTATTAGTGTCGAGATGAATGGGGAATGACTGGAAAGACTAACAAGTAAACCCGAAGACCTTATCAAGAGAAGAGACTGACACACACACACACACACATAGAGCTGAAAAGCAGGTTTTCCCCTGCTCTCCAGGGCATATCGATGGCACAGAGCTTCCTGTACTGTTAATTAGGGGTGAGGCTGTTTAAACTTGTCTAGATGATGAGCGTTCATCACCTCTGAGTCAGACTCTCTCTGTTATTACAGCTCTGAATGCATCTCAGTACCAGCATAGCCTCCAGCTACACAGCCAAGGCTGGCTTCTGTGATCTGAGCTCACCGCTGCTCAGGCTGTGGAAGAATGTAGATAGGACTGTCTGCTGCGACTACGCTGACTTTGTGTGGGGTGAGTGGAGCAGATCGCTGCCACTCTATCCTGGAGGAGATGCAGGGATCGTTGGAGCAGGTCTGCCTTTATCCTGGAGGAGATGCAGGGATAGGTGGAGCAGGTCTGTGTTTATACTGGAGGAGATGCAGGGATAGTTGGAGCAGGTCTGCCTTTATCCTGGAGGAGATGCAGGGATAGTTGGAGCAGGTCTGCCTTTATCCTGGAGGAGTTGCAGGGATCATTGGAGCAGGTCTGTGTTTATCCTGGAGGAGATGCAGGGATAGTTGGAGCAGGTCTGTGTTTATCCTGGAGGAGATGCAGGGATAGTTGGAGCAGGTCTGTGTTTATCTTGGAGGAGATGCAGGGATAGGTGGAGCAGGTCTGTGTTTATCCTGGAGGAGATGCAGGGATAGGTGGAGCAGGTCTGTGTTTATACTGGAGGAGATGCAGGGATAGTTGGAGCAGGTCTGCCTTTATCCTGGAGGAGATGCAGGGATAGTTGGAGCAGGTCTGCCTTTATCCTGGAGGAGTTGCAGGGATCATTGGAGCAGGTCTGTGTTTATCCTGGAGGAGATGCAGGGATAGTTGGAGCAGGTCTGTGTTTATCCTGGAGGAGATGCAGGGATAGTTGGAGCAGGTCTGTGTTTATCTTGGAGGAGATGCAGGGATAGGTGGAGCAGGTCTGTGTTTATCCTGGAGGAGATGCAGGGATAGTTGGAGCAGGTCTGCCTTTATCCTGGAGGAGATGCAGGGATAGTTGGAGCAGGTCTGCCTTTATCCTGGAGGAGTTGCAGGGATCATTGGAGCAGGTCTGTGTTTATCCTGGAGGAGATGCAGGGATAGTTGGAGCAGGTCTGTGTTTATCCTGGAGGATATGCAGGGATAGTTGGAGCAGGTCTGTGTTTATCCTGGAGGAGATGCAGGGATAGTTGGAGCAGGTCTGCCTTTATCCTGGAGAAGATGCAGGGATAGTTGGAGCAGGTCTGCCTTTATCCTGGAGGAGATGCAGGGATCATTGGAGCAGGTCTGTGTTTATCCTGGAGGAGATGCAGGGATCATTGGAGCAGGTCTGTGTTTATCCTGGAGGATATGCAGGGATAGTTGGAGCAGGTCTGTGTTTATCCTGGAGGAGATGCAGGGATAGTTGGAGCAGGTCTGCCTTTATCCTGGAGAAGATGCAGGGATAGTTGGAGCAGGTCTGCCTTTATCCTGGAGGAGATGCAGGGATCATTGGAGCAGGTCTGTGTTTATCCTGGAGGAGATGCAGGGATCATTGGAGCAGGTCAGCCTTTATGCTGTGGTACATTCAGAAGTGGACAACCAATGATTTGATCTCTAACCTCTAACCCCAATCCCAAGAGCATCACAGCTCCTAAATTGCTCCACACACAAACGCACACACGCACGCACACACACACACACACACACACACACACACACACACACACATGCACGCACATACACACACGCACACATCCTCACACTTACATCAGGTGCAGCAGGCATTATCTAATATCACTACGAGTAAATGAATTGTACGCACTCTGCATTAAGACCCAGGATTAATGCAGAGTTACTGACACTAACAGAGAGTTACTCACACTAACACACATACTAACACAGTTATTCACACGAACACCGTTACTCACACTAACACACTCACACTAACACAGAGTTACTCACACAAACACAGTTACTCCACTAACACAGTTACTCTCACTTTAACACAGTTACTCACACTGTGACAGTTACACACACTAACACCGTTATTCATTCTTTAACACAGTGACTCACTCTTTAACAGTGACTCACTCTTTAACACAGTGACTCACTCTTTAACACAGTGACTCAGACTTTGAGGAGCTGGGATCACTCTTCCCGACAGGTTGGGGAGTCTGTATTTTAATCTGGATTTTAAACTGTTAATATTTAATCAGAGGTAGCTGATGACATAACTAGCCTAACATACTTAAGAAAGGTTATTGGTCTTTTTCTTTTGTACATTTCAGCTTGGCAGAGCTGCCGTTCCCTCGCAGGGGCCGCGTGACCACGAACACGCCAGCGTCAGGTTGGCATCAGCCTTCTGTTACTGCCAGAAAGAAATGACGTCATAGTTTATTTAATGGTTTGTTGTTGTGTGCAGCCCATGTCCAGGGGTCAGGGGTCAGGGGTCAGGGGGTACTGTATGTCAGTCATAATGAGAGTAGTGTGTTGGTGTATTTTGAAGCATTGATGACTGACTTTACACTACAACTATTTATAGAATATTCATCAGTTTTTGCAATAAACTGAATTTCAGTATTTTTGATAGCCACATCATAGAAAACATTATATTTCAAATAATAGTTATAGATCCAGATGGGTCGTGACTGTGGGGGTAATGGCTGTCTGTCTGTCGTTCTGTCTGTCTGTGTGTGTGTCTGTCTGTCTGTCTGTCTGTGTGTGTGTGTGTGTGTCTGTCTATCTGTCTGTCTGTCTGTCCTCTTTGTCTCCCTGCAGGCGAGACGCCTCCTACTCCAACAGTAATTAAACAAAAAAGTAGATGCCATAAGTGAAAATATGAATTAGTTTCTGCTCAGAGATGTAGCTGAATAAAGTATAAGACCTACCACGCCCCATCCTGGACTCACTGCGCCCCTTAATGCTTTAATTTTAAAGCATTAATGACTATGACTGACTTCACAATACAACTATTCATAGAATATTCATTACTGTTTTTGCAATAAACAGAATTTCAGTATTTTTGATAGCCACAACATAGAAAACATTATATTTCAAATAATAATTACTATTTCAAAATAATTGTATAGCTAATTGTGGCACAGTTAGAACCATAAGTGTGCTGCTCTTGATTGCCACACTCACACAAAGATGTCACACGTCTCAACACTTTTGGACAAACAACTTTATTTCTGATTATGCATCTATACACTGTACATTTCGCTCACTGTGCTTAATAAGCAAACGCAACCTCATAGAGTCCTTTATCTTACAGTCTATATGCAGAGAGAGAGGGAGAGAGAGAGGGAGGGAGGGAGGGAGAGAGGGAGGGAGGAATTGAAACGGCGTAGGTTAAAGAGGAAGATGTTTTTGGTCATATTGTGTCTGCTGCAATAATAAAGAAGAAAAACTTTGTACCAGGAGTGTCGTAAAAGCAAAAGGTTTCAGCAGCAGTGCTAAGCGGAGGCTGGTGAAACACGCGTTTTCGACGGGGGTGGCGACATGCGTGGATGTGGCCGGAGTCAAAATGAGAATTCTGTAATAACACTGACGACTCGGAAAGTAAAAGTCCTTTATACAGATTCCACTTGAAATAAAAAACAGAATCAAAGAGCAGTGAAAACATTGCACAGAGGGCACATGTTCACAAACAGGACAGCCAAGCGCACTACAAGAACTGCTCACACCTTTTCTTTCAGCTAACGCACTCCATTCAAAACAAGACAGCTATTGTATATTTTTTTCTGAGAAAAAAATGGTAACAAGATAAATTTATAATACAATATTGTAAATAAAAAACATATTTACACTGATGAATCTGTATTTGTTTAATTCTTACACCATCTAAGTCTGCTTATCTAGAACATGTACTGTTATTGCTCTGTTAATCTCTTAGATCAGCAAAAAATGGCTTTCTTTGTGTGGTTTTTTTTTTAGAAATATGCACATTTTCAGCATTTTTTGGGAGCACCAAAATTCTTTGTGAAATTCTCCCTTTTTGTTTTTTGTAAAAACCCACAAAAGTGAAGTACAATCAGAGTGAAAAACAAATACAAAATAAAAGCCCACAGCGCAACATACAAAACCGCACAGCCCGTCTCTCCTGACAGCTGGTCTCCCCTGACAGCTGGTCTCTCCTGTCTCAGTGGGGCTTTGCTTTGGCGCCCACTGTACTTTTTTTTATAGTCCTGAGGAAGAGGAGTCTTCCTCACCCCTACAACACACTCTAATGTATATATGTCACTTTAGTATATTTTATGGGTTTGATCATTCCTAAAAAAGAGGAAAAATATTTGACATACATGTCTTGATAAGAATATTTGCAAATGATTAAAAAGCTCAAATCGAAATGCATGAATATTTCCAGTGGCATTTGGTGCAATGAATTTTGCAAGGCAAATTTATTTATTTATTGGAATAAACCGAAATATCAAAGAAATACTGACAAAAAAATGGCATCAAAATCTTTCAAAGGAGCTGCAGTTTACATTTAACCAATGGGGGTAAAGTTCATTCTTAGAAAAGAAGGGGGTGTGTAGATGTGCAAAGAAATGCACCTCAGAACCACCCCCAGTGTGAATGGGACTGGCTGCTGTTGCCGAGAGACAGCTGTATTGATAAGAGTCCCACTGTCTGTGGAGCGCCACCATAACACGTACTTCCTCTACGTCTTCCTCCACGTCTGGAACCTAAGAGCCAGCCTACAGGCACTTAAAGGTTAACCAGCATTAAATATGCACACTGAATTTGCTTTTAGCCTAAGAGTGTTGTGTGTGTGTGTGTGTGTGTGTGTGTGTGTGTGTGTGTGTGTGTGTGTACATGTGCTGATACATACTAGTTCAACTCTTATTTTGAAATTTTGTTTAGAGAGGCTTTGTTTAAAAAGACAGATTTGCTGTACATTACATAACACAACATAAAAAATGACA
>NC_137521.1:12547500-12550000 GCF_041902795.1 Electrophorus electricus
GTGTGTGTGCTTGTGCGTGCATGTGTGTGCGTGTGTGCATGTGTGTACCTGCTGTAGGCTGCGTTTGGCCTGTAGTGCGTGTGTGTGTGTGTGTGTGTGTGTATGCATGTGTGTGTGCGCGTCACGTGTGTGTGTGTGGGTGTGGGTGTGTACCTGCTGTAGGCTGCGTTTGGCCTGTAGTGCGTGTGTGTGTGTGTGTGTGTTTGTGTGTACCTGCTGTAGGCTGCGTTTGGCCTGTAGTGTGTGTGTGTGTGTGTGTGTGTGTGTGTGTGTGTGTGTGTGTGTTTGTGTGTACCTGCTGTAGGCTGCGTTTGGCCTGTAGTGTGTGTGTGTGTGTGTGTGTGTGTGTGTCTGTGTGTGTTTGTGTGTGTGTTTGTGTGTACCTGCTGTAGGCTGCATTTGGCCTGTAGTGTGTGTGTGTGTGTGTGTGTGTGTGTGTGTGTGTGTGTGTGTGTGTGTGTGTGTGTTTGTGTGTACCTGCTGTAGGCTGCGTTTGGCCTGTAGTGTGTGTGTGTGTGTGTGTGTGTGTGTGTGTGTGTGTGTACCTGCTGTAGGCTGCGTTTGGCCTGTAGTGTGTGTGTGTGTGTGTGTGTGTGTGTGTGTGTGTGTGTGTGTGTGTGTGTTTGTGTGTACCTGCTGTAGGCTGCGTTTGGCCTGTAGTGTGTGTGTGTGTGTGTGTGTGTGTGTGTGTGTGTGTGTACCTGCTGTAGGCTGCGTTTGGCCTGTAGTGTGTGTGTGTGTGTGTGTGTGTGTGTGTGTGTGTGTGTGTGTGTGTGTGTGTGTGTGTGTGTGTGTGTGTGTGTACCTGCTGTAGGCTGCGTTTGGCCTGTAGTGCTGCTCCTAACTTCTCCTCTTGTTTCACTCTCATCTTGATGATTTCATGCAGGAACTTCTCCCTGGACTCCCTGGAGTGGAGGCCACAGTCCAGTGCCTGTCTCAGCACCTCCACCTCCAGCTCCAGCACCGCCCCGCTACACTGACCCTCCGCCCCGCCCAGCACAGTGCCCTCGCCCACACCCACCCCCGACACCATGGTGATGGGCACCATGGCAGCGGCAGTCGGGCCACTCGGAGAGCTCAGATCTTTGGCTGAGCTAGAGGATGTGAATGATGGAGAAGACAGAGACGACAGTGAAGATGTGACTGGAGAGAGAGAGAGAGAGAGAGAGAGAGAGAGAGAGAGAGAGAGAGAGAGAGAGAGAGAGAGTAAGAGAGAGAGAGAGTGAGAGAGAGAGAGAGAGAGAGAGAGAGTAAGAGAGAGAGAGAGAGAGAGAGAGTGCGAGATGGAGAGAGAGAGAGAGAGAGAGAGAGAGAGAGAGATGGTCGTTACTAACAATAAAGCTTCTCTTTTCTAGATAGATATGACCTTCCCTGTGATTGTGAGTTACTGTGTTTAGAGTTTGTGTGTGATAGTGAGTTACCACATTTAGAATGTGTGTGTGTTGGTGAGTTACTGTGTTTACAGTGTGTGTGTACGTGTTAACGTGTTTAGAGTTATTGTGGCTTGTAGAGTTTATATACATTTGTGAGTTAAATAAACTCTAAATTCAACAATAACTCACAAACAATGGCCAGTGAAGGTTGCCATGGTGATAACGTACGTTCCTCACGGAGTTCCACCTCCACATCAGATTCTCGTTCCTGAGGCGGGGCAGGAGGGCATTGCGTACCATCGCCCGTCAAACTCCTCTTCCTCACCTTCCCTGGAGCTTCGGCTGGGTTCTCTGAGGTACTGGGGGCAGATAGGGACGCCGGCGCCCCCTTCTGCAGGGGAGGGAGAGCGACGTTTGGAGCCACAGCGTTCTCTAGACCTTTAAAGTTATAGAAGCTGGGGGGCGTGGGGGGGCGTGAGGGGTTGGAGAGAGGCAGATAAGTTAGATAAGGTAATTCAGCCCCATGAAACTGAAATAAAACAACTCTCCATCTTCCACTCTTACGTAGTGTGTATTTTTCACAGTAGTCTATGTGTGTGTGTGTGCGTGTGTGTGTGTGTGTGTGTGTCCGAGAAGACTAAAAGTGAGAGAAAGTGTATGAAACAGTTAAGGTAGTAGCGCCATCTCATCACACGTCATGAAACTGTGGAGACTTTTAACAGGAAAGTGGCTGAGAACTTCAGAGAAACCCCAGAGAAATTCCTCTGCTTTGCTTACTGGTGTAGAGTGTGACTCAGTCAGCTCTAATGTAAAGGAACAGTAGCTACACGCCTCTAGCCACAACTCAGCTCTCTCTCAGATCCTCGTGGGGCTCGTGGGTGCAGCTACGACGTTGTCGCTGTGGCCTCCCATGGGGCAGGACTTCCCCCTGCAGCTACGTCGGTGCCATTAACAGAGCGTGCCCAGAGCCAGGACCAGCTCACCCAGACTCACCACGCACCCCTCATAGCTTCATTCTAGTTTGAGTGCTTGGAATGGTAGCTCAGTGGTGAAGGTACTGGACTTGTAATCAGAAGGTTGCTGGTTCAAGTCCTGCCACTGTTGGGCCCTTAACCCTCAATTACTCA
>NC_137521.1:12575000-12577500 GCF_041902795.1 Electrophorus electricus
TAACTAAACACCACTGTAACCCAGTTCTAAACATCACAACTCTGATCTGAACACCACCGTAACCCTGATCTAAACACCACCGTAACCCTGATCCGTAACCTAGAGAGAGAGAGGGAGAGAGTGAGAGACAGAGAGAGACATTCAGAGACAGCATGAGTGAGAGAGAGAAAGAGAGAGAGAGAGAGGAGAGTAAGTGAGAGAGAACAACAATGGACAGCAGTGAGATTTATTTTCATCTGAACAATAGTGTGATGCTCAATGAGTTCTCGGTGAGTTCTAAGCTTTGCCGTTGCTTGTGTATTTTAAAGGTAGCATACAAAAGAACATCAGCTTGGCCTTGAATACCCTGGAAACACAGCCTTTAACATGACCTGAAACACAGCCTGTAACACAGCCTTTAACATGACCTGAAACACAGCCTGTAACACAGCCTTTAACATGACCTGAAACACAGCCTGTAACACAGCCTTTAACATGACCTGAAACACAGCCTGTAACACAGCCTTTAACATGACCTGAAACACAGCCTGTAACATGACCTGAAACACAGCCTGTAACACAGCCTTTAACATGACCTGAAACACAGCCTGTAACACAGCCTTTAACATGACCTGAAACACAGCCTGTAACACAGCCCGAAACATGACCTGAAACAGCCTGAAACACAGCCTGTAACACAGCCTGTAACACAGCAGGCTTTGAGTGTATGAGCAGTTCAGTGTGTCTATGTCTGTCTGTATGTCTGACTAACTGTCTGACTGACTGTATGTCTGACTGTCTCTCTTCTAAATGTTTATTCACTTATTAGTTTCCTTCAATTTATGTGCAGATGCCTTGTAGGAAACATGCAAAGACACACCCACCCACACACACACACACACACACACACACACACTCCAGCTGCACAGAGAGTTAGCTGAAGCAGGCTTAGCTGTCTGCACCTTTAGTGAGTTTCAGCTCTGAAGAATCTATGCGCAACACACGGCACTGCGGCATGTGTGTGCATGAGAGAGAGAGAGAGAGAGAGAGTGTGTGTGTGTGTGTGTCTCTGTGAATGTGTGTGTGTGTGCGTGTAGTTCAATTTACTTATTGACCATTTGGATGTTGGACAAACAGATGGACACAGTCATGTGTTTGTCCATCGTAATCACTAAAGGCAGAATCACACACACCCACACACACCCACACACACCCACCCACCCCCCAAACACACACACACACGCGCACGCATGCACACACAAGCGCAGGCACACACACACACACACACCCACGCGCACACATACACACACACATACACACACACACACACACACACACACACAGTGTGGTGACCCAGTTCTCCAGTGCTGTTCTGTGGTTGTTGTAGGGTTACCTGCTACACTCCTCGAGCGCAGGGCTTACATAACTCACGAGGGTCACACAACAAACATGACATACTGAAGTTTAGAGTAGGTGTGTGTGTGTGTGTGTGTTGTTAACTCTATCCGAGTTGGTTGATAGGATGAGTCTTGTGTCAGACTTCTCTTAGACACACACACACACACACCTACAGCCACTGAAAAAATGACTCACTTCCTCACACAATGAGTACAACGTCTGGCTGACACAGCAAAAATCCACGCGCACGCGCGTGCACACACACACACACACACACACACACACACACACACGCACACACACACACACACACACACACGACACCATGACATGGTGTTCCTGCAGTTTCAGTACACCACAAACGATACTTCTGTGGACAGACACATGCTAACTATCAAAACAAATGTTTGTTTTTCCAACAGTAAATCAGTTTTATACAAACTAAATCCTCAACGTTCTCACATCTGAATTTCACATTCAACAAATGTTGAATAAAGCTACTCCGCCTGCCTGCCCATTAGCCAACACACAGCCCTAAAGCCGCTCCTTTCTTCTGTCTTTTAGCCAGATAAATGAATGCTTTCCCGTGCCTGACCATCACACCAGAACCCCCCCCCGCCCACGCAGTCTCTGAGGGGGCAGGGCAGGGGGCGGGGCAGGGGGCGGGGCAGGGGGCGGGGCAGGGCGGGGCAACGCTGACCCATGATGTGGGCTTGACCTTTACTCTTTCATCAGTATTTATGCACCCTTCATACTAATTGGATTTTGGCTTCTGCCAACTGGGTGTGGGACCAGGATAGATGCCTGTGTGTGTGTGTGTGTGTGTGTGTGTGTGTGTGTGTATGTGTGCGTGTGTGTGCGTGTGTGCGTGTGTGTGTGTGTGTATGCGTGCGTGCGTGTGTGTGTGTGTGTGTGTGTGTGTGTGTGCGTGTGTGTGTGTGTGTATGCGTGTGTGTGTGTGTGTGTGTGTGTGTGTGTGTGTGTATGCGTGTGTGTGTGTGTGTATGCGTGCATGCGTGTGTGTGTGTGTGTGTGTGTGTGTGTGTGTGTGTGCGAGACAGAAAGAGAGAGGTAACATTCCCTCAAAGATATTTTTAATGTATTTTCCAGGGTCACCAATGTT
>NC_137521.1:12582500-12607500 GCF_041902795.1 Electrophorus electricus
GTAGACACTACCCCCACACAAACCTTATCCAAATCCTGCCCCTTTCTTGGGGGTCTGTGTGTGTAAGAGTCAGACTCTACCACCAGAATAAAGAGTACAAACCCACAGCAATCTAGTAAAGGAATTACTCAACACCGAGGGCTGAAAACCTGCTGTTAGAAGCTGACTTGGGTTTAGAGTTCGACAACCTTATCAAGGCTTTGAACATATGATTCAGTGTAGCCATAAACAGCACAGCAACAGCACGGCGTGCTTGAACCGAGCTGAGGAAGGATCTTCAGATGATCTCCAAGTCATTCACGCACACCTACACACAGAAAAAAACACCCCGCTTACATAAACTCTGAGTTAGACTCTTACGAGAGGGGAAAAAATTCATAAAAAGCTTTTCATGAAAGTCGTGTGAATACGAAACAACTCGGCGACGGCTACCGTGGTTACCATCCCCGAGAACTGTGCGTCACTAAGGAGTCCCCTCCGCAAACCCCTCCGCAACGCATCAGAGGTAACCAAAGATCTCACACATGTCTGTAATACGACAGGACTACTGCAGGACGTTTGGGAGAGACTCTCTCTCTCTCTCTCTCTCGACACAGTATTGGAGTGTGACTGATTACCCTAAATGTCCATATGTTTGTATTCTATCTACTGTATTAGGTCAATCAGAGCGAGGTCATGACGCACAGAAGGTGTCTTAACAGACAAATAACGGATTTATAACCCAAAGGTGTTGTGTTGGCAGCGCTGTCAATTAGAACCATTGTGTGACATGCAGTTAAGCGTGCCCAACCCCCGCGAGCCTATGCTCGCGGCGTGGCCCCAAACACTTTCACTGCGCTTTGCTTCCACATGCAGCGAAAAAACTGAACGCGGTTTAAATTCCGCTTCCAGGCCGCGTACTGGAAAGGCAACGCGTCCCCTCCGCCACGTCTGGCGCTAAGACAGCAGGCTGAGGCAGCTGCGCTGCCACTGGCGTAGACAGCCTCGTGAGCACAAACCCGTCCCGTGACTGTGTCAACGGAACCCGTGCGCGTTCGGATCTCAGCAGAACTACTGACACTTCACAAGATATACTGGCCGCCACCCGGGGCGCACAGGCACGCGGAGTGGCGGGGGGCTACTCTCGTGAAACAAGTTCGCTCACCCTTGACGTTCGCGCTCTCCTCTTGTATTTCTTCGCGAAGTCAAATTTCTCTTTAATTTCGTCCAGAAGAGTCTCGAGGCGCGCCTTCTCTTCCGTGTCCGTGTAATCCGGACTCAGGAGCACGTACGCCCTCCAGTTAGCGGAGTCGAAGCCCCAATGGCAAGTCCTGTTCTCCAGCGATTTGTGACTGTGGACAACGAATTTGTGGGTCGGGTACATGAACCTGCAGTCCAGGCACTGGACGCAGTCAGCGTCGGGGCTCGTGTACAGTTCCGGCACGAAAAGACCCTTGCATTTCCCAAAGCACTCGTGGTACACCTTGAAGCTTTTCTCCGTGAGCTCCAGCTCCATGGTGCCGTAGAACTCTTTTTTGCAGCGCGGCGGGTACGAGCCCCCGTAGATCAGGGCACTGCAGAGGCGCTCCGCGTCCGTTTTCGTGATCAGCCCGCAAGACGGGGCGGAGAACGGCAGTATGCCCATCACTTTTAAAATCTCCAGCTGGTCCGCCGTGCAGCGCGAGCAGTAAATGTGCAGGTCGTCACACACCGAGTTGATCTGCTGAAGCGAGAAGTCCCGTAGCACCGTGTTGAGGATCTGGGGCAGGCAGAGACGTTTCTCGCCGCCCACCACAAAGCACGAGATGGTCTCGCTCTCCAGGACGGTCTCGCACCTCTCGGTGGAGCGGTCTGACGGGATGAACAGCGGTCCCGGCATTACTTGCGGCGGCTGCACGGGCAGGCGAATGACGGGCTCCGGCTCTTTCCCATCTTTGGTGAACAGGTCGTGTTGCCACCTGGCCGAGAAAGCCGCCGGGCCGTTGAGTGAGCTCATTGAACTCAGGTGGAACTGTTTGAGAGTTTGTTGCAATCGGGGATGTGGCTGGAATATCTGCCGCGTTACCGTCTCCATGATCCTGGTACTATTTTGAAACTAAGGATTTCTTTCGACTCGACAAAATTAAACCTGTTCAAACCCCGAGCAGGTCCGGGTTCCGCGTAAATCCCACGTCTCCAAAAGTGAACCGGAGACGGATAGCGCTTCATCAAACCTCCACCAATGCGCCCAACGAACCTTTCTGGCTAGACGAGCGGCGCCGCGGGCGAGTTCCCCTCTGCAGCGGCTTTCCGTCTGTCCATATCCACCGACGCGCGCGCTTCAACTCAGCCCTGAGCACAAACACACGCGCGCAAGTTGAGCAGAAAGTAGTCCACGCTCGAGCTGGCGTCTGCTTCGTCCAAAATCAGCCCCCAAAAAACGCAATCAGTTCACTTTGAATCCCTTTTCTTTCCCCCGCGAATGGCTCTCTGCAATAGGACACGGCACGTTCCCCACACGGCGCCCCTGCGCGATACTATGACTGAGTCGCGTTAGCGAGTGCTCCCTCTCTCTCTCGCTCTCTCTCTCTCTCTCGCTCTGTCGCACGCGCGCACGCTCTCTCTCGCGCTCGCTCGCCCCCTCCCTTCCTCGCGGCCTCCTCTCTTAGTGTTTGTATGTGTCTGGCTCGGTCTTTGAATCCCAGCCAGGAATCCGAGTGACTCCGCAGACTGGCTCTTCCAGGAACGAGCCTCCACTCCCTGCCGCTCGAGCGCACGCGAACGAGAGCGCGAGTCTAGAGGGACGGGGGCGAGGAGAGGGGGGAAAGGAGATTTGTGCAGAATATGGCGAACATTTTGGTTGACAGCTCAACCGCATGTAACCGAGAAAGAAAGGGTGGAGTTGCATAGAGCCGTTTAAATTTAGTGGAAGAGAAACGCGAACACGCGCGTTTCCTGAGCGGCTCGGCGAGCAGAGCTGTGAAACAGAGCACATTTTATTAAAGGGCTCCTCCACATCTCCTCCATCATAACAACTCCATTATGTATTTGTTTCGGACGTGTGTATTAATTTTAAATAACTGCAGGTGAAAGCAAGTCGCTTTTGTAGTTACTGAAAACACTGTCCCTATTAGTTTTATATTAGCTAATATTAGGCCCTATTAGATTTTTTATTTTGATATATTTGTTTTGCATATGACCAGGAGAGTCTGATAGCTACTTAAATGACAAGAGTGCATGTATTTTAGTCTACTAATCACACCGGAGAGATCCTTGCAAAAAAATCTTAGACGTGTCAGTTCTGGTAGCGATCTTCAGTTGTATTAGAGGCGTACGGATATCATTTATTCAGAACAAAAACTCCTGCTTACTTCTCACAGCATCTAGCATCTTGCCGATTAAGGTCTCCCTAGTGATTTGAAACACTCAGTGCCGTGCAGTTCTTTATGAATACTTCCCTTTGGTCCGGAGGAAGTTGTAAATTGTTGCAGTAGCCCCCTCTAGCAGCGAGGGCACGTCACTACATCGTCACCCTTGCAGGCAAATGGCAGTGACGTTAGGCGCTCGCTTTACGGACGCCACTACAATATCTGAGTCATTCCGGCGCAGAATTTGTGAATGATAATGAAAAACAACTTAAAGGACGTTTAGCACGTCAGAGCGAACAGTGCGCTTTAGCTGAACGTATCGACCGAATTCGTCTATACTTGTGGATCATACTGGTCTGCAGTGCATCCCTTTATTACAGACATCCCCCTTGCTTGTTCCCCGGTCTGACGGGTTCCGCGCGCACAAGCCGCTTGCTCCGAGCGCGTGGTAAAACACTCACTTCGGTTTCAGCCAAAACGTCTTTTTTGCATTTGGATTTGCGTCATGGTTTTTGGATAAGACACACGTGCCAAAGCAGACTGAGTCATGCTGCCTCCAGACTTTCGCAGGTTTTTAAAGAACTGTCTGCACACACGCGCCAGTCGCTGTATCACACATTTAATTCAGAGTAGCTTTGATTTATTTTACGCGTTTAGTGTATTCATCCTGAAAGGTTGGCTGTTTGATAGTACTGGAGCAGAAGTATCACCAAACATTTTCAATGTGCTACAAACAACAAAAAAACATCAACGAATTTAAATTCTTCTTCATTATTTTTTTTAAATGTCGTTTCTGATCACTCGAGTCGAATATTGTCATCACTGTCACTGAGAAAAAAGCTCCAGTTTTTTTGCTTCACGGTGTGCTTGCGGAGCACACACCGCACGGTCTTCCGTCCCTCGCCAAAATCGCCGTTCCAGGTTTATTCTTGCCAACGACCACATGCTCTTCGTCTAGAATATGTACAGAGGCCTTGTTCACACATCATTAACTGAGATATAACACAACCAAAAGCAGCGGGAACCTACCAATGGATCTGCAGCCTTGCTAACGAGTTTATCTGGTTCAGTTCTAGCTACGATTGTTGTTTTAATTGGATGTTTACATGTGAAGTGTTTTGTTCTAGCTCACGTTTACATGTTTGGCAGACACTCTTATGCAGAGCATCTTTCATTCGTGTTATAGAGGCACGCGAACTCTAACTGGTGTAGCATGGAGCATTTGCCCTGTAAGGAGCCTGAACAAGGGTCGCCCACAGGGGCAGAAGCACTGTTACCCGCTAAAATATGAACCCACAAGAAAACATTTGGTTTAACAAAGCTTTCCTTTAAAAAAAAATAATAATTATAAGATTGTACAGCAAGTACAATTGTGAGCAAAACAGGACATATCTCTAGGGACAGATCTCTCGCTGTTTCTCTCTTTCTCTCTCTCGCGCTCTCCTTTAAGGGAGCTGGAAGACTCAGTAATCTGTGGCTCTTTGTCCGATGTTCAATAAAACTGGCCCTTGCAAATTATGTTTTCCTGTGTGGTAATAATCGCTTGGTCAGCAGTTATAAATGTACATTGCATGCACAGTTATTCGATATTATATATCAGACCAGATTATTATCTGATTATTATTTCTTTGCATATTATCTAACCATTAACCAAATAATCCTTAATGCTAACTGGGTATAATTATTTTTAGGTAAAGTGTAATTGTTTGGGGGGGGGGGGGGGGTGGAATCAAAGAGAATAACGCCCTGTATAAGATATGAATAATTTATGAATAAGATATGAATATGTAGAAGATATGTAGACGATATGAATAAGATATTTATAAGATGTGTATAAGATACATATACATAAGATATGAATAAGATATGAATATGTATAAGATATATTTAAAAGACAGGATAAGGGTTATACTGGCCAACCACTGACCAACCACTGACCACAGGGTTATGGTTATACTGGCCAGTCACTAACCACATGGCCAACCACTGGCCACTGACCAACCACTGACCACTGGCCAATCAAATGCTTTGTAATGATTACTCAACAGTATCGCAAAAATGTTTGGAGCAGAAAATGTGCAAGTTGGCTATGAACGAATAAAGACGTGAGGTTGCCAGGAAGCCTTCTGGCGCCACCATATTCCAGAACCTTCCAGGAGCATCCAGAAATATGAGATGTGCTGAGAGATGTGACAGAGGTACAGAAGGCTGAGACGCTGTCACCACTGATTATGACTCAACAAGCTGGGGCATCACGCCTGGACCAAGAAACACCTGCAGACAGGTTTCTCCAAGGCTTTATGGACAGGTGAGAGGGACTCTAGTTGGACCAGATAGGTGGTTCACTAATAGGCACAGAGGATCAGTTTGAGCGAGGCAGCCGCACGGTAGGGGAGGGGCGCTGCACTGGGCTGGAATCGTTAACCATGGGCTAGTTGGAAATTTTCGGGTCGAAGATTGACTGGGGATCAACTCCCAAACCTACTGCCAGTTTCTAGAAGACAATTTCTTCAAGCATTAGTACAGGAAGAAGTCAGCATCATTAAAGAAGACTGTAACCTTCATGCAGGACATAGCCTGAGCTACACCACTGCTCAGCTAGTCAGCAACGGCATCAACACGACTGAAAGGCGACCCGTCCACCGTCTTCAGATGACTTAAGTCCTGCTCCAAACTTGGTGGCCGTCCCCGAGCATGAGAAACATTGAGAGAGAAGTCGATGCGGATCCGAACAACATTCGGGAGGCTGTGACAGCTGCCTGAGCTAAAATTGACCATAAGCAGATAAAGAAACTGACGTGGATAGAAGAATCGTGGCAGATACTGGAAAGAAGCAGTAATTTAAAAACATATCATTTTGATTGCAGACTAAAAGTTGCAGAAAAACGCTGAATGTGAATAATCCCCCCACCCCACCCCACCCCCGCCCCAGGAAAGACTTAGCCAAATGCCATAAATGTAAATGTAAAGACAAATCACATTTTTTCTTTGTTAAACATTGTAAAGGTACAGAAACAGACAAATGTTTGTAGATAGATAAAGAGTTTTACTGAAAACAAGGCAATCCAAACATGTGGTCAGAGTGCAGGTGAGGTCGAAACCAGAACAAGGCAATAGACAAACCAAGGGAATATCCAAAACACCAAACCAGAGCGCAAAAACACCAAACCAGACAGCAAAAACACCAAACCAGAGACCGCAAAAACATCAAACCAGACGGCAAAAACACCAAACCAGAGAGAGCAAAAAACAAACAAACCAGACAGCAAAAACATCAAACCAGATGGCAAAAACACCAAACCAGGATAAAACCCTCAGAACTCTACAGGATAAACAGTGAAAATACCTTATAGTTATGAAAGGGAAGCACACAGTTTATTGGGAGCATATTCAGGGGATGATGATCTGGAGAACGGCTCCTGATTGGCTGATGAAAGATTGTGTGGAAGTGTGAAGACAAAAGACATCAGTTTTGTGACAGACCCAGACAAACATCAGTCATATTGGCTCATGTCAGAGACATTTCCATCCATCCATCCATCAATCCATCCATCTTTTAATTGGTTGCATGGCATTGCACAGACATGTTTACATATTTATCCTATAAATCTAATACGAACAATCAACTCCTTTGGGATGCAGTGCTGTGAATTTGCAATAATTATGTAATAATTCTGAACCTTGAACTTTATAAATTCATCCGAAAAAAAAAATAATTTAATTTTAAAAATTTTGACAGAAAGGCCAGGTTAAGTTAACACGGTGCCCTGTTCTCGCTTGGCCCTGCGCTGCAGTGTTCTCGGTCTTGAGAGTTTGCTTTCAGGAGTCTGTTTAGTACCTGCTATTTTTACATCCACCATCTGGTAACCATAGCGACGGAACACAACACTGCCTCACACACGTCCTAATGACATAAGCGTTCTTTCCTGGACTACACTCTCCCCTCTCCATCCATCCATTTCTTGGTTTCCCTCCATTCTCCTCTTTCTCCTTCCCCCACCTTTCTCATTCTTTCTCCTTCTTTTGGGGTCCCTCCCTACCCAAACTCATCTGGTATTGTACTCTCCCGCTGTGTGGCTATGGAACCACCAATGTCAGCAACAGAAACTTCTGGAATTCTCATCCAGTTTGTCAGGGCTTCCAAGTCTTGTGTCATCTTCTCCAGGGTTCAGGGCTGGGCAGCTGCTTCATGCTCGCTCTCTCTCTCTCTCTCTCTCTCTCTCTCTCTCTCTCTCTCTCTCTAAGACTGTTCAAAGGCTACACTAATTCTGGAATTTTCTAAACAAATCCAGGATTGTTTTACGATCGTTTATTCCTTGTAACATCCGTCTAGTAATCATGCCATGCGTTTGTCAACCAAAATGTTTCATTTTAGTGGGAAACATTTTTGCAGTCAATTCATTACAAATACATTAAACTGTCGTTTCCACCGCATGAAACCGAAGGCACACTCACGGCCTCCGGCTGTAATTGCGTAACAGCTGCGCAGCATTGACGGAGGAAACGTTCATGGCTCTACAAGGAAGAAGATCAACTTTGGCGGTAGACTAGTCCCCTCACACGTGCAAGTCTACCGGTAACGGCAGCGATGTCAAAACTAAAAAGGAAAAAGTCTACGGTGGAGGATGCTGGAGTCCACGCAACGTTCAGGACCAAGGACCCCCACGATGGGCTGCGCTCTCACAGTAGTAGCGCACCGGAGCGGTAGGGCTCGTTAGGGCTGGCGTCACAGACCGATGTAGCGCGAGCGTTTAGACGGGATTGACTAGCGGCACGTGTACGTTCGCGGAGGTGTGCAGGGCGTGACCCCCGTTACCACGGTTGTCGCGGCTACCGGTGGCACGTTGTGTAACCCTGGTGGGGACTGGGACTCCGGAGGGTTACACACGTTTTCTGCCGGTCTCAACGCGACGGAACGAATAAGCGACTCAGTGATCCGTTCCTTAGTTACTTATCCCAGCACTCATCTGAGTACTTAGTACTTATCTCATTACTTATCCCAGCACTTATCACTTATCTCAGTACTTATCTCATTTCTGATTGGTAGTGGGCCTTGGTGGACCGCGTCCGAGCTAACGGAGCCAGAGAAACTCTGGGCGTGCGTTCTCCAGACCGTGTGTCCGACGTTCATGGACGCTGCCGCTGTGTGTTGCGTTCCAGAGTTACCGCCACCCTCCACGGTACGACGTCACGCCTATTGCCATATGCATATACACACACACACACACACGTTTATACACACACAGAGTAAATGTGTGTGTCTCTGTGTACATATAGTTATAGTTGTGTATATATATTTAAAGAATATTTCGATTTCAAAACTAAGTAACCTTAATGAGTAGCCTTATGAATAAAGTGGTCAGTGATGAAGTAATAAGGTTTTGCTGTAGTTCTCTCAGTTCCTCTTTCTGTACTGTATTATTTTAGCTCGGGTAGTCTGTGTATTAGTACACTCAGTTTTGAGTTGTAGGTCAGATGACAGCAAAATAGGTAGTGCACATTAGAGTAGACACTCAGTGTTGTACAAGACATCTTACTGACTGCTACTTAACCACTGCAGCTACATGTCGGAGCAGAAATCACGGAGTCTGGAATCGCGCGTTGCACCTTGTCGCCATGACTCCTCAACACCAAGGAGACACATTCGCTTCCCTTTTTCATTATGTGGCATTTTGAGTCTGTAAGAGTGGCTGCCAGTTAGTGTCAGAAGCTCTGGAGCCCAGAAGATTGATTGGCAAGCCAGTCTGGTGGTTTCCGTGGCAGCGGCCTGAGTGACAGCGCAGTGCTGGCCCTCTGCCAGGGGCTGCAGTGCTGGTTTGGCAGTTTCAGGACCTGATCAGAACCACTAACATTCTCCCGGGCAGAAACAGGCGGGCAGGTAGCTAATGAGATGTCGCACTGGGTAAATTATTCACTATAACAGCTTTGGGAACAGTGAGCTGTAATAGACTGGCTGTACCCTAATAGCATGAAGACTGGGAATACCAGAACAGATCCACGCAGTAGTCTAAACGGAGACCGTAAAACACTGTTAGAACACTTGTCTTTCTAGAAGGCAGTTTGGAGCAGGTTGCCATGGAGGATATGAGCAGCTTCTTGCTGTGGTTCCAGACCTTTATCAGTGCCTGGCCAGAGGTCCCAAGAGTAGGGGTAACGCTACACTTCACACAGGTATAGAGCAGGTGTAGAGTGGTGGTAGAGCAGGTGTAGAGTAGCTGTAGAGTAGGTGTAGCATGGTGGTAGAGGAGGTATAGAGCAGGTGTAGTGGTGGTAGAGCAAGTGTAGCATGGTGGTAGAGCAAATGTAGCATGGTGGTAGAGCAGGTCTAGAGTGGTGGTAAAGCAGGTGTAGAGTGGTGGTAGAGTAGGTGTAGCATGGTGGTAGAGGAGGTATAGAGCAGGTGTAGCATGGTGGTAGAGCAGGTGTAGAGTGGTGGTAGAGGAGGTATAGAGCAGGTCTAGAGTGGTGGTAGAGCAGGTCTAGAGTGGTGGTAAAGAAGGTCTAGAGTGGTGGTAGAGGAGTTATAGAGTGGTGGTAGAGCAGGTCTAGAGTGGTGGTAGAGGAGTTATAGAGTGGTGGTAGAGGAGTTATAGAGTGGTGGTAGAGCATGTGTAGAGGAGTTACAGAGTGGTGGTAGAGCATGTGTAGAGCAGGTGTAGAGTGGTGTTGAGTCTCCCTGGATAAGAACATGCTGTAAACAGGACAGACAGGACGGTGCAGGACCCTTAAACAGTCAGCATGGCTGTCTCGTGTTTTGCATCTTGTGGGAGAGCATACATGCGACTCCCATTTCAGCTCCATGATTTCTAGCTTTGTGCTTCTGTGTTTATTCCCTTGGCAGGGAACTCGGAGGGCAGAGGACAGGGAGCAGGCATGGTGCAGCCTGGAGGGAGAGGTCAGTGTTCCCCTGTTTCCCCTCGCGCACTCCCCTCGCGAACTCCCCTCGCACACTCCCCTCGCGCACTCCCCCGGGCCGGACGACTCAGTCCACAGCACAGTGCACTTCCCCCTCAGCCAAAGGGACCGACAACCTGACACAACGGAACGACAAAGCGCAGCCCCTACTCTGCGCCACCTAGAGGCAAGTCAAAGGAATTGCCCGTCACTGTGGAAGCAGACCGAGACCCCTGACTCTGCCAATGAGGTAACAGAGGGCAGGGAATGGAGGCTAGATGGGATTACTGCCATTGTTGCCGGTGGGTCGTTAGGGAATTCTGGAAAATCTCGAGGTTTGGAGTGGGGAGTGGGAATCAAGCCTCACAAGCAAACATCCAGTTCCCATAACAACGGAGCTGCTATCTCAGAATTTGCAGACTGGCAAGCTGGGAAGGGGGATGGACAAGAGTCTGGGAGGCTCTTCGGATCGGGAATCAGAATGTCCCGACTGGAGCGGGAATGTCCACCCAAAACTGGGTCACCAGACATCGGAACTGAATCTGGACTAGAGACTGATGCCATGGTCGGAAAGTCAGAAGGGTCTGGACCAGGATTGGAAGGAGCAGGACTGGAATGCTGTCCAATGTGCCTGATGCTGTTTCCCGAAGGGTGAGAACATGTTAATCTTGTTTATGTCAACATGTCACCTAGATATGCTAATCATGTATACTAACTAGGGTAAATTAGAATATCCTCATTAGCATGTCATCAGCATAGCCAATCCATCTCCTCAAAATGTCATCAGCATAACCAATCCAACCATTCTTAAATGTTTCTTATTGGCACATATGACTCTTAAAGTTATCGATGGCCTGATTTTGGAAAATATGTAATGTTTATGTAAAGACTGTGCTGTGACTTCAGTAGTTTCAGCAGAGCTGAGTACGGAGTACTGACTGGCTATGGCACGCTGGAGTCATTCAGTCATTCATACACAGACCTGTATTCATTCATAAAGTGAGACTTTGTGTGTGTGGGATTGAGTTTTTTTGCATGTATATACTTGTGGGAGGTATGTGTGTGTGTGAGCGAGAGAGAGAGAGAGAGAGGTCTGCTGTAATGTGAAGAGGGGGTTGGTGTAGGGAGTTTAAAACACTGGAGGCTCAAAGGCTGAGATCATTTTTGGCACTAAACTAGCTAAGCTGTCCCTTCAGGTGAAACCAGGACACATAGAGACACATACACACACACACACACACACACACACGCTTACTTTCCTTGGCGCTAGACACTTCAAATGCTAGGAACCATCACCAGATGTTGCGAAATACTGCAGAGTTGGATAATAAAATCAGTTCCCTCATTACTGAAACGAAACAAAAGCTCATTCTGATGTTTTGGACATGGAACCTTTCACTTAAGGGAAGGAGCTTGGGTCTGTTTGGACAGGAGCGCCCCAGGCTGTGGTTCTGGATGTCCAAGCCACAGGCAGGGGCGGGAGGTCTGGGAGGAGGTGGGGTTCATCCTTTTTTCTATTGGCTATCATGCTGTGGGTGTGTAGGTCAGTCTGGGAGACTGCAGTGCCGTGTTTGGTTGGACTTTATTTTTACCACTATGCTCAATCATTGAAGGGTAAAAAAAAAAGCTGTTTGTGAGCTATTCAAGAACTTCGTGTCTAGAAAAATCCACTGGACTATGACAGTGGCTGTGTGTGCGAGCGTGTGGGTCTAAGCAACTAAGGACAGTTGTTGATCAGAAGGGGTCCGTCCCAGTCTGCTCTCATCACGGTTTGCTACCACACGGCAGTTTGTTGTTTGGCGTGTGGTGCTGACCAGATTCTACCCAACGTGTATACACTGGCACAGACTCTGAAACTCAGTCGGTCCCTAGAGACACCTGCAACAAAGCCTCCATCAGAGAGAGAGAGAGAGAGAGAGAGGGAGGGAGGGAGAGAGAGGAAACAGGAGAGGAGAATAGATAAGAGAAAGAGAGAGAGAGAGAGAGAGAGATGGAGTGTGAGATGAGAGATGGGAGTGTGAGATTCTGACATTAAAAGTCCAGCGAAACACAGAGACAGTTTGTGAAAGACAGGGACAGATGACGCAGAGGGAGGGAGCGATAGAGTGAGGGAGATTTGAGTAGGAGGTAGAGGAGGAGAGAGGGATGGCCTCTGAAAGGAAGCTTGGAGAAGCACCAATGCAGATCTGACACTACCTGTCTGAGGGAGGGGCTGTGGTACGTCTCTCTCTCCCACAATCTCCCAGGTGGATTTTGTCATTGAATAATCTCCATACATAGAGAGAGGGAGGGAGAGAGAGAGAGAGAGAGAGAGAGAGAGAGAGAGAGAGAGAGAGAGGGAGGGAGCGAGAGAGAGAGAGGGAGGGCGCGCGAGAGAGAGAGAGAGAGAGAGAGGGAGGGAGCGAGAGAGAGGGAGGGAGCGAGAGAGAGGGAGGGAGCGAGAGAGAGAGAGAGGGAGGGAGCGAGAGAGAGAGAGGGAGCAAGAGAGAAAGAGAGAGATGAGCTATGGACTCAAGCACTCAGAAAGGGACACAGCTCTCTCAGGAGCTCTGTCCGGAGGCCTAGGACAAGCCCGTGCTCAGGGTTCCAGTCCTTAAACACTCAGAACCGTCACAGGGCCAGTGGTCCATGTCTGTGTGGTGGTGTGGTCTGTTCTGTTTGCATCACTTTGTGCTATAGGTATTTGTCTCTTTAGTTTTGACTGGATAAGTGGTACCAGTTACCCGTTCATCCACGTCACTGCAGTATCAGTCAGTCGACCTATTCACCCGCGGGTGTTTACGCCCGAGTCTTTTAACACGTTGTTACGGCTGGTGTTCGTGCTTGTGTAACACGTAGCATTAATCTGCTTTGAAGGCTAATGCCAGACACATGAAAACAGAGTAACTGATCATATCACGTATAATGCTCCAGTGAGATCTGGGTTTTAATGTGTGTGTGCGTGCATCTCAGAAAGTGTCCTGTGTGAAGTTGTTTGTCCTGGCTTCTTTCAGGTTCTCTCAAATGGAGTGTGACAGCCATCTTGCCCGGTGTCTGTCAGATATGAATGGAGACATGGCGTGGTGATCATCAGTGCATCACTCTCGAAGACTGTTTGTGTGCCCTCCTCCAGATCACACCCGGGTGACACCCAGATCCTCCCAGTAGTTCCTCTTGGTCTGAATCTCTTATGGTTCAAAGCAGGTGTGACAATTTAGAAAATCCTTATTCTCAGTATCAAAAATCCACTTGTTCATTTAGCACATGCCTGTATGTTTTCTCTGCAAATATTGAAACTGGAATCTAGAACTGTCCTAGGGCTGACCTCAAACTGTCCTAGAACTGTCCTAGGGCTGTCCTAAAACTGTCCTAGGGCTGACCTAAAACTATCCTAAAACTGTCCTAGAACTATCCTAAAACTGTCCTAAAACTGTCCTAGAACTGTCCTAGAACTGTCCTAGAACTGTCCTAGAACTGTCCTAGGGCTGACCTCAAACGGTCCTAGAACTGTCCTAGGGCTGACCTCAAATGGTCCTAGAACTGTCCTAGGGCTGACCTAAAACTGTCCTAGAAATGTCCTAGGGCTGACCTAAAACTGTCCTAGAACTGTCCTAGGGCTGACCTAAAACTGTCCTAGAAATGTCCTAGGGCTGACCTAAAACTATCCTAAAACTGTCCTAAAACTGTCCTAGAACTGTCCTAGAACTGTCCTAGGGCTGACCTAAAACTGTCCTAGAACTGTCCTAGGGCTGACCTCAAACTGTCCTAGAACTGTCCTAAAACTGTCCTAGAACTGTCCTGTGATTCTTTGAGTCTTCTGTTGTCCCCCCCCAAAAAAAGCATCAGACACCACGTACAAAGTGATTACAGTGAACATTTACTCATTTACAGTGGTCTAGTTTTACCTTCATAAGACCGAAACACACACGCCTCACATCTCCCTCCTTCACTACCTCTCTGTTCCACACTCCATTAAAACTTTAATTTCATTTTGAATAATTTATATAACAAATAGCCAATATAAAAGATTCTCTTGTAGCATGATGAGGGGGTGAATATGCTTTTGGGTCAACAAATAAAATCCATTAAAATCATGACAATTTTCTCCAGAGTCATTGAATAATAACATTGGCATTTTTTTAAAATATATTTAGGAAAACAAATTTCCTCATAATCTTCTCTGCCAACATCTCTGGGGTGTAGATTTTATTGCAGTTTTTGTATTCTGAGTTTGTGATCATTGTGATTTGGACAAAAGATCGTGGATTTTTCACAAAGATGCTAAAGTGTTAAAATGTCTTTTTCGAGATTAATTTACAGATATTTACAGTGGCGTATTAAGCAGACGAAAGAAAGAAAGAAATGGTGTGATTAAATAAAGGATGTCCCCTCGTTGACTGCTGTTCCATATGAGCCAGAGAAGGCTGGACTGGGCGTGGCTACTCATGGAGTGGGAGGGGTTACAGCTGTCCTTCTATATTCATCTGCTGTGTGTGTTGGTGCTGCACTTTTTGTCTTTTAAAACCAGAATGTGTTCATGACTGGACATGCCTGAAGCACGGGGAAATGTTTTTTTTTTTCCACGTCTGCGAGGTGGTTAAGTTGTCTTGGGGTTTGTTTGTTTTTGCAGGCACACAAACATTTAGAAATACGTAGCGTGACTGCACGAGTCTGGTGGAAAAGCCTGCCCTCGCGATCCCTCAAAGTATCGCCTGTTTTCTGCGTATATGAAGCATCCACCCACATTCTGGGCTCGCGTCGTAGAAACCACACCTGCGCCGTCACGCTGCGCCTGCTTTTCGTTAGCCCCGTTGGCAGGGCGATGCCCCCCCCCCCCCCCCCCGGTTCTGTTCCACACGGTCTTTTGTGTTTAGCGCGCGCTAATCGCTAATAAACCCTAAGAACGGATCGGTGTGTCTGCACGGGTCGCGAGATTTCCGAAGGCGTTGTGGTTTTCCAGCTCCACCAACTCGTCTTGACGCTGAAGCAAACAGAAACGTGACCTGGGGCTGTGGGGTAATTAATGGACCAATTACGGTGAGATGAAGTTCTAATCAGAAGCACATGGCAGTTTTAAAGAGAAGCCGCATGGTTTGGTTGTTGAAGTGGATTTTTTTGTGCACGTATTAGACATTAAAAAGAATCGCTCACCACATCCTACAGGATCTCGCTTTGTGATCGCATGTCACTGAATTAACATGGGAAGGAATTAACTGGCTTTCTCCGGTTAGTGTCTGTGTGGATTTCTGTGGTTTTGGATCAACAGTAGAAAACATTACTGCTCCACAGTTTCCTGTTCTGGGCGTCTTCTGAGAGTCTGTCATGGAGATGGTACAGTTTTACCATCACACAGGCCAGAACAGTGACAGCACACCCCCACCTCTGTTCTGCTCTCTCACGCTCTGCAACATCTCACCCACTAAGGACACCATCATGATCACATCATCATCCTTCATTATTTTTGGTCACGAGAGGAAAGCGTGGAGTACCTTTAGATCTGTCTGTGCTAAGAGGAGGCAGTGGAATGGAGTGTGTGTGTGTGTGTGTGTGTGTGTGTGTGTGTGTGTGGCCACATCTTGTTTGGAGCAGGGGTGTTAAAAATCAAATCCAAATTAAATAAGAGAAAAACTGCAGATGTCTTTGAGGCACTTCATCAAAGAAAAAAAATGTCTCCTGTTTTTAAAAATCATGTTAGCCAGATTGCACAGGAAATCTGTGTGGACCAGATCATGATCACCTAAAATCTGCCACATTAATAAAAGGCATCACAAATTCTTCGTTTGGCTACTTCTACTACAAGTGTGAACTTTGTGTTTCCTTAAACAGTTTTACAATCTTATTTTGCTTGAGGGAGAACCCCACACGAGTCAATTAAAAACAAAACACATAGAAAATTAAAGAAAAGTGCAGATTAAATTACGTTCTCAAGTAGAACTGTCATCTTTAGCTGGGGCTGATGGGAATTGTAGTCCATGACAAGCACAGGCACAGAACACTGAAGCTGCTTTCAGACCTAGGCAGCCGTGCTGATGCACACAAACGATGGCAGAGGACGCTGAGCAGGAGGAAGACATCCGGCAGCTGGCTTTTTTTTGTTTTGTTTGTTTTTTTTTGTTCGGGCAACGTTGCTTTCATATCATTAAATATTTGTCCTGTTTTGGTCTCTTCCAGCTTTGCCCCAAAACAAGTTGAGATGGGTCTGAGGTTATGCATAACGACACGCGGACGTGCAGTTTGGAGGGGAATGGTCAGTAGAGTCTGGCTCAGATCCTCAGTCTCTCGCAGTCCTCACAGCGGCGGAGGGAGGGGAGCCGTTTTGTTTTTGTTTTTGTTTTTGTTTTGTTTTGCTCCCCCTCCTCCCTTTCATACGGATTCCTCGGTGGAAAGTAGCAGTGGGTTGATGTACTCGAACCCCTCAAACTCTGTCTGGTCTATTCTCCTTATCGCCTCCCTGGAGAGAGAAAACACAACAACAGAAGTGTTGTTTACGTACACTGCCTCAATTAGGCACACCAGAGTATTGTCCACATCATCGCTGCAGTCCTGATCCTGGCAAACCCTGAGCCAGTCCGTGTTTTGTTCTGCCCCGAACACACATCTTGGATTCTAAAGGTTTCTTGGGCTAGGATTACCTGTGTCAGGTGTGATGGCAGTTAAATATAGACCGAAACGTCTTGGTCCAGGCCAAAGTCTGTTAAACCACAGTGTTCGGAACATTTGATTAGTGTGAAAGCCTTTTTTCTGAAAACAAAGAAAGAGCCTGCCACGGAAACAGCCAGGTGCACTGGGAAACACACCTTGGTATGCTGGGAAACTCACCCAGGTGTACTGGAAAACACACCTTGGTGTGCTGGGAAACTCACCCAGGTGCACTGGGAAACACACCTTGGTATGCTGGGAAACTCACCCAGGTGTACTGGAAAACACACCTTGGTGTGCTGGGAAACTCACCCAGGTGCACTGGGAAACACACCTTGGTGCGCTGGGAAACTCACCCAGGTGTACTGGGAAACACACCTTGGTGTGCTGGGAAACACACCCAGGTGTACTGGAAAACACACCTTGGTGTGCTGGGAAACTCACCCAGGTGCACTGGAAAACACACCTTGGTGTACTGGGAAACACACCTTGGTGTGCTGGGAAACTCACCCAGGTGTACTGGAAAACACACCTTGGTGTGCTGGGAAACACACCTTGGTGTGCTGGGAAACTCACCCAGGTGTACTGGAAAACACACCTTGGTGTGCTGGGAAACTCACCCAGGTGCACTGGAAAACACACCTTGGTGTACTGGGAAACACACCTTGGTGTGCTGGGAAACTCACCCAGGTGTACTGGAAAACACACCTTGGTGTGCTGGGAAACACACCTTGGTGTGCTGGGAAACTCACCCAGGTGTACTGGAAAACACACCTTGGTGTGCTGGGAAACACACCTTGGTGTGCTGGGAAACACACCTTGGTGTGCTGGGAAAGGGTGGTTTGAAGACCAGTTGCATTAAACTGCAGTTTCATTTGAGGAAACAAGTCATGTGGTATATTTTGTTTATATATAAGATCTTTTATCGTTTATTATATTTTAGGAGTGAGGGGGAATAAAAGAAAACCATTACCAAAAACACAAAGCAAACAGTTTTTAAATTTTACCTCATTAGTATCAATGTCCAAATACTGAGCAAATATCTATAATTACTCATTACTCATGTTACTTTAAAGTGCTGCGCAGATAGCTAGTTATGGTAGTTAACCAACATTACCTCAGACTGGTACCTGTTCAGGTGTTAAGGAGATACCTACAGCAGATAACCAACATTACCTCAGACTGGTACCTGTTCAGGTGTTAAGGAGATACCTACAGCAGATAACCAACATTACCTCAGACTGGTACCTGTTCAGGTGTTAAGGAGATACCTACAGCAGATAACCAACATTACCTCAGACTGGTACCTGTTCAGGTGTTAAGGAGATACCTACAGCAGATAACCAACATTACCTCAGACTGGTACCTGTTCAGGTGTTAAGGAGAGCGGTATCTCACTTTTCTCTTGCAGGATGACAGTGGTTACTGACACTGATTATGCAAATGTACTAAGGTTCAGAACTACAAAGTCCAGCGTGAACCAGACAAGTAGCAGCTGTGAAACACAAGCTCGGGTCCAGTCCCTAATAAAGGTACCAGATGTTGACATTCCCTCAGCTACAGCTGTCTGGGACTCATCAAAACGGCGCCGTGTTCATGGGTGTAACTTTGAAAAGTGCTGGGGACGAGAATGCCGACCGGGCAGTGCATGAAGTTCATGTCCGCGGTGTCCCCAGTGACTCATTTCCTGATGAACTGTCTCTGTACAGGACAAATAACATGTGTTCAGGTCGTGAGGAGAACCTAGAGTTCCAACCCCAGTTTGTAGAGGGAGTTAGCACTGTTAGCACGGACAGAGGGGTTAACGTGGCATAGCTGAAGTAGCACCAAGCAATGTCTCATTATATATCAGCCTACTGTTGGACATATATCATGAAATGAGTGATTATTGTCATTTTAAAAATATGAATATTTCGTATTGCAATATAAGTAAACATGTATGACATGTATGTATATTATAAAGGTCCTGACCATTGTTGTCTAGTCATTTTATCTTTATGGCATTTAAACCCCATATATAATCACACCAAAGAGCTGCACAATATATCGTTTGTTAATAGTTATCGTGATACTGGACTTTACTGATATTGCCGATATCACGACTGTGGTATGTAAATGAGCTCTCCAACAAAGCACTTTGTTTGAACTGTGCTGTAGGCGTCACATAACATCTAAGGTGAGTGTTCTGCTGGCGTTTGGAAGAATCTCACCATTCGTGTGACCCAAAATCTCTTAGTCCTTTTGTTCACGGACCAATCTTTACTCATATCTGCAAGGCACATCACAATTGCTGTATACAGCGATACGATCTCAACGGATTATTATCATGTCATGCAGCCCTACGTCATTCAAAGTATTCTGGTGTTTTCTGTTTTTTTTCTACTCCTCTCTCACTCTCACTATTACTCCTCTCTCCCGCTACGCTTCTCATTCTACTCCTCACTGGAGTAGTTCTGGAGACCAGCTGAACGTCAGTCATCCTTGACTGTTTGAGCGCTGTAATGCAGAGTGGATCAGCGCCAGATCAGGACACTCCATGTCCTGCATGTTCGCACAGGACACTCATGTCTAGCACTCGGGAGAGGAAGGAGTACAGCAGCTTTCTTTTCAGTCCTGCTTTTTGGGAAGCTTTCAGGGCAGTCGCCATGGCAACCTCAGACGAACAGCCGCGGGCAAGGACAGTATGGCGGAGGGGATGGGGCTGAGCCTCGTGTGTGGCAGAGAGACAAGCCAGGTGATCCAGCAAGGGATTAACGCTGGACGCACCCGTGTGCCGCTGACACGCGGAGACGCAGGGACGCAGAACTCCGCCTCCAGAACAGACCACCAGAGGCAGAGCGCTGACTCATGCTGGACCTGGACGTTTGAGTCCTGGAGAATAAAAGCAAGCCTGTAGGATTCCCACCTCACAAATCCTCCCTGTTCACTATGTTCACATTTGTGTGAGCTAATATGTGCATCATTTATCCTACAAGGAAGAAAGTGGCTTTTTATAAATCTTGCAGTGATTTCAGTTATGTTTATTTAAAATGTCTATATTGTAAATTCAGCATCAATAGTTATATTATCAAAACATGTTACATGATGCACCTATTTACTTACATTAGTAAGGTGTGTGTATGTGTATTAGTTCATTTCATCTTTCTGTTGTGCTCTGAGACATGTTCAGTGTTCTCTTGGCTCCAAGTGTGCTCAAACACACACACACACACACAGGCGTGCACACACACACGCGCACACACACGCGCGCGCGCACACACACACACACGCACGCACACACACACACACACACACACGCGTGCACGCACGCACGCACTTGATCCAGAACAATAATTCTCTAATGAGGAAGAATTTCACTCTTCATTCTTGGCCTGCCAGGGTCATTGAACAGGAAGTGTGTCAATGTCTGTGACGTCATTGGCTCCTCTGTCGTGAGCTCGCTATGTGAAGTCTGACCACTGTATGACGTCTTCTCAGAAATCTCGTCCTGAAGTCAGAATGCACAGCCTGGTCCCGCACAAGACATCCTGTGGTCTTCTGCTGATTCACTGCTATCAACTAGGCTGTTAAAGCAATGTCTCGCATTGTCTTATCAGAGTTGTCCCACAGCCTGGAGAGCGGGACTATGGTCAGGGTTGTCCCGCAGCCTGGAGAGCGGGACTATGGTCATGGTTGTCCTGCAGCCTGGAGAGCGGAACTATGGTCAGGGTTGTCCTGCAGCCTGGAGAGCGGGACTATGGTCAGGGTTGTCCTGCAGCCTGGAGAGTGGGACTATGGTCAGGGTTGTCCCGCAACACCTGCTGCAGTCTCCCATACTCCAGCTCCCCTCCCCTCCCCCCTTTGGCTTTGTGTCTTTTTACGTTCAGGTTCCTCTGAAGTTCCTTGTGGAGCACACCTTCCGTTGCTGGCACAGGTCAGATCCTAGCGCAGTCGCGGGTGCCTTCGGAGACGGACTGCCGCAGTGCCCCGCCGCATTCCCGTCGCTTCGCTCTCTAATTCGGATAAAAGGGAATTGTGCTGGGATTCGGCTGTCTGGTCCGTCTCCGTCACAACACTCTGCCTTTGTTTTCACCACCTCCTGACTTTTCTAAAGCGCTTTGAAAGAGCGACAGAATAAAACAAAGACTTGGAACCCACCCGAGAATGCATTCAATCCAGAAACGTAGGAACTCGCTGTCTGAATTGTAAAAGGTCTGAACACAGTGTTCTGGACTGCATAGAGTGTGGTCTGAACACAGTGTTCTGGACTGCACAGAGTGTGGTCTGAACACAGTGTTCTGGACTGCACAGAGTGTGGTCTGAACACAGTGTTCTGGACTGCACAGAGTGTGGTCTGAACACAGTGTTCTGGACTGCACAGAGTGTTGTGGTCTGAACACAGTGTTCTGGACTGCACAGAGTGTGGTGGTCTGAACACAGTGTTCAGGACTGCAGAATGTTCTGCTCCTACCCACACAGTGTTCAGGTCTGCAGAATTTTCTGCTCTCACCCACACAGTGTTCAGGACTGTTTTCTTTTTACTTTTTTTTCTGAAGATGTTCTTTCCAAACACAGCGCATAAAGTAAAACCATTACAACACGATAGGGGTTGTTTCCACATGACATCACCACCCCTCTGTGGACCAATCCCAGATGGTGACCGTATCCCTCGGTAACGTGCGAGGCTTGCTCTCAGGCGTACAGTGCCTGGGCTTTCGTTCGGGTCCGGTGAAGGAAACACCCCCCCCCCGAAAGCGTTTGGTCTCCCGCACTGCAGCAGGGTGGCTGGGAGCTGGGCGGCTTACGTAAGCTCCGCTCCGTGAGCAGTTTGGAGTCCCACGATGGGAGGAAGCTCCATGCCGTGTGAGGGAACTCCAGAGCAGCACACAGTCAGACACACTCTGCCAACAGCAACACTCGTAGGAATCGCTGATAAAAACCAAACTTTAAGCCACACTTTAGTAAATTTGAGCTTTTTGGTTTCCCAAATTAAAATAGGCGGACCTTGTAGGAATTTTCATACTCAGTTTGAATCTGTTTTTAGAATTTTTCTATCATCAAGTATGGATTTTAAGCAACTGGCCAATTAGGTTTCACATTAACTATATTAACTATAGTATTTATTCATGAATAAGGCTGATATTACACTTAAAATATGTACAAACCTACTAAACTGTGCAGGTGTGTGATTTTGGTCTATATTATGTGTGAGGAACGTCCCTCTTCAGTGCTCAGTAGTCTGACGACTCAGAGCAGCTCCACGTTCCTCAGTACTGCGGCTGCACACTACACATGCTGACACGCTACTGAAACTGAAGGACTGACACTAAACTGTGGGTGATGGAGGAATTCTGGAAACATTCTTGGATTCAGCGTGCAAAAACACAATAATGAGGTATTTATTTTGCAGGAATCCACATATTTAAAAGATGTAAGAGAGAAGTGATGTATTTGTTGCACTGATAAAGTCTAACTGGAGAGTAACGCCCTTTTATCACCATTTTAACACCATTATAATGCCTTTATTACACCATTATAGCACCATTATCGCCATTATAACACCAGTATACACCACTATAACGGCTGTATTTGTATTTGTATGTATTCTGCCTTTATAACTACTGTGTTTTTGGAATGTTAAAAAGTGTTTAGAGTGGCTCTGTTTGTAGAGCATTACAAAGCATTTGAATATACTTATATATAATACTTTTATAACTGCTGTATTTGTATTGTGTTCTGATGCTTTTATAACCGCTGTGTTTGTAGTGTTATAATACTTTTATAACCGCTGTGTTTGTAGTGTTATAATACTTTTATAACCGCTGTGTTTGTAGTGTTATAATACTTTTATAACCGCTGTGTTTGTAGAGTTGTCACTCACTCGTCATCCGGCGTTAGCTGCACAGGTTCGTTGGTAAACTGCGTGTCGAAGTTGTCTAACCCATACTCGTCCGTAATCTGTGGTTTGAATGGTGGCGTCACCTGCTTCTGCTCAAGCTGAAAAATAACAACAGAGAAACGACACAGTGACACTCAACGCTCTGATCAACTCACTGATCAATCACATTATCAATATGCCTGATCAGGAATGACAAGTTAGACAGTATCAGGTAAGTGTGCTAGAACAAGCAGAGATCCCTCCACTGGAAAATATACAACTGGATAAAAACAGGTTGTGTGTGTATGTATTGGATAATGGATGACAAACTTCCATTACTGGTCATGCACATCCGAGAGGGTGAAGCATGAAAACCAACGTGAGTGTTTCTGTGTACAAGAGTAGAGAGAAGGGAGAGACATCTCAGCGTCTGTAGCTAACCCCACAGAGCTCAGCGTCTGTAGCTAACCCCACAGAGACATCTCAGCGTCTGTAGCTAACCCCACAGAGCTCAGCGTCTGTAGCTCACCCCACAGACATCTCAGCGTCTGTAGCTAACCCCACAGAGACATCTCAGCGTCTGTAGCTCACCCCACAGAGACATCTCAGCGTCTGTAGCTAACCCCACAGAGACATCTCAGCGTCTGTAGCTAACCCCACAGAGACATCTCAGCGTCTGTAGCTTACCCCACAGAGCTCAGCGTCTGTAGCTAACCCCACAGAGACATCTCAGCGTCTGTAGCTCACCCCACAGAGCTCAGCGTCTGTAGCTCACCCCACAGAGCTCAGCGTCTGTAGCTAACCCCACAGAGACATCTCAGCGTCTGTAGCTCACCCCACAGAGCTCAGCGTCTGTAGCTAACCCCACAGAGACATCTCAGCGTCTGTAGCTCACCCCACAGAAACATCTCAGTGTCTGTAGCTCACCCCACAGAAACATCTCAGCGTGTGTAGCTCACCCCACAGAGACATCTCAGCGTCTGTAGCTTACCCCACAGAGCTCAACGTCTGTAGTTCACCCCACAGAGACATCTCAGAGTCTGTAGCTTACCCCACAGAGCTCAGCGTCTGTAGTTCACCCCACAGAAACATCTCAGCATCTGTAGCTCACCCCACAGAGCTCAGCGTTTGTAGCTCACCCCACAGAGAGATCTCAGCATCTGTAGCTCACCCCACAGAGAGATCTCAGCATCTGTAGCTCACCGCACAGAGAGATCTCAGTGTCTGTAGCTCACCGCACAGAGAGATCTCATTGTCTGTAGCTCACCCCACAGAGAGATCTCAGTGTCTGTAGCTCACCCCACAGAGCTCAGCATCTGTAGCTCACCCCACAGAGAGAGCTCAGCGTCTGTAACTCACCCCACAGAGAGAGCTCAGCGTCTGTAGCTCACCCCACAGAGACATCTCAGCGTCTGTAGTTCACCACACAGAGACATCTCAGCGTCTGTAGCTCACCCCACAGAGACATCTCAGCGTCTGTAGCTCACCCCACAGAGCTCAGCGTCTGTAGTTCACCACACAGAGACATCTCAGCGTCTGTAGCTCACCCCACAGAAACATCTCAGCGTCTGTAGCTCACCCCACAGAGACATCTCAGCGTCTGTAGCTAACCCCACAGAGACATCTCAGCGTCTGTAGCTAACCCCACAGAGACATCTCAGCGTCTGTAGCTTACCCCACAGAGCTCAGCGTCTGTAGTTCACCACACAGACATCTCAGCGTCTGTAGCTCACCCCACAGAAACATCTCAGTGTCTGTAGCTCACCCCACAGAAACATCTCAGCGTGTGTAGCTCACCCCACAGAGACATCTCAGAGTCTGTAGCTTACCCCACAGAGCTCAGCGTCTGTAGTTCACCCCACAGAAACATCTCAGCATCTGTAGCTCACCCCACAGAGCTCAGCGTTTGTAGCTCACCCCACAGAGAGATCTCAGCATCTGTAGCTCACCCCACAGAGAGATCTCAGCATCTGTAGCTCACCGCACAGAGAGATCTCAGTGTCTGTAGCTCACCGCACAGAGAGATCTCATTGTCTGTAGCTCACCCCACAGAGATCTCAGCATCTGTAGCTCACCCCACAGAGAGAGCTCAGCATCTGTAACTCACCCCACAGAGAGAGCTCAGCGTCTGTAGCTCACCCCACAGAGCTCAGCGTCTGTAGCTCACCCCACAGAAAGATCTCAGCGTCTGTAGCTCACCCCACATCACATGTGGAGAAGATCAGCCAACTTCTGAAAATGTAATGTAGAAGTAACGTAGATCTATTGTAAATGTAACGTAGATGTAACGTAAATGTAGCGTGAA
>NC_137521.1:12612500-12615000 GCF_041902795.1 Electrophorus electricus
TCTCTCTCTCACACACACGCACACACTCATACACACACACACACACACACACACACACACACTCATACACACACACACACACACACACTCATACACACACACACACACACACACACGCACACACACACGCACACACACAGTCTCTCTCTCTCTCACACACACACGCACACACACACACACGCACGCACGCACATACACAGTCTTTCTCTCTCTCTCACACACACACGCACGCGCACACACAAACACGTGCACACACACACACACACACACATACACAGACACAGACACACACACACTCACACAAAAGTGTAGGTGAGGCCATAGAATATTCAGTGCTGTAGAGAGCTCTGTGTGTGAGTGTGTGTCATGCCACACCAATTAACGAACCTCTAAGTCCTGCACATCAGCATAGACCGCGCTTCATTTCAAATTCCCTTTCATTTCGGGCACTATTTCCCTGCGCACGGCAGATCTAAGAGCCCCATGGAGCTGCTCTGCTGCCACAGCGTTCTTTACCAACACATCCTCTCAGCACAGAACAAGTTCTGATTTTTAAAATCTCCACGGTGGACAAACACCAGCTAAGAAACACCAGCCAAGAAATGAACCAATGTGAATGAACCAATGTGAATCAACCAGTGCGAATCAACCAGTGCTAATGAACCAGTGTGAATATGGGAGAACATTTCAGAGACTTCCCAACACACACACACACACACACACACACACACACACACATACAGCAGCCCAACACAAGGATTTAGAAAGCTGTAGTTATAATCCCACTGGTACACACACACACTAACATTCTCATGTTGTCATTTGGTTTCCCAGGCACTGCACATCTGGCCAGTACCAGTGTTTGTTAAAGTTGGTTGGAGTGTATTAGTTTTCTTCTTTTGGGCTTTTTCGCAGGAGTATTTTGCTGGAGTATTTCAGGGAGGGGTGAGAGGGATGCGATTCTTTGGATCTGTGGTCGGAATAACCCTGCTAGTATGAGATTATATAACAGAATTATAATGCAATTACAAAATTTAAAAAAACCCTAAGCATGTCATTTAGATACATGAAACACATCAAATGTCACAGGGTTTGAGTTGTAGTTTTAATTGTTCTTCACCAAACGTTTGGGAGGAGCATAAAAAAATCACTTTGTTCCAGTCATCACTGTAAGAATATAAGCAGATGCTTATTAACAATCACCCACCTCCACCCATCGTTCATATAGCCCCACCCATCTCTGGTATCCATTCTCAGAGAAAGGATGAGTCAGTCAGTGTGGGTTCAGAACCAGGCTCAGACACACCCCTCCCCAACACTGTCAAACATTTACATCTACAGCATTTAGCTGATGCTTTTATTCAAAGTAGTGGTGGGGCTTGAACCAGCAACCTTCTGAGTACAAGTCCAGTACCTTAACCACAGAGCTCCCACTGCACTGAGTTGTGTCTGGATCAAACAGACACAACTCTAAACATTACAATGGTGGTAATTGTTTCACAATGTCCAACAAACACAACTCTGAATATTAAAACGGTGTTTGGCTCAGAATGTCCAAGAAACACAACTCTAAACTTTTCTACGTTGGTGTTTGGTTCAGAATGTGGGGCCAGTTTCTTGGCTTTAAGGAGTTATCAGATTAGGACAGTTGTGCTAACATTCTGTTTCCTTTTTAGCTCTAAAGTTGCAGCCAAATCTCAGAGCTGCTTCAGCACGTACAGTAAAACAATACGAAAGGCAGTGTGGGGTGTCTTCACCCCTCACACATCTGACGGTGTGTGAGGTATCTTCACGCCTCACCTGGTCCCAGTCGATGCTCCTGAAGAACGTGTGAGACTTGATATCACTGAAGCCGGTCTGAACTTGGCAGCCGAGCCTCTCCTTGGGATCCTGGGGAACGAAAGATTTGATTAAAAGCAGAACTCATACAAAACTCATAGAACTCAAACAAAACTCATAAAAATCTCATGCAGAACTCATAAATCTCATACAGAACTCATATAAATCTCATACAAATCTCATACAGAACTCATATAGAACTCATAAATTTCAAACAGATTCATACAGAACTCATAAATCTCACACAGAACACATACAGAACATTAATCTCACACAGAACTCATACAGAACTCATATAAATCTCATACAGATCTCATACAGAACTCATACAGAACTCATACAGAACTGGAAAACAGGTCCAACAAACACAAGGCCGTCGTGGAGTAAATATTTACATGACTCCTGACCACATGATTCACTGATTGCGGTAAATTCTCGCTTAGCCCATCCAATAAAATCAAACCAGGGATATATCAAAATGACGACCATGTGCTGGGTCTGAGGAACGCAGGCTGGGGTCCATGATGCGTCGCTCTGTTCTGGTGTAACTGAGTCATGAGTGAAAGCAGATTTGGATCCATTTACATTTAGTCCAGTTTCTCAGTCTGTTTTCATCTCTCTGATTATTCATGGTATTATTCATACAATACTGAACGGCCTC
>NC_137521.1:12620000-12622500 GCF_041902795.1 Electrophorus electricus
CACACACACGCACGCACACACGCACGCACGCACAGCATGCGCGCGCACACACAGCACACACAGCACACACGCACACACGCACACGCACACACGCACCTGCAGCACCGCTGCACTGCGCACCGCATGCCTTGCGCACCTGCATACTGCGCACACACGCTGCCTTTGCCTTTACGCACCTGCTTTTACCTGCGCACACACACCACGCCTGCGCTGCATACATACACACACAACAACGCACTTACGCCGCCTCTGCTGTACCTATGCACACGCACACACACATACCCATACACATACCACGCACACTCACGCACACACGCACTCACGCACACACGCACCTGCGCACACACACGCGCACCTGCATACGCCCTTACGCACACTCACGCACACACGCACTCACGCACACCACGCACTCACGCACACCGCACTCCCACGCCTCACGCACACAGCATCGCTAGGACCTAACACCACCAGAGTTATGTGCTGGTGTGTGTGTCAGTTACCATAATCCTCTCCTCTCAGGATCTCAGGGGCTATGTAGTTCGGAGTACCACAGAACGTGCTGGTCGTGTCACCTGGTCTGATTCCCTCCTGAACAAAGAGATGGGAGATTTTTAGTTCCGCTCAGAACAACTCTATGGTCTCTGTTCTTCACAGAGGTGGCGTGCATGTAATGGCTGGCAAGCGTCACCTTGCACATGCCGTAGTCTGTGAGCTTGATATGACCATCCTGATCCAGCAACACGTTGTCCAGTTTAAGGTCTCTGTAAATAATTCCCTTCTCATGGAGGAAGTTCAGGGCAATGCAGATTTCTGCAGCGTAGAACCTGTAGGAGGACACACACACACACACACACACACACACAGTGGGGATTATATAAGATACAGAATGTCCCACATGCTAGCAATATACCTTCAGCTCAGATGACCTTGTATAAACACAGATAGTGAGAAGCCAAATGTCATCAATCCCAGCATTCCCATAATTCCCATCTTTCCCATCATTCCAGTCATTCCCAACATTCCCATCTTTCCCATCATTCAGGCCATTCCAGTATGGAGATACAGAACAGTAGACTCAAACACAGATCATTGTGACAATGTGTTGAAATAATAAATGTAACTGTTATTTATTTTACTGTGATTTGTGGTTTCTATGGAGATTATTTTAAAACCAAACATTAACATTCAGGTCTTTTCACTACAGCGAGCGAGAGCTCGGCCCGTTCTGACTTCCCAGTGGAGCTGTAAACCCTGCTGGATGGAAACCAGCAGACATGGCAACCAGGGGAAAGGAGGACTGAGGGAGACTCAGAAGAGCAGCGGAAACGCCTTCCCCTGACAGGCTCTGTAGAGCACGCGTCCTGTCACGGGACCTTTACAAGACACTCATGAATATGCAGGATAATTACATGTCATTAGCATGCACATGCTGATTTGCATATGCATTATGTGCAGTGTGAATACTGATGGGCCTGATTGGAGCATTCCTGACTTCCCTAATTAGCCTGTATTTGGCCTCATCTTAGGAGAGAGAGAGAGAGAGAGAGAGAGAGAGAGAGAGAGAGGGAGAAGAAAGACAGGCCTGGTGTTTAACAGATACAGTATAACAGGCTTTGTTGTGAAAGACTTCAGATTTGACACACACGTTAACTGAAGGCAGAGATTAAAGATGGATTATCTCTGTAGGAATGTGGGCCAGGTGTCCAGCTATTTACCAGCTATTGTAGTGATGGCTTTCTCTGTTAAGACAGAAATATACTCATTTTGATTAATTACAATATTTAGTAATATTTTAGACCTTCTTGGAATATGTAAATTCATCATATTTAGATGAGACTGGTTTTATGTGTAACGTATAACTCTTTTTCCTTCTGTAATTGATGGTGAAGTGAACATTGTAGTTCACGCAAGAACTGACACAAGCAAACCAAGTCTCTTATTGTGTCTATCGTGTAGTTTTATCATGTACATCTGTGTGTGTGTGTGTGTGTGTGTGTGTGTGTGTGTGTGTGTGTGTGTGTGTGTGTGTGTGTGTGTGTGTGTGTGTGTGTATCTACAAATGTACTGTGTATACAAACAAATGTCCCAGTTGATTTTTCAGATGTCAGAATGGGACACAGTGATACAACAGTCACATGATTGGTACAACACCACTAACCTAACACACAAACAGTCACACTACACCTGTAACCTAACACAAACATTCACACAATACCTCTAATCTAACACACAAACATTCATCTGTGGAAGCCAATGTAATGAGGCCAAAATCACATGAGATTTCACACACACACACACACACACACACACACACATACACATACACACATACACATACATACACACACATACACACACGGGTTGACACCCTCATAATCTTACACTGATAATCCTGTGGTGTTGGATGGGAAATGTCATCTCTGGAAATTGCCCCTGTGAAGGTGTGTGAGTGTGTGTGTGTGTGTGTGTGTGTGTGTGTGTGTGTGTGTGAGAGAGAGAC
>NC_137521.1:12627500-12630000 GCF_041902795.1 Electrophorus electricus
CATACACCCCACCTTAGTGTTACACGCCATACACTACACCTATTTGTTACACGCCATACACTACACCTGAGTGTTACACACCATACACCCCACCTAAGTGTGTTACACACCACACACCCCACCTAAGTGTGTTACACGCCACACACCCCACCTAAGTGTGTTGCACGCCATATACTACACCTGTGTTACACTCCACACACGACACCTGAGTGTGTTACCCGCTACACACCCCACCTAAGTGTTACACGCCACACACCCCACCTAAGTGTGTTACACGCCACACACCCCACCTAAGTGTGTTACACGCCATACACCCCACCTAAGTGTGTTACACGCCACACACCCCACCTAAGTGTGTTACACGCCACACACCCCACCTAAGTGTGTTACACGCCATACCCACGCCACATACCCCACCTAAGTGTTACACACCACACACCCCACCTAAGTGTGTTACACACCACACACCCTACCTAAGTGTGTTACACACCACACACTACACCTAAGTGTGTTACACGCCATATACTACACCTAAGTGTTACACACCATACACTCCACCTAAGTGTGTTACACACCATACACTACACCTAAGTGTGTTACACGCCATATACTACACCTAAGTGTGTTACACGCCATACACTCCACCTAAGTGTGTTACACGCCATACACCCCACTTAAGTGTGTTACACGCCACACACCCCACCTAAGTGTTACACGCCACACCCCACCTAAGTGTGTTACATGCCACACCCCACCTAAGTGTGTTACATGCCATACACCCCACCTAATTGTGTTACATGCCATACACCCCACCTAAGTGTTACACGCCATACACCCCACCTAAGTGTTACACGCCATACACCCCACCTAAGTGTTACACGCCATACACCCCACCTTAGTGTTACACGCCATACACTACACCTATTTGTTACACGCCATACACTACACCTGAGTGTTACACACCATACACCCCACCTAAGTGTGTTACACACCACACACCCCACCTAAGTGTGTTACACGCCACACACCCCACCTAAGTGTGTTGCACGCCATATACTACACCTGTGTTACACTCCACACACGACACCTGAGTGTGTTACCCGCTACACACCCCACCTAAGTGTTACACGCCACACACCCCACCTAAGTGTGTTACACGCCACACACCCCACCTAAGTGTGTTACACGCCATACACCCCACCTAAGTGTGTTACACGCCACACACCCCACCTAAGTGTGTTACACGCCACACACCCCACCTAAGTGTGTTACACGCCATACCCACGCCACATACCCCACCTAAGTGTTACACACCACACACCCCACCTAAGTGTGTTACACACCACACACCCTACCTAAGTGTGTTACACACCACACACTACACCTAAGTGTGTTACACGCCATATACTACACCTAAGTGTTACACACCATACACTCCACCTAAGTGTGTTACACACCATACACTACACCTAAGTGTGTTACACGCCATATACTACACCTAAGTGTGTTACACGCCATACACTCCACCTAAGTGTGTTACACGCCATACACCCCACTTAAGTGTGTTACACGCCACACACCCCACCTAAGTGTTACACGCCACACCCCACCTAAGTGTGTTACATGCCACACCCCACCTAAGTGTGTTACATGCCATACACCCCACCTAATTGTGTTACATGCCATACACCCCACCTAAGTGTTACACGCCATACACCCCACCTAAGTGTTACACGCCATACACCCCACCTAAGTGTTACACGCCATACACCCCACCTAAGTGTTACACGCCATACACCCCACCTAAGTGTTACACGCCATACACCCCACCTAAGTGTTACACGCCATACACTACACCTATTTGTTACACGCCATACACTACACCTGAGTGTTACACACCACACACCCCACCTAAGTGTGTTACACGCCACACACCCCACCTAAGTGTGTTGCACGCCATATACTACACCTAAGTGTGTTACACTCCACACACGACACCTGAGTGTGTTACCCGCTACACACCCCACCTAAGTGTGTTACACGCCACACACCCCACCTAAGTGTGTTACACGCCATACACCCCACCTAAGTGTGTTACACGCCACACCCCACCTAAGTGTGTTACACGCCACACACCCCACCTAAGTGTTACACACCACACACCCCACCTAAGTGTGTTACACGCCACACACCCCACCTAAGTGTTACACGCCACACACCCCACCTAAGTGTGTTACACGCCACACACCCCACCTAAGTGTTACACGCCACACACCCCACCTAAGTGTTACACGCCATACACCCCACCTAAGTGTTACACGCCATACACCCCACCTAAGTGTTACACGCCATACACTACACCTATTTGTTACACGCCATACACTACACCTGAGTGTTACACACCATACACCCCATCTAAGTGTGTTACACACCACACACCCCACCTAAGTGTGTTACACGCCACACACCCCACCTAAGTGTGTTGCACGCCATATACTAC
>NC_137521.1:12637500-12640000 GCF_041902795.1 Electrophorus electricus
TTCAGAGGTCCTTCATGAGTAATATAAAAAATATTACCTCTACATTTATTTATAGAGAGAGAGAGAGCTCAGCCTAGCTCAGCCTAGCTAATAACTTTTTAAATAGCCACAAACTAAACAACAACCAACATGCTAAACATACAGAGCAGTCAATGTGAGGAGGGCCTGTATATTTATCCTTGATACGTTTCTGGTGAAATATAGTGGCTCTCCACTAGAGGGCACCTTAAAGAGGCCTCTGGCATTTGTGAAAAGGTCAAAACAAAAGGCTGATATGTCTCTGCATCAAAAGGTCACAATAAATCAAACAGATTACACAAGAGTGACACACACTGATATCCACCATTCCTGCTCCTACTCTAAAGAAGCTTCACCTTCTCCCTCGTAGCTGTAATATCACCCACTGACCACTTGGGGTGCTCTCCCAACATCCCACCCCTAAAATATACTTGCAGGAAAATGACTCGCGATGTAGATACAATTAGGAAAAACAGATACGGGACCTTGTGTCTACAAACAGCATCCAGTAATATATTTCTGTCCTTTGAGGATTCATTATAAAACAACATGCTTTTTTATTTGTTAAATAAACCACGTGTTTCTCTGCTGGACTGACACAGTGAGACTGCTAGCATAGAGTGGCGCTATCCAGGCCAACACTTGCTGTGTCCTACATCCCAGCACATAACAGCACTCCTCACACACGTTCCCAAACCTGACACATTCCTTCTGAAGAGGAGAACATACACTCATTAAATCCAGGCGCTAATCAACGGGGATGTGTAAACACTCCCTCCCTCCCTCCCTCTCTCTCTCTCTCTCTCTCTCTCTCTCTCTCTCTCTCTCTCTCTCTCTCTCTCTCTCTCTCTCTTTAATTCGCTCTCTCTCTCCCTTACACTTTTTCTTTATCAATCTGTCTCTCCATCTTTTCTTCTGGTCTCTCTCTCTCTCTCTCTCTCTCTCTCTCTCTCTCTCTCTCTCTCTCTCTCAGTGTCTCTGTCTTCATGGCTCATTCCTGCAGTTCTCCCTGTCTGTGAATCATTTGGCATGTGCACACATCACACAGAACGCGCCACTAATGCTAAGCTAAGCGCTAAGCATGCATATGTCTGGAGACAGGGTTTGGTGTAACAAACGCATGCATGCACACTCGAAGTTAGCATGAAGTGTGGTCATCTTTTTGTAGCAGTTTGAAGTCAGAAGAAAGAATCTTCTGAACCTTTTGGTGTGTTGAGGGAAAGCTCTCAGTCATAGTTACTACACTGGTGCCGTTAGGAAACTCCTTCACCGACTCTCAGAGTGTCCGAGTGTTGTTTATCATTGAGTTTCCTTCCCTGGATGTACCTGGAAATTCTGCTCACTGCATCACCCAGGCAACAGCCAGCATGATGAGGTGTGGATCTTTAGGGAAACAGCACCACATATCATACCCACATCTCCCACCAAACGGTCTCCTAGGCAACCAGCACCACCTATCAGACCCACATCTCCCTCCATCAATGTCCTAGGCAACCAGAAGCATCAAAACAAGCACCAGCCTACATATGCATCAACATCAAAAATGTATAAACAAATAAACAATCATTTAAAAAAAAGGAATAAATAAGGTGTAAATAAGGCATTCTTCCAAAGGTTAAAGTGGCATAAAGTTTGGAAAGGCATCTGGGCAAACACTGAGAAGTGTTCTTCTGCATGTAGGGTGTGTGAGCTGAGAGCGCAGTAGTGAGAGACAGGTACAGAACTGCTGGCTGTGTGTGTGTGTGTGTGTGTGTGTGTGTGAAGAGAGAGGAAGGAGGTGTATTCACCACACCACTGTCTCCTAGCTGAAGCCTCAGTCTTTTAAAAGAGAGGGATAAAAGACACACACACACACACACAGACACACACACACACACACACACAGAGCAGAACACATCCTGGAGGGGGAGGGAGAGGGAGAAGGTAAAAAATGCAAATATTGAAATATAAGTGGCAGCGACAGACAGTGTTGAGGGGGAGGGAGTGATAGAGCAGAACCACACATGACCAGTTCTGATGCATCCTTCTCTTCCACCGAGAAAAGGAAGAGAAGAAAGCAAAGGAAGACAGAAGAAGGAGGAGCCTCGCACAGAAAGAGAGGACAGGAGGAGCAGCTTTTATATTGATATAAAATATGTATGAAACAGCTATAGCAGCCCTGTGGTCAAAAGCACCTCACTGATGAAATAGCCCAGCACAGGTGAGCACGGGACACACGACTCCAGTACAGTGACAGCCTTCAGAACACAACAGGGGAGCCAACAGCGGTGGAACGTAACACACAGTCAACCGTAACACAGTAAACTGTAATATACAGTCAACCGTAACACACAGTCAACCGTAACAGTCAACCGTAACACAGTTAACCATAACACACAGTCAACCGTAACACAGTAAACTGTAATATACAGTCAACCGTAACACACAGTCAACCGTAACACACAGTCAACCGTAACAGTCAACCGTAACACACAGTCAACCG
>NC_137521.1:12645000-12650000 GCF_041902795.1 Electrophorus electricus
ACAGTCTGGAGAGACAGAGACAGACAGACGACAGAGAGACACAGAGAGAGAGAGAGTGAGAGAGGGAGAGAGAGAGAGAGAGAGAGTACAAAATGGAAGGTAATGTTGACCGGACGTAAGGGGGGTGTGGCTCTGACTGCGTCTGGATCAAAACAGAAAACACTCAAGAAGCCCAAGAAGCTCCTCCCCCTCTCCCCCCCCCCCCTCCACATCCCTCGCTCCTTCTCCCACTCTGTTGGTCTTTCCTCCCCCTCTCCACATCCCTTGCTCCTTCTCTCACTCTGTTGGTCTTTCCTCCCCCTCTCTTGCTCTCTGGTTTTGCTTATTTTTAATCACTTGTTCATTTTCTCCCCTCCCCAATGACACTGGGATTAACACTGTCAGCTGTCGGTGTGGGTTGTCTAACCAGGATAAACTGAACTCAAACATGCAGTGATCCACTAGACTGTTGTCGCTGCTAGCATGCAGCTTTGCTACTCTAGCATGCATGGATAACAGAGCACTCTAATCAGAATATTCCTTCTTCAGGAAAACCCAGTCCCAAATGAGGATTTAGGAATACTGGATAACTGACACTGGTACTAATGGTGTGAGGTTGAGGCAGATGGAAATAATAACGTTATTAACATTAAGAATAATGTTAAAAAGGTGTGCGAGTTAGCGGGGACAATGTCTGATGCTGTAGGATGCTCTGGATTAGGGTTATGTTAAATTAGGTTAAAGTAGGTTAGGTTAGGATTAGGGTTATGGTTAGAGTTAGTTTAGGGTTAGGTTAGGATTAGTTTTAGGGTATGAGGTTAGGTTAGGGTTTAGTTAGGGTTAAGGTTAGGTTAGGTTTAGAGCTAGAGTTAGTTTATGGTTAGAGTTTAGGGTTGGGGATAGGGGTTTTGGTTAGGGTTTAGAGTTGAAGTTAGGTTAGGGTTTAGGTTAGGTTTACAGTTAGAGTTAGTTTAGGGTGAGGGTTGGGGTTTAGAGTTAAGGTTAGTTTAGGGTTTAGGGTTAGGGTTTAGAGTTATGGTTAAAATTAGTTTAGGATTAGGGTTGGGGTTTAGGGTTGGGATTAAGAGTTAAGGTTAGTTTAGGGTTTAGGGTTAGGGCTATGGTTAGAGTTAGTTTAGGGTTTAGTGTTGGGGTTGGGGTTTAGGGTTAGGGTTAGAGTTAGTTTAGTTTCACTGTGGTGCCAAAACCCACAGCAGATTATGGGATCTTAATGGCTTAACTGTTGAATGTCTAAATGGTGCTCAGAAAACAATGTGGGTTTTACAGATAAGTGCAGCTATTCTGAGGCCTCCTGAAGCAGGACGGCAGCACAGCATCCAGTCCTCGTGGGAGCACACCGCTCTTTTTTGTGCTAGCATGGCCGCTAGACTACAGCGATAGACCAGCGGTAGGGGCAGTTAATGGGAACTGACCAACCTGAGCTGAGGACAGACAGACCAACAAGTTAAACCGATTGTGAGCTGCAATGAGACGTCACCAAGGTTATGTCCTAATGAGTGTGTCTGTGCCTTAAGTTTTCCACAATAAATCTTCAATGTTCAGGGCTAACTGTGTTGAATTCCTTATTCTTAGTGTGTTTGACTCATCTTCAACCAAGAACAGGTCATATTAATTTATGTTAATTACTGTCTACTGCCCACCACGTCCCTACTCAGAGTTTCTACAATAATTTTTGACTTCTTATCAAGCATAATACTACCAACTAATAAGGTAATTATCGCTATCACTTTGAAAAAACACACAATTCCCACAGGAATGCAACAGTAATAGATTTATGATGTTTTTTAATGACAAGAAAATATCAAAATATCAAAGAAAAAATGAATAGTGTTTTTTTAGATCCTGTTAATCTGCAAACACATTATGACAGCTGCCCAGGTAGCTCACAAACATGTAGAATCCTTTTCCCCAATCTGTCTTGAACAACTTTCTCAGATAAATTCCTCCAAACCGTCCTTGTGTAAACTTGATCCAGTCCCACCTCGTTTACTTAAAGAATTACTGCCAAGTGGGACAGAATCTTTGTTGACTATAATTCACTCTTTTTGGGTCTGGATTACATTCCCAAATCATTCAAACTTGGAGTAGTTAAACTACTAAAAACCTCTCAAGCCTTAGGAGGTCTCCAATTAGTGGCCGATTTCCAACCTGTCCTTCATTTCCAGAGTACTAGAAAACTCCCACCCAGAGAGTTTCTCCGTGCCTCCATAGCCCTCGGCTTGCACATCAGGGATTTGGACCCATACGTTAATGAAGCTGCTTTGTGACAACCTGTGTTGTAAAAAGCACTTTAGAAATAAACTTGACCTTTTCCTTGACCTGACATTTGTGAGAAAGTTCATCCATAGTCCACTATGCTGCTTTCCAAACACAGGTTTGGTTGTGTAGTTTTAGAGCAGACTTTACCTGCAGACTTCAACAGTTCACATTTACCCAAAGGAAAGGAAAAGTGCATCTGGGAAAGTTACTGAATGAAGAACTTCAGTGTCAACAGTTTTATATAAAACACACGGTTATGAGCAGTGCGACCGAGATGACAGCTCTGGATGTAATGGGACATTAGCTAAGCAAAAAAACAACACCTCCTAGAACAGATATAAAGACTCAACACCTGGGCTGGTGTTGTGGTCACATGACAACACCATGGACCGTTATCATGACATCACACCTCAAAATAGCTCCTTCCTCCCTTTTGTCTGCAATACTCAGCTGTTTCTTTTTCTAAAAGCAGACGGCCTCACCCTGGCAAAGGTGCTGGAATCCATTAACCCACCTGTGAAGTTTCAGTACTGCTGCTGCTGTCTCATGAAATATTGGCTGACACTTCATTTAAAGGAATCCACTTAAAGCGCTACATAAAACACCTCATAACTTTCAGAATTCATGACCCTCCGGAAGTTATTAACACCTATGTGATGGAGATTGCCTGCACTCTGCAGGAGAGGACAGTGTGATGTAGACCGTCCCCCCTGTAGGAGAGGACAGTGTGATGTAGACCGTCCCCCCTGTAGGAGAGGACGGTGTGATGGAGACCGTCCCCCCTGTAGGAGAGGACGGTGTGATGGAGACCGTCCCCCCTGTAGGAGAGGACGGTGTGATGGAGACCGTCCCCCCTGTAGGAGAGGGTGGTGTGATGGAGACCGTCCCCCCTGTAGGGGAGGATGGTGTGATGGAGACTGTCCCCCCTGTAGGGGAGGATGGTGTGATGGAGACTGTCCCCCCTGTAGGAGAGGATGGTGTGATGGAGACTGTCCCCCCTGTAGGGGAGGATGGTGTAATGGAGACTGTCCCCCTGTAGGAGAGGATGGTGTGACGGAGACTGTCCCCCCTGTAGGAGAGGATGGTGTGATGGAGACTGTCCCCCCTGTAGGAGAGGATGGTGTGACGGAGACTGTCCCCCCTGTAGGAGAGGATGGTGTGACGGAGACTGTCCCCCCTGTAGGAGAGGATGGTGTGATGGAGACTGTCCCCCCTGTAGGAGAGGATGGTGTGATGTAGACTGTCCCCCCTGTAGGAGAGGATGGTGTGATGGACACTGTCCCCCCTGTAGGGGAGGATGGTGTGATGGAGACTGTCCCCCCTGTAGGGGAGGATGGTGTAATGGAGACTGTCCCCCCTGTAGGAGAGGACGGTGTAATGGACACTGTCCCCCCTGTAGGAGAGGATGGTGTGATGTAGACTGTCCCCCCTGCAGGAGAGGATGGTGTGATGGAGACTGTCCCCCCTGTAGGAGAGGATAGTGTGATGGAGACTGTCCCCCCTGTAGGAGAGGACGGTGTGATGGAGACCGTCCCCCCTGCAGGAGAGGACGGTGTGATGGAGACCGTTCCCCCTGCAGGAGAGGATGGTGTGATGGAGACCGTCCCCCCTGCAGGAGAGGATGGTGTGATGGAGACTGTCCCCCCTGCAGAAGACGGTGGTGTGATGGAGACTGTCCCCTCCTGACTGCCGTACCAAAGCACCGGCTCTTTGGTCCACAGAGCACCTGTTCACCACCTGCAATCCCTGGGTAGTGATGCCCTCTGTCTGTGCTGTGTCACTATTGCTCATAGTTCTGCAGGTTTCTACACCTATGGGACACAATGTCAGTACGAACTCTAGTAGGGGTGTGTGTGGGTGCGTGTAGTCACCAGGGGACCTGTCCAAATTCTAGTGTCACATTAGTGCGAGCACTAGTCCAAATTAACCAGCAGTTTCTTCCAAATCACGGTAGAGGATCAAAATGTTCTCTCTCCTGTATCTGTTTAGGAGTTCTTCTTCTTGAACACCTACATTTGTACCTGTACTTGTGGTATCCTGAGATTCTATCCAATCACCTTCCTTTTCATGTACTCCAACTACTGCAGTTGCAAAGTTTGCCATCATGTCCACTCCCAACAAACTAAATATATGCCTTTGAAAAGAAATCTGTCAGTTATCTAAACAGGTGTGTGTGTGTGTGTGCAGACGTTTGCTGACATGTTACACTGCAAATACTGTTAGAGAAACAATAATCCAGTCCACATTAGATTCTTTTCCAGGACACTCAGGTTCTGGGGGGATTTTTTGCAGAGTGGAGTAGTGTTCTATTCTGGATCACTAATGTAATATGCAAATGAAGACTAAATGTAGTACAACCATAAATCTGCATCAGTAAAATATTTATGAATGAGGAGACATGTTACTGCAGCGCTATTGGTTGTTAACATCACATCAAAATCTGGCGATGGGTTTTTGACTTTAGTGTTCAGTAGCAACAGGATCCCAGTAAGAGACTATAGCCACGCCTTCACCAGGCAGCAGACCAATGAGGCAAACAGAACCCAGGTTCTCTCTGTGAGGCTGTCTAGCCAAGGCCCGCCCCTGGCACCTGAAGCTCCGCCTTCAAAGCTGTGGTCTGTCAGTCTGAATCCCACATCCAAACAAACTAAAACACAATCAATGTCAGAATCTTTAATGGTCCCTACAAAAGAGGCAGAGAGACACACATTTGTGTGTGTGTGTGTGTGTGTGTGTATATA
>NC_137521.1:12652500-12662500 GCF_041902795.1 Electrophorus electricus
TGTGTGAACATTTCTTTGTGCTTTCAGCAGAGAACAAGAGTCTCTCTCTCCCCCTCTCTCTCTCTCGCTCACACACACACAAACACACACACACACACACAATTTCTGTCACCACCTCCAATATTCATAAACACCTTTAATATACACAATCTTATTGGTTTCTGAAGCCTCTGTAGAAGATGCACTTGGAGTGAGTGTGTGTGTGTGTGTCTAAAGTTAGCTCCCTGCACTCCTGGGAGTGTCAAAGTGCTGCCAGTGTCCTGGTTCTACTCTGCATTCCCGCGGACCTGCCCAGAGCACCTGAGAGTTCTGCCTGAAGCAGGACAGAGATGTGAGCAGGTCAGCATGTAGGACAGTAAACGGGACGCGAGCGAGGGTGTGCAGGACAGTGAACATGACTGCATGTGGGACGATGTGCCAGATGGTGAGCGGCGTACTGGGACTATTTTATGCGCTCCTCTTTCCCAGGTATCTCTCCACCCTACAGCACATTCCCATGACAACGCCTGGCGGTCCAGAAGGTGCAGTGTGAAATCTCCATTGGATGGAATATTAGTGTTAAAATGGGCTCAGAGAATCAAACCACATCAGTGGACTTTATCTTTCATGAATGCAGCAGTGAACTGGGTTATGAGTATCTCACACCCCAGTTTTTATTCAACTACATTTATTCACAATTTACAACATTCCAGGCAAAGCCCAGGCTAACAGTCTGGGAGAACTGGGAGTCTTACATCAGCTCAGGTGAATCAAGTCTGTTCCACACCAACGCGCATGTTTGAGGTCTGTGACACACCCACGCGTGTGTTTTAGGTCTGTTCCACACCAGCATGTGTGTTTGAGGTCTGTTCCACACCCACGCGTGTGTTTGAGGTCTGTTCCACACCCACGCGTGTGTTTGAGGTCTGTTCCACACCCACGCGTGTGTTTGAGGTCTGTTCCACACCCACGCGTGTGTTTGAGGTCTGTTCCAAACCCACGCGTGTGTTTGAGGTCTGTTCCAAACCCACGCGTGTGTTTGAGGTCTGTTCCAAACCCACGCGTGTGTTTGAGGTCTGTTCCACACCAACATGTGTGTTTTCATGTTTTGCCCATTCAGTCGTTTTCCACAACGGAAAACACAGATTCAAACTCACTCTCCAAAGTGTATAAAGTGAAACACCCAACTGCAGGATGTAAACAAAGAACCATGGTGGAAATAACGCAGGGGGATCATAGGTCAGAAACTCACGCACACTCACCGTTCACTGCTTCTACTCTGTGTTTTATCGCGGACGGGAACTTCTGGAACATGGAGTGAAAACACTAGTGTCGCACAAAACACAAACGGCCATTCCCAGTTTACGGGTGTTGGTGTGGCCAGGACTGAGACTGAGGAATGGGAACTCCTTACACACATCATTCCCCCCAGATGGGTCGTCACTGGGTTGTATTAGAGAGGGCAGTATCCCGGACCAGAACTACGACCAGAACCGGATCAAACAGAAAAAAGCACCAGTACATGAAAAGGAAACTCTTTTTTTTTAACAGCTTTGCAGAGGACCAGAAATAATGCAGTCACACACAAGAGAACCAACACACACACACACACACACACACACACACACACACACACACACACACACACACACACACACACACGAGAACCAATATGCATGCACGCGTGCACACACACACACGCGCGCACGTGCATGCGCACATACAAACACACACACACACGCGCGAACCAACACGCGTGCACACACAAGCGTGAACCCACACGCGCACACACACGCGAACCCACACGCACCCCCCCACACACACACACACACGTGAACCCCCCACACACACACACGTGAACACACACACACGAACCCACACACACACACACACACACACACGAACGAGAACCCCCCCACACACACACAAGCAAACCAACACGCACGTGCACACACGCAAATCAACACATACACACACGTCAACACACGCACGAGAACCAAAACGCGCATACACACGCAAGAGAAACAGCATTTACGGCATTTATTTGACACTTATCAAAGCAACTTACAATTCTGACTGAACACAACTTGAGTAATTGAGGGTTAAGGGTCTTGCTCAGGGGCCCAACAGTGGAAACCTGACCGTGGTGGGACTTGAACCAACAACCTTCTGATTACAAGTCCAGTACCTTCACCACCCTCACAAGAGCACACGCACACACACACGCACACACACACATTCTCGCAAGAGAACCATCACACACACACACACACACACACAATAGAAACATCAACAAAGACCAAAATAACACAAAGACCAGCACTACACCCTCAAAATAACACACAGACCAGCACTACACCCTCAAAATAACACACAGACCACAAGCTGTTACACACTGAGAGACCAAACAGAACAGCGTTGCAAACTATTACAGTGCCCATAACCCTCAGAAAAGAAAAGCACGCTCAAAAACCAGACACACAGAGCTACTGCACCTGCCAACGTACAAGCCAAGCCTACACCCCTACAGGTCTGCACCCCTAAAATAACACTCCAGACCAGCAGCCAGCTCACTAACGGAAAACTCTACCACACCTCCAGAGTCCTGTAAAGCAGCAGGGAAAGTATCCATGTTGCAGACTAGACGTAGGCCCGGAGACTCGGAGCTGGACCCGGGGACGGCCACGCCAGGGCAGGGCCAGGGCAAGGGCCTCTGACATCACTTCCTGCCATTGTTGGCAGTGCAGCAGGAATGTGAGTGCGGGTCATTTCCTTTGTTGTGTGCCAGCATTCAACACTTGGCAAACTGGACTGGAGCTTAGAAACCATGTTGAGTAGAATGGACTCCTACAGTAGACAGAGTGAACACACGCAGAGTGAACACACGCAGAGTGAGACTGGGCTGTTCAACACGGCGAGCTTTTAATGTGCTGAAACCCTTACGTCGACCATAAAGACCACGCGTGCACTTGCGCTAGTGCGCACCCTCAGGGTGTGGAGGACTAATTACAGCGGGAGTCTTCGGTGGAGTTCCAGAAGCCTCCATCAGCCGCTGTGGGCACTGAGACATTTGTTTCATAATTTAACAGAAAATTAATTTATCACTCTCATAATGGGCAAGAACAAGCACAGGCGCATTAGCCAAAACGGCGCAGGCGTGCCTGTCCCGCAGTCCTGTAGTCAGGACATCCCCTTTTCAAGAGAAGGGAGGAGACCGATTTATCCTCAGATCTGCACAAGCCCACATGCAGCTGCTCTTCCGACGTGCGAGTCCCAAAGTCTCCAGGTTTGCCATAAATAAAACCGCAATGTGAACTGGGATCGGGGTTTACAATGAGCAGAGCGCATTATGAGCTGAAAATGAGCTGTAGGGAGCCCGCCCTTGGGAGCTGGGTGGCTTGGTTTGCTTTGTGGAGCATTTACAGGGTTTCAGTTCATCTGTTGTGTTCACACATGTGAAAGAAACCGTGTCTGAGTCCAGGTGAAATCCTGAGCTGGCCCTGGTTCCACCATTTCACTGCGTGTTGTACTGTGTATGACTATGTATGTGACAAATAAACCAAACTTGAAACAAACTTGGTTCCTCCAGCCCATCACACCTTCTCCTCACACCTGGAACACGAGAAGAATTCCAGAGTACCGCTTTGAGAGGAACTTGATGCGTTTCGCTTTTTAACATTTATATCCATTTGTCTCCTCTCGGTCTCCCTCACACTGACCCTGACACCAAACGTTGCAAAACCTCAAAAAGGCCTTTTTACACAGAAAATAACTCTTCATTACTCCCAGGCCTGTGTGTATGTGTGAGTGTGTGTGTGAGAGTGTGTGCTCATGCAGTGGCAGTCTGCTGTGAATCGTGATTAGGGAATGACTGAAACTGTTGAGGATGGAAAGTAAAATAACCTCACTTAGAGACTTCAGACATTTTGCTTATGAGGACAAACTAGTCCCCTGGGAGGGGCGTACTACAGGAGCGTTCCCTGCAAAGTTAGGTCACCCAGCCCATGCTTCACCAGAGAGGAGGGGTGCATGCGAAAAGCTACCCAGAAAACAGGAAACAGGACGCCATCATAACCAATGTTCTCTGATTCTGCCCATCCAAATACATGCTCAGGAGTGCCTGATGTGTCCCTCCCACACACACACACTCACACACACACACTCACACACACACTCGCCCCAGCTGTCACAGATGTGTGTGTCAGGTCCAGTTTGGTGCTGTTACAGCTCTATGTAGCTTCAGCATTCAGTAGTTGTGAAAGGTGAGTAGTTTCAGTAGTCTATCAACCCCACACAGTGAGGGGTGAGTAGTTCAGTAGTGATCTACTAACCACAGACAGTGAGGGGTGAGCAGTTTCAGTAGTTTACTAACCCCAGAGACACCAGAGGAGGTGTAACTGAGCAGTGCTGTGCAGCCCTGTGGAGATTCAGAAGCCAAGATCAGCTCTCAGTACTCAGCACTCAGTACTGTTAGAGATGTTTAGTTCCACAAAGGACACAGACACAGGTGAGATACTCCTTTGTATCTGACTACGGATCACACACAGTTCAGATCAGTGAAAACAACCAATATGAAACTAATCAACTATGCTACAGTACACACACACCTACACATCACACACGCACACAGCTGCTTAATGCATGCACCGAGCCCCCTGTGGGATGCAGATAAATGACAGCTCACTCTCTGAACATCTCCTAAAGAATCAGGACAGTCACCAAAATAGCACAGAGAGACGCACAGCGCAACGCTACGCAACACTACACAACTCTACACAACGCTGCACAACACAGCAATCTCCATCACATGCTACACAACACAGTAGCCTTAGCAAGTCAGCACTAACCGTCACTAGGTGCGAACATGTCATCCTCTGTGGCTCTCTCCTGTGTGTGTGTGTGTGTGTGTGTGTGTGTGTGTGTGTGTGTGTGTGTGTGTGTGTGTGTGTGTGTGTGTGTGTGTGTAGCGTTACCTTTCACACGCAGGTAGATCAGCAGTAACATGCCTGTCTGTGCTGGTGGTCTGAGGCTTTTGCATTACTGTCTCCCTGCCATCATCTACCGGCGAGGGTTACCGCACTCACACTCGGCTACTCCAGCTCTGCACACACACACTCCGTATATGGAGAGCAGGAAGCGCTCTCACCCCTTTGAGCATGCTCTGTTCAGACCTACTGGTTGTTAAGGGGATTTTTTTTTCTTCTAGTTGCTATGTTTTCTCTCTCTCTCTGTCTCTGTCTGACACCTTTCTCTGTTTTCTCTCTCTCTCTCTCCCTCTCTCTCTCCTTCTATCCCCCTCTCTCTCTCTCTGTCTGTCTCGTCCTGGCAGATGTAATTTCAAATGTGATTCATTAGAATGAGAAGAAACATCTACTTCACCAAAACAACTGTTTATTTGAATATTTGTTTAGCTACCGTTGATAATACAACACAAACATAAATAACAATGAATAATAAAAAGTGAGTAAATATACATTTAGTAATACCAAGTGTAAGTGTAGTCATTATTAATCTGTGAAATAATATGTGAAAGGAAATAATCAGTAAAAAAGATTGGAACTAGCACATAAGATTAGAGTTAATCATCACTCATTCAACATATGAAATGTTAAGAAATACATTAGGCTGCTCTAGAAATAAACTAATTCAGTTACGCTGCTCTCCTCTTATGGTCATTACAGGTAAACTGTCCTGTTAAGTCTATGGTGTATAAGACTGGCCCTAGCAAGAGCCTCATTTGTTCATTTTCTGATGTTTTGGTGGATGTGAGGATCATGTCAGTAGTTTGGACATAAGTGAAGAGTGAAGTGATTCTCTGTTTCTACTGCTATGGTCAGGCAGAGGTTATGAATCCTGGTCTCCCTCCACTGGTAGTGGTTACGGCTCATGGCCGAGTGCATGTAGTAACAAAAACTGTCCACAAGAGGGCAGCGCCAGCTCTATTTACTGGGCTGCAATGGGTGACCTGCTTTTGCTGTGCTGTGGAACCGCTGGTGCTATAATTAGAAATCTGCAGCACAAATCCCCCACACCTCCCACAACCCCCACACCTCCCACAACCCCCCACATCATTCTTGAACAGCAAGTTTCGAGAGTGGTTTCTAGTTTACCATTTACATTCCTTATGATAAAGAAACAGAATAAAATTTTTAAAAAAGAGCCTTACTACTAATGGCATGTGAGATTAAAACAAGCGCAGGAGTGAAGGGAGCGAAGGAGCTGACATGGGTGGTGCTGATGTGGGTGGAGCTCTCAGCAAATACAGGCCCTGCCTGGGTGGATGGCAGAACGTCACATCTACACTCACTACCACTCTGCATCACTAGAAAAAAGGTGTGGACTGACTGACAAACAAACCCACCAGCAGACACTAGTCACCTGACAGGTGCAGACACTAGTCACATGACAGATTCACAGGCCTGAATCAGAAACAGACATGTCTGCCATTCATTTTTACAGCTGATGTGTCCTCTACTCCCCCTCTGGTATATTTCCTTCTGGAGGTTACATCCGCCCTCGCTGTTCCTGTGCTCAGGAGTGTGTGTGTGTGTGTGTGTGTGTGTGTGTGTGTTTGTGTGTGTGTGTATCCCACATACCTCGGCAGTGACACAGCACCACTCTCCAGGCAGGGAGGAGACTTCAGTGCCTGGCCTCCCACATACTGCTCTGGAATGTTCCTTAATCAGTAACCTTTGACCTGCCCTCCCACTCAGACTGACTTCAGTATATATCATCACCTGCTGGCATGCAGAAACTTCTTTAAACTTTCCAGTGTCCTTAAAACTTTCCGGTGTCTTTGAAACTTTCCAGTGTTCTTTTATCTGGACAGTGGATATGGAAGCAATTGAAACAGGACAGTGACTATAGTGTCCTGCACTGAACACACTGTTGGACTTTAAGATGTAAATAGGATTTGCCTCTTTTAAAAGCCAATAACACTCATCTATACTACAGTGTGTCATAACCAGTACACAAGCATGTGCACAACCACACACACACACAAACACATAGACATAGACATACACATACACATACACTCAAGGAAATGGGCCAGTGGTTGAACTGGATGAAATGAGATCATTTTCATAGTGTTCCTGTAACACTAGTTAACTTGCTAAGCATCACACACAGTCTCTTCTGTTCTTTTACCTAACTGACAGATCATGATATCTTCCACTCGTCTGAGCAAACCAGTAACTCCAGTAACTATTGAGAACAGGACATGGCACTTCACTTCACCTTCATCTCCACTATACTGCACAGTTACTGCTGAGCTAATACATACTCTCCAGGGTCATAGGGTGCATCATCCTAACTAGATTGTATGTGTGTGTGTGTGTGCGCGTGCGCGTGCATGTGTGTGCGGTGTGTATTTGTGAGCATGTGCACGTGTGTGTGTGTGCAGTGCGTATTTGTGTGGATGTGTGTGGTGCGTGTTTGTGCGTGTGCGTGTGTGTGCGCGTGTGTGTGTGTGTGCACGCGCATGTGCATGCGTGCATGTGTGGACGTGTGTATGTACGTGTGTGGGGATTAGTGGTCTCTGTTCATGTATGTGTGGTGCGTGTGTGTGTGTGTGTGTGTGTGCGGTGTGTATGTACGTGTGTGGGGACTAGTGGTCTCTGTTCATTAAAGTCCAGGAGATACAAGCACCTCTGTGAGCAACTTGTAATCATTTCATGATTTTAAAGTTCAACAGCACAGTTGAGAGTGTATTTGAGTGTACTGGAGTGTATTTGAGTGCATCAGAGCCCCCTGTGGTGTCCTGAAAGCTTCCGCCCTAACCAGCATGTAATCTGCTCAGCCGTGGCAGAAACGCCAGGCACAGACTGCTGGGTGGGTGGGCAGAGCACAGCCCAGAGTAAAAGCAGGAGACAGGCCGCCAGAAGGTGAGTGACAGCTCAGGTGCCCAATCACACCTGAAGAGTGCATTTAAAACATGCACTCTAAAATCTGCACATGGTAAATGTTTCCACAGACACAGTAAGTTCCTTCATTGGGGTGGAGTGTCTTGCCTGAACTGTATGTGGTGAGGCTGTTTCCCTGCATGTAGCAGTCCTTCTCGGTCTGTCTGCGGGACTGGGGTATCAGCTGAGCAGGACTGACAGACAGGTCTGCGGCACTGGGGTATCAGCTGAGCAGGACTGACAGACAGGTCTGCGGGACTGGGGTGTCAGCTGAGCAGGACTGCCAGACAGGTCTGTGGGACTTGGGTGTCAGCTGAGCAGGACTGCCAGACAGGTCTGCGGGACTGGGGTGTCAGCTGACCAGGACTGCCAGACAGGTCTGCGGGACTGGGGTGTCAGCTGAGCAGGACTGACAGACAGGTCTGCGGGACTGGGGTATCAGCTGAGCAGGACTGACACAGGTCTGCGGGACTGGGGTGTCAGCTGAGCAGGACTGACAGACAGGTCTGCGGGACTGGGGTGTCAGCTGAGCAAAAAAGCTGAGCAAAAAAAAGAAAGTTGCCTGACTAGTGGGTTGAGCGTGTCCCCGCGAGAGTACAGAAACGTTCCATCATTTTAAGCCTCTACAAGTACAGGAAAGACCTGAAGAGGAAAAAGAAAACACTATAAAACACTCCTGCACTTACTTCCAGCACCTGAAGAGGCCACACATAGTTAAGTCACATGGAATCTCAGAGTCCCAGAATCCCTTTTTCATGGGTCTATGTCACTCGACTGGAATTCCACCCTGGAAGATCCAGCCTTGAGCTGGAGGTAGTCTGGGTAGCTGCACTCAACCACCCTCCACCAGATCCATTAACGCACTCATTCCTGGAAAGTTCCTGCAGAGACGCTCAGAGAAGCTTTTAAATGGAGGCAATTGTGCACGAATTTGACACCAACGCTCTACCTCCAGGGTTAGCCGTAAAGTTGCACGATGCAGACACACAGATGGTCTCTGAGAAACACATATAACGAGAGAAAAACAGGCACACAGAATGAGAGAGAGTGAGAGAGGCAGACAGACATGCAGACAGACAGGAAGACAGATGTCACTTCTCTGCACAGGAGGTGGGAGGGTCTTAAAAAACTCCCCTCACCTGCAGAACCACAGCAAGGGGGGCGCTAACAGCTAATTCATAGCGCCATCCCATAATAAGCTGCTCCAAGTGTGAAACTGGCAGATGCCTGCTGGTCTCCCATGGTTACAGGCCAGAGACAGTCTGTGACAGGCATCAAACCCCAGAAGCACTAACACACAGAGAGACTGGGAGGGAGAGTCACCGCGTCTACGGCGACGGTCTCTACGGCTACAGGTTGTGATACGAGAAAGTCCTTTTTACTCAGGACTCAAAAATAGCGATGATGATTATTTATGGTTATGGAAGTGGTTCACAGGGTTTGATGAATGTGTATCATAGAACAAACAAGTTTTAAACTTAATACTGCTGATTTCAAACACTAACAGGGAAAAAAAACCACACAAATACTGTTAATAGGTGCACATGCACATGCACACGCACACACACACACACACACACACAGCTACACACAGCAGACGTCTATCTGATTACTGAGGGTCAGATTGAAGATTAATTTTATTCTAGTAGCACTTTCACTCAGACAGACTGATTATTCTGATTAAGGACATGTGAACCTTAGCTACACGGGGCAATAGAACAGGAAATGACATCAGTGTACACTATCTGGACCCATTAGCCATTACATCACTTCCTGTTTGGCTAAGCACAGTGCCAGACTGAAATTATCCCATCATGGCATAGCCGGCATCGCCATGGGGGATGAGACTGTCATGGTAACACCATGGCAACAATGAATCATTCTAAAACTGGAGAGAGGGTCCACTGTGTATGTGGTGGTGGGGGGGGGGGTGTTTATGTTGGGGGGTAAGTGAGAGCGACAGAGACAAAGTAACACTGTCACATCATAGAACACCATTTTTCATGCAGAATAACTAACGATTCTCTCTCTCACACACACACACACACACACACACACAGATCACACCAGGTAAATCATTAAATTACATGAAAAATAATAATTACATCACTGAATTA
>NC_137521.1:12667500-12722500 GCF_041902795.1 Electrophorus electricus
CAAGGGTGGAGTCAACACTCATGTATTACTTAGGGTGGACTCATCTCCCACCTGTTACTGAGGGTGGAGCCAGTAATTACAGGTGAAGTCTCACTCTCAACAATTACAGGTGATGTCAATAATTACAGGTGAAGTCTCACTCAATAATTACAGGTGCCGTGTCACTCTCAATAATTACAGGTGCTGTGTCACTCTCTGTATTAAAACTCACTCTGCCCCAGTGGTTTTTATTACTTTACAGACACATGGTAATGCTGAGAAAAGGCAGTTGTGGGGTAGTAAGCATGCAGCATGGCTGCAGAGTCAAGTCTCCCTCTCTCTCTCTCTCCCTCTCCCTCTCCCTCTCTCTCTCTCTCTCTCTCTCTGTCTCACTCTTCTGCTCACTCTCACCCTCTCTCTGTCCATCTCACTCATACTGTCCATCTTTCTGTCAATCTGTCACTGTCTCACTCTCCATCCCTCTCTCTCCCCAATCTCTGTGGGGTCTGTACATTGTGGGAGTAAACAGACTAACGCGCGCTGATTAATCGCTGGTTTGCTACACCCTCATCTACCTGTGCACGGTTCCTCCACCTCTTCCCTGCGGCTGCGAGACTTCTTACAGACCCGCAGAGTTCTCCGACGCCTCTGGAATCACCTGGACCTCCACAGTGACTAAAACCTTTGAGCAAAATGTGCGTAATTACTGAAGTATCCAAAACCACACACACCACTCCCCAAAAAGATGTTCCAGTTAACACATTCCCCTCCTTTCAGAACCTCACGCTGCGCCACACTCAGAGAGATGTCCTGCACAGACTCACACGAGCTACCACATCCCACACAACGGGCCTACTTCAGCATTTTAACACGCCTCCAGCAGACCTGCTTCCAGAGCTATAAATACTAGATCTATCTGCACTGTATTCCTTAATCTCCCCCACACTGCATTGCCATGACGATGCAGGATTCAGGATTCCGCTCTGGGTAAAGCTAGAGTTTTAGGCAAAAGGGAACGTTGGGTAATCTGGAGAGACCTGCACAGAAACATGTGATACTAAAGTTTTGTTACAACCAATATGGACAGTAGAGCACAGTTGAATCAACAGACAAACCAACACAGACAAATCAGTTTATGATTTAGGTGACATTCACGACATTTACTGCAGTTCACAATTAAAAATTTTGCTCTAGTCACCCAAAACGTAGGCAGGTCAGTTCCCACGTCTGGGTCTGTGTTCAGAGCACACAGTCTAGTACAGAACCAGTACAAAATATTCCCCAAGACAGAAGCTGGGGAACCGGGCCTCGGGTCTACCTCGCCTTCTGTTAGCTGAGTTTGAGGAACGCGTCTGAGTCAGTTGAGCAATGAGAGTAAATCACATCACCACTGCGGGAAGCAAAGCACAGCAACAAGAAAACAGGCCCGTCTGTGAGATCTTCCTTACACACACACACAATCCTGTAAGGAAGATATATGCGTTAACATGTCCTACTTGGTCTCTCCCCATGCAACAGCTGCAGATTCTATAATTTAATAGATTAATAATTTTAATGCAGTTATTCAAAAACTTTTCCCACAGATGTTTCCAAAACCTTAAATCACATTAAGGTGGCAGCATACACCAAGCCCCTAACAGCTGGAAGAAGGCTATAGCCCCACCCCCTCACAGCTATAACCCCACCCCCAACCAAATACAGCCCCACCCCCTAACAGCTAGAGCCCCTCCCCTTCACAGCTTGAGTCTCACCCTCTCACAGCCAGAGGAAGGCTAGAGCTCAATATAGAAAAAAGGTGAGAGAGAAAGAATACAAGCACATCAACATCTGGTGTCTCTTTGCAGGGTGTGTGTATGTAAATGTGGCGACTGAAAGAGGAGGTCACAGATAAAAACAATGGATTGTGATGAACAGTGAGGAGGTGAGACAGCTCAGGAGAACCGCACACCTCTGGACTGTGATGACCGGTGAGGAGGTCAGACAGCTCAGGAGAACCGCACGCCTCTGGACTGTGATGACCGGTGAGGAGGTCAGACAGCTCAGGAGAACCGCACACCTCTGGACTGTGATGACCGGTGAGGAGGTGAGACAGGTCAGGAGAACCGCACACCTCTGGACTGTGATGAACAGTGAGGAGGTCAGACAGGTCAGGAGAACCGCACACCTCTGGACTGTGATGACCGGTGAGGAGGTCAGACAGGTCAGGAGAACCGCACACCTCTGGACTGTGATGACCGGTGAGGAGGTGAGACAGCTCAGGAGAACCGCACACCTCTGGACTGTGATGAACGGTGAGGAGGTGAGATAGGTCAGGAGAACCACACACCTCTGGATTGTGATAATGATGAGGTGAGACAGATCAGGAGAACCGCACACCTCTGGATTGTGATGACTGGTGAGGTGAGACAGATCAGGAGAACAAACATACCAACAAAAACAAACTCAAGAGACAGCCATCAAAACAGGATGTGGGGACACGACGTTACAACGACACACTGATTCACTGCAGGTGGGCGTTACCTCCTGTGTGGTCTGTATTCTCAATATTTAAATGCCAGGGTTAGGCCCTTGTTAAACGTGGCAGCGGTATGCTAATGCATGCTTTATCCCAGCTCTTAATGAGATAATTGATGTGATTAACAAGAATAAGAGTGCTCTCAGCTCTTGATTAAAGCTGAAAAGTAAATGATAAAAAAAACCCTGAAACATAAACAAACATTTCCAAGCATTGAGCTGAGTCTCATCAAACTGGTAGGATGACTGGTAGGTGTGCAGTGGTGTGCGCAGTGGTGTGTAGGATGACTCTCTGGAGAAGGACAGCTGTCAAGTTTATTGTGGAAGCTTGCTCACTGTTAACAAGGTAATGGCACAAGTCACAAGTCACATCACATCTGCAGGTCACAGCATTTGACTGGACTGGACTTATTATGCCAGAGTGCTGTATGCTACAGAATGCAGGACAAGGGCCTGGCAGCCCGGAGAACCAAGAGCCTGGAGTTTAGAGAGACCCACCAGAGATACAGCGCTACTGGCAGAAACTCAGAACAGACTGGTGAGAGTCTCAGGACTGACTGGTTTGTCTCATGATGGACTGGTGAGTCTCAGGACCGACTGGTTTGTCTCATGATGGACTGGTGAGAGTCTCAGGACTGACTGGTTCTTAGCACCAGGACATGCACCCTTGATAAGACTAGATCCACCTGCTCTAGGCTATTAGGCACGAGCCTTAACCCCCTCAGAGCATCACGCATGTTTGGGCTTCCTGTGACACGTCCATTTGTGTGTGGTTAGGCAAACTTCCAAGTATGGACCAAGGTCACGGGTTTGACCCCAGGGAATGAGTGCGTGAGTACGTACTGTCCTTCTGGCAGATACGCCAGAATAAGCGTGCCTGCCTGTTTCTACTACACCAGCTACTGCACTAATTGATTTTCTGCTAGAGAGACCCCACATCACACCAGCACAGACAAAAATGAAAGAGAAGGAGAGGCCATGGCAGCTAACACTAGCCATCACGACAAAAAGGAAGGTGAGATCGAACACAGTGATATAGAGGAGAGGGGAGCACAGCAGGAGAGAGAGGACAGAGCCGTGCTGAGCCATGGCCCCCTGAGAGGGTAGGCTGGGTTGGAGGAACAGGGGGATGAGGAACAGAGGAAGAACACATCTGTGTTCAACTGTCTGAACAGCTAGCTGTTATGCTTCTGACTCAGCTACTGACACACACACACACACAGAGGGGAGGCAAAAGAGAGTGTGTAGAGAGAGTGTAGAGAGGGAGAGAGAAAGAGTGTGGGGGGAGAGAGAGAGAGAGAGAGAGAGAGAGAGAGAGAGAGAGAGAGAGAGAGCACATGTCTTATTATGGCAGCTGGGTGCTGGGTGAAGTTTGTGGAAATGGCAATTATAAGGATGGCAGCTGGGAGATGAGACTCCAAAATGGATGACATAACCGTTGTGAAGCTCCCCCCCCCAACTCATTAAGTGTCTGTGCTGCTCCTCTCTGTGTCTTTCTTGTGTCCCACAATCCTGTGCTGTCCCTCTCCCAGCGATGTCACTTCCTCTGTCCGTTCCGTCAGCTTTGTTTCCTCCACTCTCTAAAATCCTCTCATCTTTCTCTCCCTACACACTCTCTCTCTCCCTCTCTCTGCTGGATCCAGCTGCCTCCTGCGCGTGCTGCTTCGTCCCCTCTGGTTACTTATTTGTTTGTTACTGCTAAACGCGTGCGCGTAAGAGGGCCGTCTGCGCGCGACATTTCGCTCAGGATTCAAAACAGGAGTCTGCCCTCTCTGCTTTGCAAATGAAAAACAGAAACAATAAATAAATAACCAAAACATACAAGCAAGCGCGCGTGCCAGGTGTAAGCATGGTTTTGTGCAGTGCTCGAGATGCGCCTCACTGTTGTGCGACATTTAACTGCATGCGTCATAACGGCTGACTGACAGCATTGCCGCCTTCGGTCGCCACGCGGAGTGCCTTCTTCACCGGAGAGCTCAAACGAGCTGCAACAGTCACGTTATCCGTACTTTCCACGTCTATTCCTGTCTCGCCGTGGGGACATGCTTCTCACACTTCGTTAGCGCCATCCAACTCACAGAAAATAATTTAAGCGCTTTACAGACTTCGCAGAGACAAGCGACGAGCTATAAAGTTCCTTATGATCCGGCTATGCGCGCAGCCGTGACTCCGCACCGAACGGAAAGAGCAGCGCGAGGTAAGGTGGCGCACTGCGATGGCACGAGCCTCCTCTGCACAGCCACATCAGATGAAAACAGGAAGGAATTGCGAGGTTTTTTCACCACTGAACGCACCGTTTAACGCTCTGACCACAGAACTTCATAGAGCTCTTTATACTTTTTAACAAATTTACTTTTGCCATCCATCATTATTTTAGTCTTGGTGATAAGAATTCGACTTATTTCATTGTAAGTCTATTTCATAATTTTAGTCTTATTCATTTCAGTCTATGACAAATCACCAATTTTAGTTATACATATGTGACAGACAAACTACCGTCAGAATACAGCATTCAGTTTGTGCACTAGTGAAAATCAAAGCATTCAGCATAATGATGGTATTTAACACACTGTCTATGCTGATTCTAGCATTCACTCTAAGGACCAGTACAGATTACTGGCCCCAGAGCGCTACCTGTACCCTGTGTGTCATATCTGTGTGTTTCTGAGGACTGTGAGGGTCATGGGAAGATAACACAGTGCAATTAGGATCTGATCAGACAACAGGGCACCCAGCACATGCAGACCACAGGAAAACACACGCAGCTACACAGCAGCCATCCAATCAGCCGTCACTCAAAGAAACACGTGGCCACAAATCAGTCGTCCAATCAAACATCAGAGAAACACGCAGCTACATAACAGTCATCCAATCAGACGTCAGTCAGAGAAAGACGCAGCCACATAACAGCCGTCCAATCAGATGGCAGACAGAGAAACACACGGCTACATAACAGCCATCCAAACAGACGTCAGTCAGCAGATCTTCTACAGCCATTGTTGTTGGACAGTTACAGGAATGAACCTCCCAAACTCCCTTTAGAATGTAAGGGATACATTTCTGTGCAGATGCCCAACCCCCTCTGGAAAGACCATCTTACCAGGAGCAGAGTTCCCATCCTGGAAGGTGGAGGAGCTCCAGTAACATGCTGGTGAAGGGGGCAGGACCAGGAGTGTGTGTATACGTTTGCATGTGCAGGACCAGGTGTGTGTGTGTGTGTGTGCGCGCACGCACGCATGTGCGGGACCAGGTGTGTTACTGGAGTTACTGAGTATCTGTTCTTCTTGTGAACGGACAAACAACTGACTATTGTTGCATTCAGGACACAAAACAAAGTTAATACTGTGAATGAGACACTGTGTGTTCACATCTGCAAGTGACACACACACACACACACACACACACACACACACAGGAAAACAAACATGTCATGCAAAGGTGGGCCCTTTGTTTTGGTACTGTAAAGTTGTGTTATTGCTGCTGTCTTTCTAATTTTGTCAGACTTAAACAATACATGAGCATCCATTTCCACCATGCCTACAGAGCATGAGAGAAGAGCAGGGGGCTGAAACAATCCTCCACACAATGTGACAGATCTCCAGCAGACTCAGGAACCAGTGCACACTCTACCGCTCCTCCCCTCTCCCCTCATCTCCTCCCTCCAGCGCCGATCACAGCTCCCCTCATCAGTAGCACCCACCACACCTCCAGCTGGTGAGGCACATACCCTCAGCCTTCTTAAGATGCGTCGGGTCTCCAGCATGGAGAAGCAGGCCGAGGGCAGCTGGCCCCCGGAGAACACAGCTCCTTTGTGCACAGGACGACGCGGGGAGATGCTGTCTCCTCTCCCTGTCCATCTTTGTCTCCCTCTGTCTCCTTCACCTCTCCCTTACTACTGTCATTTAAGATTGCCAGGTCGGTGATCTTAACACACACACACACACTCACGCTAAGAGGTTCTGCCTCACTTTGAAGAAAACAAGAGCATGTCGAACAGGATTTTTGACCAACAGATCACCGCATGCGAGAAAAAATGAGAGAGAGCGAGAGAGAGAGAGAGAGAGAGAGAGAGAGAGAGAGAGCGAGCGATTGCCAGCTAAATCCCAGCATATATTTTTTTTTGCTCTAATGCTAAACACACCACATCTCTCTCTCACACTCACACACACACGTAGGTACAGACGTATGTACATGTCTGGATATACAGCGCTGTGTCATATGCTAGTTCAATGTCAGCCGCATTCTAGTACAAAAGACCCCGGCGTCGGACGAGCCGGGCAGATGGATGGACAGATGGGTGGATGGATAGATGGATGGATAGATGGACGGATAGAAGGATAATTCAGTGGAGTGTTGCTGCTCACCGATTCTCCTTTTCTGCTCTCTTCAGCTCGTTCTCCTGGCAGCCTGTCCACGAGCACCGGCACCAAACTGCACAGTCCCTGACCCCTCCCTCTCTCTCCCTCTCTCTCCCCTCCCCCCTCTCTCTCTCTCTTCCTCCCCCTCTCTCCCTCTCCCCTGCTTCTTGCTATTTATTTTATTATTTCCCTCCCTGTCGTTCTCCTTCTCCCTCCCTCTCTAGTGTTCTTGTGTTTGCTAGCTGCAGGTGTTCTCGTCCTCAGTGTGTCTGCTACCCTTGTGCCTTTTGGAGTGGAGTCCGGGTCTGCTGCCTTTATGGGTGGAGTCCGGGTCTGCTGCCTTTATGGGTGGAGTCCGGGTCTGCTGCCTTTATGGGTGGAGTCCGGGTCTGCTGCCTTTGGTGTTGCCTTGGGGTGGAGCTTGTATCTGTTGGCTTTGGAAGTGGAGCCTGTCTGTGTTGCAGTTTGATCAATTTCCACTGATGGGCACCAAAGACAAAGACAGGAGGAAGTGCAAACAAAGATATTTTGTGCTGGAAAAGCTGCCCCCCCCCCCCCCCATCCCTCACTCGTGTAGTCGTGTGTCCCTGGAGTGCCAGTGACAAACAGCTGAAGGGTTTGAACAAAAACCTGGTATGGAACAGGCTGACAGCTGGAATGAAATGTGTGTGTGTGTGCCTGTGTGTGTGTGTGAGAGAGAGAGAGAGAGAGAGAGAGAGAGAGTGTGTGTGTGTGTGTGTGTGTGTGTGTGTGAGAGAGAGAGAGAGAGAGAGAGAGAGTGAGAGAGAGAGTGTGAGTGTGTGTGTGTGTGTGTGTGTGTGTGTGTGTGTGTGTGTGTGTGTGTGTGGGAGAGTCAGGAGGTCGCAGTGCCAACAGCGTTCCAGTTCACATCTGTGAACACAAAAAAATCATTAACTGAACTGTTCAGCTGGGAGTAAAATAATCATCTGACATTAATAAAGTACTGAATAAGATGAGTAATGACATAACTAACTAGTAAAGTATTGAAAAAGGTGATTAATGATGTAATTAAAAGGTAAAGTACTGAATGTAGGTATTCCTGATGTAACTAAAGGGTGGCAAACCGAATCAGGTGATTTTGGAAATTAATAAATAGTAACGTACTCAATGTTTCATACACAATACAACAACATCGTAATGCATTATTGCAATACTCTTTGCGTGTGTGTGTGTGTGTGTGTGTGTGTGTGTGTGTGTGTGTGTGGTGTTTTACATGGTTGGAGGTCTTACTGTGAATATCAGGTCAGTAAATCTCCTGATAAATTGATTTTTTCTTCTAAAGCCCATTTGCACTGTGACAGACATGTTAGTCTCACCAACCATAAAAACAGCAACACACCCCCTCACTCCCATCTCCACACCCCCTCACTCCCAGACTCCCATCTCCACACCCCCTCACTCCCATCTCCACACCTCCTCACTCCCAGACTCCCATCTCCACACCTCCTCACTACCATCTCCACACCCCCTCACTCCCAGACTCCCATCTCCACACCCCCTCACTCCCAGACTCCCATCTCCACACCCCCTCACTCCCATCTCCACACCCCCTCACTCCCATCTCCACACCTCCTCACTCCCAGACTCCCATCTCCTCACTCCCAGACTCCCATCTCCACACCTCCTCACTCCCATCTCCACACCTCCTCACTCCCAGACTCCCATCTCCACACCTCCTCACTCCCATCTCCACACCTCCTCACTCCCAGACTCCCATCTCCACACCTCCTCACTCCCAGACTCCCATCTCCACACCTCCTCACTCCCATCTCCACACCTCCTCACTCCCAGACTCCCATCTCCACACCCCCTCACTCCCAGACTCCCATCTCCACACCCCCTCACTCCCAGACTCCCATCTCCACACCCCCTCACTCCCATCTCCACACCCCCTCACTCCCATCTCCACACCCCCTCACTCCCATCTCCACACCTCCTCACTCCCAGACTCCCATCTCCACACCTCCTCACTCCCATCTCCACACCTCCTCACTCCCAGACTCCCATCTCCACACCTCCTCACTCCCAGACTCCCATCTCCACACCCCCTCACTCCCAGACTCCCATCTCCACACCTCCTCACTCCCAGACTCCCATCTCCACACCTCCTCACTCCCATCTCCACACCTCCTCACTCCCAGACTCCCATCTCCACACCTCCTCACTCCCATCTCCACACCTCCTCACTCCCAGACTCCCATCTCCACACCTCCTCACTCCCAGACTCCCATCTCCACACCCCCTCACTCCCAGACTCCCATCTCCACACCTCCTCACTCCCAGACTCCCATCTCCACACCTCCTCACTCCCATCTCCACACCTCCTCACTCCCAGACTCCCATCTCCACACCCCCTCACTCCCAGACTCCCATCTCCACACCCCCTCACTCCCAGACTCCCATCTCCACACCCCCTCACTCCCAGACTCCCATCTCCACACCCCCTCACTCCCAGACTCCCATCTCCACACCCCCTCACTCCCAGACTCCCATCTCCACACCCCCTCACTCCCATCTCCACACCTCCTCACTCCCAGACTCCCATCTCCACACCTCCTCACTCCCATCTCCACACCTCCTCACTCCCATCTTCACACCTCCTCACTCCCATCTTCACACCTCCTCACTCCCATCTCCACACCTCCTCACTCCCATCTCCACACCTCCTCACTCCCAGACTCCCATCTCCACACCTCCTCACTCCCATCTCCACACCTCCTCCATTCAGGAGAAGCAGCAACATTACAGGACTGTCACACACTCTGGATTCACTACAGAACCCTTAAAAAGAATCTTCATCACTACTCAATAAAAGCAACTTGCTGTGATACACTTGACCTCTGAGGGGAAACTATGAAAGTAAATCACACACACACACATGCACACACACTCATGTGCACAAAAAAATGCATTATTTTCATATCCAGCATTTAATAAAATTATGAACCTGTATGAAGTTAATAAAAAAAAATAATGCCATGACAGGTTACAGCCAATCAGATTCTGGTTACTATGCAGATTTAATTTGAGTGTGTGACATCATTCGTTATTATTTAGAGATTCGCTATTGGTCACAATCTCTCTTTTGTATTCCGCTGAAGTACTAGACAGAGGTCTCGGATAAAGCTAACACGCGCACGCGCACACACACACACAAACAAACACACACACACACACACACACACACACACACACACACACACACACACACACACACACACACACACACAAACACACACACAAACACACAAACACACAAACACACAAACACACACACACACACCTCTATGATGAGTCGATTACATAACAGTAAAGCCTAATGATAATCCTGAAGATCAATTTTATCATTTTAATAAGAAGAAAAAGAAGAAGAGGAATTCTGTTAATCACTTTGGCAACAGTTGTTAATTACACTTCATAGGACTAAAGTAAAATGAATTTGACAGACGGGGGCGGGCGGGCGGGTTATCTGTGGGAAAGCTTTGTCTGCAGAGTGATGTGAAGGCAGACATCACAAACAACCAGGAAGAAGAGTGTGGCTCATGAGCAGGTCACTGTTGGTGCTGCTTCACACACCTTTACTAGTCACAACTATAAGAACACACACGCACGCATGCACAGGCACACAAACACATTTTTTATAGAATACTTTCCAGAGTAAATACCACACAGAGAATACCAACACACCCAGAACCACAGCAGAACGCACATATACACGCATGCTACAGACCACACCCGACACACGCAATGCACATCAGTGAGACTGAGAGAGAGAGAGAGAGAGAGAGAGAGCATACCTATAGTGTGATGGTCAGAGGACAGTAGACACACTCTTCTCAATGACAGAGCGGCAGACTCAGACACTGAGCGCGATACAGACATCACTTACACGGACACACACACTCGGATACACACGCTGCAGACGGGTCCTGTGTGCTGCAAGTTCCACAGGCGTGATTGTAAATTCATGACACCTTTAGGAGCAGTGAGCATGACACCAGCTGACTCAGCCATTCTGTACAGCACACACACTCACACACAAACACACACTCACAGAGAGAGGGGCAGAGACAGAACTGGACCTTATCCATAGGCTATAATTATATAAATAAAATATAAACAAGAGAAATAAATCATAAGACTCTGCACACCGACCTTCATCATCACCAAACCTTTATGGCATTTTGGACCCAACTTTTAACCCCTGAGCAAACACCCTCACTTTACTGGTCACTGCTAGCCTACGTCCCTCTCCAGACTGGACAGACACATTTATATAAGACATCTTCCTGTTTAATGAAGAGAGCCTTGTGTGTCTAAGCCAAGTCAGTTTAATCGACATGAGTCAGGAACACAGCCCCAGAGCGTCTGCACAGCCAGGCACAGAACAGAAACACAGTCACCGCGAACGAGAGAGGACGACCACGGACAACCACGGAGGACCACAGAACAGAACCACTCAGTCAGAATGAAGCAGAGAGCAGGCGGCAGAACACAACACTTACTGTCCTCTCCTGGACATGGCATCCCAGGCTTCTCTGGGGCGCTCGGGAATACTGAGAGAGAGGGAAGTATTATGAGATGACAGTCCCAGAGGGGAAGTCACTCAAAGAAAACTGGCAACTAAAGCAGAGCGTCACCATGAAGGAGGAGTCCAGAAGGTTTGGTCCTGCCGTAGATACGAAAGGCTTCGTCCATCTCCATCTGGGATGAGATGGTGCATGGGTCACCTGAGAGACAAATAAACAAATCCAACAAGTAAACAAATCCACCCAAAGCATCTACATGTTTTCTGTGTCACGTGGAAGGGAATTCTCTTTAAGACAGACGGACCATCACACCTGAATGTCACACATGTGACTCAGGTGCACTCAGGTGCTCCGTACACACAACAACCTTCAAGCAGAAGCAGACTTGGTGTTCCCAAGGACAAAGACACATATAATGAAGACTCCTGTCTGGTGCGTCTGCTGGCAAACTGTTCTTTAGGTCTAAGTGACAAGTTTTTGGGGACAGGCAGCTCTGTAGACGTGAGACAGGCAGATTTGTGGATGTGAGACAGGTGTCTGTGTACCTTCATCATCGATCCACTTCAGTGTGAGGGGCTGCTCCTCACAGACGTTACACATCGCCCGCAACTCTACACAAAGCTCAGCGAACGTCAGGCCTGAGTCCAGGTGTGAGATCAGCATGTCCCTGGACACACACACACACACACACACACACACACACACACACACACACACACATACAGTATTTTAATATATAGGAAATGACAATAATCTATGGGAAAAAACATGTGTATGCGTGTGTGTGCTTGGAACCAGAAGGGTATAAATGACATCCTGGTCAGATCACTGCATTATCTGAGAAGGTACATGAGTAATGTGACACCAGTTGCTGTTTCATCCTCTACTCTGGGCACTAAAGCAGATTACCGTTCTCTCCTAGCTGCGTTCATCTCTGAGTGATGATGTGGACAGGAAACTGAATTCCATTTGAACTTTACATACAAACACAATAAACTGTGGAACAATGTTGAGATCTGCACACAGAACAGACTAGTTCCTCTTCCTGTCCTAGAAGTGACAGTGAGCAGCACACACACACACACACACGCACACACACACACGGCAGACCTGCAGACCACTATCAGGGTGTCCACACGCCAGTTGTCCTCTCACGCTATGAAAGGTGTGAATGACACTCGATTCTAAGGACGCTGGAACGTCCTCTGCTGGAATGCTGGAACTGTTCAACTTAACAAGGCTGGGCCGTATGTCCGAGCCCCGTGTGACCGGGCCGTCCGTCCGTGCCGTCCGTCCGTCCGTCCGAGCCCCGTGTGACCGGGCCGTCCGTCCGTCCGTCTGTCTGTCCGAGCCCCGTGTGACCGGGCCGTCCGTCCGTCCGTCTGTCTGTCCGAGCCCCGTGTGACCGGGCCGTCCGTCCGTCTGTCCGAGCCCCGTGGGACCGGGCCGTCCGTCCGTCTGTCCGAGCCCCGTGGGACCGGGCCGTCCGTCCGTCTGTCCGAGCCCCGTGGGACCGGGCCGTCCGTCCGTCTGTCCGAGCCCCGTGGGACCGGGCCGTCCGTCCGTCTGTCCGAGCCCCGTGGGACCGGGCCGTCCGTCCGTCTGTCCGAGCCCCATGGGACCGGGCCGTCCGTCCGTCTGTCCGAGCCCCATGGGACCCGGCCGTCCGTCTGTCCGTCCAAGCCCCGTGTGACCGGGCTGTCCGTCCGTCTGTCCGAGCCCCGTGTGACCGCTTTGAGCCATAATAAGAAGGGGTTGCTAATGAACAGATGTGTTGACTCAGGAGCAGTGAGGACGTGCAGGGGAGCTCCAGGCTGTCCGACTGTGGGGTGTGTGGGACAGGACACACAGCAGGGATACAGGACACTCCTGTCCTGTCTTGCCTCGCCAAACATACCTGTTCCCGCCAACGATCAGTACCGTCATATCAGCTAGATTCTAGTGTAAAGAAAAAATGATCCTTCTAAGACCAACTGGAGTAGGAGCATAAATGTGGAGACATTTAAACCAAGATGTTACAAATTAAATATTAGGAAGGGAATTACTGTGTTAAGGCAGAGAGTTGCTGTGTTAAGGAAGGTGTTACTCTGTCAGGTCTAAAGTATAACATTAAAAAAGTTAAAGGACCCTGGAAACGTTGTAACTAAAAGTTCAGCTTACTAACTGCAATGTCGTAAAAGGATGTTTCTAACAGGAATTATTATGTGTGCCAACACTCGAGGTGTTTTTGCCTGGTGAAATATCATCTTTGCCATTCAGGTTTATTTATTTATGCAAACCATGTGATCAAAAGACTGGAGGGTGGAAACTATAGAAACAGTGAGATTTGTCTGCAACATACAGGAATATTCAGCGTCTGCAGAAGTGCTTTGCATGGGTTTCATTTTCAAATGTATTTTTAACCCTTAACGCCCAGCAGCAATCATTGTGTGTGTGTGTGTGTGTGTGTGTGTGTGTGTGTGTGTGTGTGTGTGTGTGTGTGTGTGTTCACTGTGGCAGCTTGTGTATCAGCAGGTGGAGTCTCTAAAGGTCACTTTCGCCAGCAAATGAAAAAAAAACCTCAGAATCTCTAAACCTCTAAACTTCTCCACCTCTAAACCTATAGAAAATCAACATACTTTACCTGCATGGTGAATATAACTAATATAATAATATAATAATCAAATTCCAGATGAAGTCTAAAGGAATGCTTCCCAAACCTTCCCTATTCAGCCATGTCCCTCAGAGCAGCTGTACTGGTGAGGCTATCTCCAGCCAGCTCCTTTTCTGAGGCTACAGTACACACACTGCTTTTTCTGTTCTTACAATTCTTGTAATTGACTCCAATAGGTATCAGTCCCAAGGTGGGTTTTAAAATAAATTACAAAAAACTCTCTTACCATTCTTGTCACCAATAAAAACCCTCAACTAAACTCCTTGTCCTAACCCTACCCCTAGAGATGCCATAACATAATAAAATACATCCATTAATGGTCTTTATCAAAACACTGCTCATGTCTATGTTAATGCATCACAGAAATATGCTAAACTGATCAAATTACCCACAATGCACTGACGTTTTCAAGGGGTCGCCAGAGTATTATAATATTACTAAATATTATATGAATATTATAACATTATTATTTCACCATCTTAATTACAGTTAGAGCCAAGCATGATATAGACGGCGATCACCACCATGTTGACGAAGACTATGATGACGTTCATTGTGATGTCACCAGTCAGTGCATGCACAACTGTACTTGAAGTTGGGTTTCCAAGGAGACCATCATTTCTGAAGGTGATGTAAACACACAAGATTTTAAACGAGGTTCACAAGGGATTGTTGAGATGCAAAAAAAAGTTCTGGGTTCAGATGAAGGAGACCTTAAATAATTCCATTATCCCCCGAGCTAGCGAGATTGAGGGATTTAGTTATTCTGTTAAAGTCTCAGCTGGGTTTCAGAGGAAGCGCTGCGTATACTACCAACCTGCGACACCTGTATGTGACGTTCTGTATGCACAGGCATTCGATAGCACTCACTCACTGTACACACACGCTCACAAGAACACGCCCGCCTTCACACACATCAAAGAATGCTCCGCGTGTTTCTCAAGCCAATCTGCTTTAATCACTGTAGGGAATAAAGTTCACCGTGCAAAATGAGTATTGCATACAAACTCCATGACAGGCTACATGACGTGTCCCAGCACTGCATCCTGACAGCAGGTTCAGGCCAACGAGCAGCTACAGGTATTTCTAGCTCGAGCTAGCACACGTGTGTAAATGTGGAGGGGAAAATACACACCACGTTAAGCCTGTGCACTTGTGTTACAGCAGCGTTTAATAATTAAGACAGACGCAACAACCACACCTACTCTGAGGAATTTGCACTTCAACCGAACAAAATGAGGTGCAATGCTTCATATACATGTACAGGTCCCTCACACACATACACGCATGTATATATCCCTGTCACACACACACACGCACACACACACATACGTATATATACACACCTCACACACACACACACACACGTGCGTGCATATATGTCCCTAACAACCTTCCATTAATACAACTTTTACATTTGCTGAAACATTTAGATTAAAAGGCAGACGAGAGTTACAGAGGCCTAGTGAACTGCTCTCTGATCGCCTAACAAACAAAGATCCTTTCCACAAAACACAATGGGCGCACACACACACACACAAAACAGGCTGTCACAGGAATCACAAGAAATCATGACACTGGTGCAATTCAAACAAGACCACAGCCCTCTGAGTCACAGCATCAGACTAAACTAACTAATCACAGTAATTCAAACACTCAAAGAATTTCTGATGATGTCTGCCATCCTGGAGTCCAGTTCCCCCTGGAGTTGACGTATTTGTGTAAACAGTGTGACTAATACGCATGTAGCTGTGTTTGCTGCCTCTGTCCTCGCAGAATAATAACGCATTTCTGTTTGAGAGCGTAAGATGCCAGGACAGCTGCTGAACGTCCACGAAAAAGAGAACTATCAGTGAAGCTCATGACTGGTTGCTAGGCAACTGACTGGCTTAGGGTGTCTGCAAGCCAACCGGGCAATACTACCATGCCAAGCAAGCTCCACTGAAAATATTTATAGAAACGGGAATCTCTTCCACTTTCAGCTCGGGGCAAAAACACTGTCTAAGATCCAGAGTTTTATCCTTGACTCACACACATCTTCTGCTTCTGTTCTTCATTAGCAGAGTTGGGTGTGTGTGTGTGTCTGTAAGGGCGATGTTGACAACAGCCTTGTGAGCTTCCGCAGCGTCTGACACACATACGCACCGAGGAAGCGCCTGCGGTCATTTCCAACGCCCACCTCTGTCCATGCTGTCAAGCAAAGGTGTCAGGGAAACAAGAAAAGCGTCCTCATATGTGAACATTTAGAACCACATTTAATTAGTTCACGTCAGGGAACACAAACGGTTTACGTCCAGCCCCATCGGAGTGTTAGAGCTCACGACATACGTCACCAAACAGGAAGTGTGTGAACTGCAGCTCAGCTCCATATCTGTTTATGTGGGCATTGAAGGGAGGATCGAACTGACAAACTAACTCAAGAACACCCAAGTCGTTCTTCACTGGCAGTCTACATCCTGCAAGGAGCCGAACTCCTGCGGCAGTCCTGGCTCTCTGCCTTACGCTGGCTTTTCAGCTGGGCATCAATAGCTCTATGATATTAGCTCTCTGCTCAGTGTGGACAAACACAGCCTTCCTGTGTATTTCACACCCCACTCACATATGCAAACATTTGCATATTTTGCACACAAAACAACCCCCACTCCCTTGTGAGGCAGAGTAACACAGCCTCTCTCTGATGTGACATTCATTGCCACCTCATTTGGGACAGAAGAAACGTTTTGCCAAAAAACAATGGCCCCTGCTGGCCCTCAGGGGACCTTCTCCTTCTGTTGGCCTCTCTGGGAGTTCCTCCTCCTCCTAGCCATTCGATGTTTACATTCAGTGTTTACTACATAAAGCCCTATAAAAAAATACATTCAAACTGATAACTAAATTGACCTTAACGTACTGTTGTGTTTTAGAGAGTGGAGTCTGGTAGTGTGAACTATGACCCTGGAGTGCAACTCAACACGCCAGAGTGGAGTTCATGTAATTTGAACCCAGTTCAAGGGTTTACAGCCAGGTTTCTCTGTGCTGGTCGGGAAGTTACCCTCTACTGCACAGACTCACCATCTCTGACACTAGGCATTCTGACGCATTTCAGTAAGAAGGATTTCCTGGGGTTGGAATAGGTGTGTTGTTGGAGGGACAGGTATCCCACAGGGCCTGTCTTTATGCGCCTCTGTTTCAGACACATTTACATACCTGCTAAAATCACAACCAGCAGTGCTGGTCTCAAGCCCACTGTGATCCAGTGCAGGTTACCGCTGGCCTTCTTCACACACCAGACTCAGCTGAACCAGGTGAGCCAGAGAACTCCAGACATAACCAGGGCACTGGCCTAGCACTGCCAACCATCAGACCAGACCTTCATCATTACTCATCCTCGGAGGGGCTTTACAGTCTGTGTAGTGATGTTGGCCATAGGTAGGACGATATCTGACCACATTTCTGTGTGCGTGATCTTACTGCTCTTATACACCTACTAAACCTGAGTGTGAAGAGTTTAATGAGGTATTGAGAATACCTGATCTATACACGAATCCACAAGACCAGCGACCATTTAAAGGTTAGCCACAAACGTTCACATGAACGAGGATGGGGTCACATGGCCAGGAGTCATAAAACAATTCGTAAAATGATCTCGAGTTAATGAACTTCTTTAGTGAAATTAGGGAAGCGGTTCAAAACAGGAAACGTTTGCGCGTTAGCATGTGTAACAGTGAGGCAAATGAAGCTCAGAAAGCGCTCCACCGTGAGCGAGCCTCCGCGCCCCGGGATAGCTCGAGCACCCGTTACAGAGAGCCATTGCGTTTTTAATAACCAGACAGCTGGTCAAATGTTCAGTGTCGGGCTACGGACCGGAATATCCCTACAATAAACATGCGTGCCGCTTTCTGAAAGGCGAAAACACTAACGAGCACAACTTTTCCGCGGCAGTGATACTGACTTTTCTCGCAGTGCCGGTGAGACGGACGGGGCAGTTAGACGCCGGACTAGAACACATTCACTCAGCTTCAACTTTTCCGCTGTGACCGCTTTCATTCCCAACGCACGTGTTTGTTTCCGCGGTGGTTTGAGGAGTTCGTTTAAACAAATGCGAGAACTGAGTGCGTGATGTCCCGACTACAGGTTACGGGGTAAACACCGCAAATACGCGCGCTCCGGTCCACGGGCCCCTCGTACCTCTGTTTGCTTCACTTACCCGCCATAGTGTGCTTTTATTTTCACGTGTTCCGCGCGCAGATCCATCGCGGGTCCGTTCCTAACAAGCATTATAACTCCTGGCACAGTGAGAGCGCTCGTCGCGTCCGCGCTCGGAGAGGAGCGAAGCTTCCACGCAGCTGAGCGCGTGCGTGTCGCGTGAACAGCGCCGCGGCTCTCGGTAGCGCGTGACTCGCGAAGTTCGCCGTTCGGCGGCTCGGACGCTCCGTTTGTCGTGACATGGCCGGGAGTGCGCGCGCGGGGGGGGAGGGCGGAGGAAGCGAAAGCCACGTCCAGGTCCGCACCGGCCTCGCGCACATCCACCTGTTGATCGGCGCGCGCGCGTGCCTGGCCCCTCCACGGGACCGTTTCCATGGAACGCTCCGCGTTTTAGCTCACGTTACCCCGTCAGCGGTGCTCTCGAGCTCCTCTCTGGTCCGGTCACCTAACCACGGGAACGGGTACGCAGCGGGACGACTTTTGTCCGGTACACGCCCTTGGGCTGCTTCATTTAAATAACTTAAATATTTATTTAAATATCATTTGTATTGGCTTCGCAGGCCGGTTCATTTTGAAAGACGAAGAGTGTTAAAGTTTCACCAGCGCTCGCACACGTTTAAATGATTGATACCGGTACCGCTACCGGCGAACTGACATGTCCCGAGCGCTGTCATGCTGAGGCGCATCCAGACACGGGCGCGTCTCCTCGTGCGGCCCGGTACCGGGAGCGTGCCCTCGGGCCCCTGTTCCCGGCTCTTGGAGCTTCACGAGTATAGACTGTGAGTGGCGATGGCGCGGATCCATCATAACGCAGCTTGGCGGTGTTGAATGTAATCGGAGGGTTTGATTTGTGTCCTGAATACATGACCAGGCCCAACGTCTGCGGTTCCGCCTAGAAGACTTGACACTGAGGTCAGAAAGATGGCGCCATCAATCAATCAATCATCAAAGAGGGAGGGGACAGTCCAAGCCAGCCGGCTACCAAGATGATTATTATACTGGATTATACTGTATATATTGAATCAATGTATTGATTCTTTGCTTAATGCAGGAAGTCTGGCATTCCACAGTATCAGCGCAGAAACCCTGAAACTCGGACTCCGCAGCGCCACCTTGTGCCTGGAAGAAGTATTTGTTTACATCAGTTTCTTCAAACTGTTTTAGTAGTTTGGATCTCTGAAAAAAGGGGAAAAATATGATGAATTGGACGTTTTCTTTACGTTTCAAGAAACTTAAAAAAACCACCTTAAATAACTCATCATTATTATCAAAAGTTCTTTTGTTGTTCCCCTGTATTCAGTGTTATGAGCCCATTTAAAACTCATCTTTGTAACTACACAGAAACATGAAAAAATGTCGTTCATAAAGCCACGTTATCTACTGGTCATTAAATCATTCGCCCTCTCCTTCAACAGAAAACTGGTTTGCTTTACTTGGATTTTAGTAGGTTATGCCATAAACACGCTGATGTTTTGATGAATCTCTTTTACTTCATCCACCTTAGGAAAATAGACCAGTAAGTCAGTAAGCAGTATGCCAGTTTAAAACCGTGTCGTATATTCTGCCTTGTTGTTACACGATCGTAAATGCCCTAGAAACGAGCCCAAACAATTGGGCACAAAATGAGAAGGAACAGCGTTGATGAATCTACTGCGTGGACGTCCCGTATGCGTAAATGCCGCGCAACGTTGAGGCTATATCCGCGGTGACGTAGGGGCCCCCTGGCGCACCTCGTAACTAGACCTAGCTTAGCTTAGCTAGCGAGTACACTTACACACTCTTTTGACTTGAATTCGAGGGATTTAAACGGATCTCAGTTACCTGCTCATATCTACCGGCAAAGACTCAACAGTTCGCGGATGTTCTTGTTTATTCTTGTGTATTGTAACGTTATTAATTTAGCTAGCGCTGGCTGGCTGCAGCTCTCGGTTAGCTTGTCTCCCGCCGACGCTGTCCTCGCATCGCGAGCTGGTCGCCCGTGACTGTGTGGTGGTAACGGGGGTTACTCGTGCGTTTGAACGCTGTGAGCGTTAGCGCGTCCTGCTGCGGTATCATGCAGCACTGACCCAGCTCGCCGGGGGTCCTGCAACACTGACCCAGCTCGCCGGGGGTCCTGCAGCACTGACCCAGCTCGCCGGGGGTCCTGCAGTCATCTCTCCGGTCAGTCCGCCACTCCGCTGTCTCGGGCGGCTTTCAGGTCCTGCGCTTCTTACGATACTTCTGGAGCTTTGCGGACGCATGTGCATGGATGTACGATGTCGAGGGTTTTCCTAGTCATAATAATGCTAGGTGAGTGGTTGCCTATCCGGCAACGTAACTAGGAACAACGTTTTTATTACTTACACGGAGCTTCTAAAATAAAGTGAACATAATTTATAAAACCGAGAGCCTGCTTATAGCTGTTTTACGTAAAGGAAACGTGGGGGTTTCCTCTCTTTTGACAGGTTGCAACGTCGCCGTTCAGGGTGTTCAAGGTTTTGGTAAGTTCCTTTGACACCAAGTTTTAAACATGGCTGAAGATCGTTTACATAAGATTATGCAGCAAACGTGTTAAAACCCAACTGAACTGTCATTGCAGATGAAGTGCACGTGAGGCTGGGGAACGCGGAGGGCGCTCGGTGCTGGGGGCGCGTGGAAGTATATCAGAGGCTTCAGTGGGGGACCGTGTGCTCGCGTGACTGGGACCTGCGCGACGCGGCGGTCGTGTGCCGCGAGCTCGACTGCGGTTTTGCCTTCGCGACTCGCAGCGGGGCGCAGCTTGGTCGCTTCAGCGGCGAGGTGTGGTGGAGGAACGTGAAGTGTTCCGGTGATGAATTCACCCTGGACCTGTGTGAACGCTCGCCCAATGATGGAGTGTGTTCACACAACGAGGATGCGGGGGTTGAGTGCACGGGTGAGAGAACGATCCCACGCTGCACCCCTGCTGCTGAAGTGCCATATCTGCACCGAACCTACTGCAGTTCTGGGGTCAGACACCGTGGTCTGACTCGTGATCCTCCTCTCATTTTCTGGCTTTGGAAGTTACTTTGAAGGCATTTAATGTAAACCTCTTCCATGAGGAAGAGGTGTGTAAAGTGCGTCTCTATAATCAAAGGTCTGTTTTGCCTTGTGTAGACTAACACACTGCTTCACTGCTTCTCTAACTCCTTTAGGAGTTAGATCAGGTGACTGGGAGCAGGGCAAATGCTTATTAAAATAGACACCGCAGTGCAGAGATCCTCCGAAAGCAGGATTAAGAACCATTGATTGTCACCGGATACAACTGCACGGAGTCTGAAATCTCAGGAGACACGACAAAGCTCTGTTTTGATGATGAGTCATAGAAGAACTTCACTGTTCTAATGCGATTCCTGACTGATGCTGTCTCTCCTGGGCAGGTAAGCTCCCTGTGCCAACGTTGTCCATGCAGACCACGTTCTCCTCCTACTCGGCTGGAGAAGCTGTTCTCTTCACCTGCGCTGCCCCCTACTGGCGACATCCCATTGACTTCCACTTGTACAAGAGCGGCGTGGACACACCCCTGGTGACCCAGAGGGCGGAGCCTCGGCAGACCCGGGTGGAGCTGACCCTCTCTGAGCTGGACACTTCGCATCAGGGCAGCTACAGCTGCCTGTACCGGGTCCAGAGTAACCCGGGCAACTCGCCGTCCAGCAACACCATCAACATTACCGTCTGTAAGTGAGGAAAGGGGGTTTATGCTTCTTCATGGGTCCATTTTTGCAAAACGTTTCTGAGCAGAACTTCCCCTGTTTGAGGTCAGCCGAGGTTTATTTGTAGAGCTCTCTTAACAACAGACAATGCCTGAAAGAGAATGTATAGGAATCCCGGACCTGATAAGGAAGCTTGCGTCTGTGGAGACAATTTCGTGATGATCGGTATTAAACAGTCGAGTGATCCGATACTTTCCTACTCCGTGCTGTTCTGCTTTGTGCATAACAGCCTTAATTGAAATTCCATTCGATCATTCAGGCCCCTCCTGAGTGTTCCAGGGATGTGAGAGTTGACTCAGTCCTATACGTGGCCGACCAGTGTTGTGTGTTTTCCCTTCTCCAACACGCCTCGTCCAGATCACGTGAGGGTTCGGTTTCCTACTGAGCTTAATAAGATGTGTTGCCGAGGATGACGCCATGTATGTGTGCAGACAATTTGTCCCAGACTAGACTTAATCAAAGTTTTAATCCCAGATACTCAACCCTGGCCTTTAATTCAGATCCAGGCCAGGACTAACGTACATACTGACCAGTAATCCCACCTAACTCCTGGGTTAAAGCAGGGTGGAATGTGGACTAAACTCTAGCACCTCCTATGGGTTCATGAGTTTCCATCACTACTGTATTGAGACGTTTGGTCGATTAAAAGGACACCGAATGTTTATTTACCTCCTGTCCACAGTGCCCTTGCACTTAATAAGGATTTGTGTCTCTTTCTCTGAGATTTGTCTCCCCATCTCCTTAGCAGTAGTGGGAGAAGGGCAATGCGAATTGTAAACATGTGCCAACAAACATGTAAACATGAAAACATGCTTCCACTCCAAGGACCTACCTGTGGTCCAGACGCTCTCATTCTTGTAACTCCACGTCTTGCATATTCGTGTCAGTGAGTTACAGAACGACTCCTAGTAGTTAATGAATAGTTGTAGTTACAGAATATTACGCCTTAAGGTGAATCACTAAAGAAAACGCCTGACGTTTAGGGTAAGTTTCCTCCTGTCTGTTAAGCCTTCATCTTGTCTGTTTTGTAATCCCTCTCACACTCTCTTCTGTTCTTCCCTCACCCTTCTCTCCATCCCCCAGTGGAGATCCACACGCCACAGATCTGGTACAACGCGTCCCCTGTAGTGCAGCCCGGTTGGGTGAGCCTTGGTCAGAGCTTTAACGTCACCTGCTTCACGCAGCCGCACTACCCCGGCGGCACCTTCCAGCTGCGCCTCATCCGGCCCAGCGGCACCGTGCGCCACTCCTTGCCTGCCCACGGCGCCCTGGGCACCTTCTCCTTCGCCAGCGCCCAGGCCTCCAGCGAGGGCTACTACTGCTGCCTCTACAGGGTGCAGTTCGGCGGGCGCACCTTCGTCTCCCGCGAGAGCCAGCCTCTCGCCATCTCTGTTCGAGGTGCGGAGTGGGACATGCCGCGCGAGCCTTGGCATGTGTGTAATTTCGCAGTGTTATCGGTTGCCTCGTGTGAACTAGAGTAAGGTTATGATAAATGTTTCATTTGTTCATAAATGACCTGCCTGTGAAATGCCTTTTGAGAAGTCCAAGCGAAGGCTGTTAAATCGTCATGGTGATAAATGTCGCAGCGATAGACATCGCTATGAGAAGGTACACAGGTTTGCTCGGTGTCAGTGTTTACAAAGCAATGTCACACCAGTCTACCATATCTGTATTACAAATGCCAGATTTCAAACAGAATCATTACCAATTTCCTCCCCAGTCAGAGTTGAATAAGCCATTAACTCAGTGGACGTTGATTGGCTAGATTAGGAGTGGCGTGGAAGCTGAGTTATCAGCGCTGTCATTGTGTCCCAGGGGCGGAGCCACTGCTGAGCCCCGTGGTCATCAGTCTGCTGGTGTCTGGACTCACTTTCGTCATCGCCACCTGCGGCATCCTGCTTGTAGCCAGAGCGTACTGCAGGAGGGCGAAGAAACCCCGTGAGCTGGAGCGCGAGACTCGCACCTGTGAGTAGCTATGCCCCACACACTGCATGCTGCGCTCTATATACGCTTAATAACAATTACTGACATCATACACTGTGATTTATACACGTCTGTTTAAATGTACTATACTTTGAATGCGCTATTAACGCGATGCTTCTAGTGGTTCTGTTTTATCACCTGCTAGATAAGAGCACTGCATGGTAAAGGGTTTATTAAATGACAGACTCCATCAAATGACACCTTTAACCCTGGAGCATCTGGATTTGGTGTAGTTTTTCTGTCTTCACCGCAAGTTTTTATCAAACATGCTTTAAAAAATAAAAAAAGATAACCAGACCTTTGCTCTGCCATCCTCTGACATCCCTGGCATGTTGCTGTTCTATGTTTGGTTGGTTTGTTGTGCACAGCTGCTGTACGTGGGCGGCACCTCCACCCACAGGTTGGAGCAGGTCCTTTATGGCCCTCTAAGTGTCGTTATCCTGAGTGCCGTGGTGCAGCTGGACCGCGCTGTGACCAAATAGATGAACACGTGTGAAAATGTTTGGCTCGTACAAAACATGGTGATTGGCTGAAGCCATCTTTCTGTTTCAGGAACTTTCTGCTTTGCTGAAATCATACGTGCACAGAAGTTCTAACGTGTTGTAAACACTGATGAAATAATTCTGACTGAAAGTGTTGTTTCATGTCATTGGTGCAGGTGTGGACAACACTTACATTGCCTTGACAACAAAGTAATGGATGAGAAACACATGGTAAGGAAAGGCATGTTTGAGACTACTGGGGTTTACTGGTTATTTGTAGCTGACTTTAATTCAGCCATTGTTGCAGCGTAGAGCAGAGAGATTCTTCCGAATGCAGCTGGGTTTCCTTGTTGCCGTGTTATTACAGCGTTCACCCGGAAGCTCTGGACAGTGATTGTCTCGTTTGTCTTCTCGCTCGACCAGTGAGAGATGTACCAAAGTCTGCTTCACCTGCTCTCTCACCACCAAACAACCTGTAACAGACCCCTTAATGGCATTCTACAACACTAACACAACAGGACCTCTTTGCACCAGGGACTTTTATTTTGTAAGTTACATTGGTGTGCATGTTTTGGGACCCCCCCCCCCCCATTGCATTGGTATCCTTGCACTTTGATCAGGACTAATTACACTGTAAACCGAGATGTATGCTAGCAGGACATAAAGGGCTTTTTGAATATTTTGTTTGTTTTTCTGGTGTCCACATGAGTGGGCCTGACACGTTCTTCCAGGACTATTCTACAGGTACTTTTACTAAACTGTAAACTGTGAAGTAAGCGTGTGTGTGTGTGTATATGTATTTTTTTTTTGGGGGGGGGGGGTGTACGCTGTGTAACGTATTTATTTTTTTCTACTTCCGTTCTTTTTTGATGTGCCAGTCATGGAAGGCCAAATAAGCAAAGTAAAAGCCCCCTGGCCTGTGGGTACACTCCTTATAACTACATGAAATGCACTGCTAGCACTGGAGGCCAGTATGATTTATTCCTCTAACCACCAAAATATCAAGCAAAAAAAAAAAGAATGAAGAAGAGTGTTTGTTTTTTTTGTTTTTTTATTTGAGGGGTGAGGATTTCTCCTCAGTTAGGGCTATTCTGCATCTTTGCCACGTACATACTCTGAGTGACAAACAGAACAGATGAGGTACTAAGTGTGCAGTAATGCTTGCTCTGAACTCTGACCTCAGCTTGCGACACATCCTTGTCAAGACTCATGTAACATGTTCTACTGAACACTGTATGTTATCTTAACATTACTAAGCATCCTACCTGTTGTTTCCTCCAGTTCAGTAAAGGCTCCTAATAGTGAAGAGAAAATGAAATGATCAAATCTATAGAGAGGAAGAAATAAGATGACCTTATCAAAGATAGCAGATCTACAAATAATGCCTGTGTAGACAATAAGCTAATGTAACCTGTCATATGCTGTCTGTTCTGTATATTATCAAAAAATATGTGATCTGTATAAGGTGTATATACACACACAGTGTGAGTGGTACTGGCTTTCAGCCTTGGAGACCCTGCACACAGCCACACGCGTATCTCTTTAGCTCCACGCTGACGCTAGCTCAGCTCTCAGGGTAACTACCTGCAATGGGTACCAAGCCCTTTCTGAGCCAGTGTTGGTGGTGAATGAATGGGGTCTTCAGAGCTGGCAGAGTCACTGCAATAAGAAACACTAAAAAGCAAAATAAGTCACTATCCACTTGTCATACTAGAGGTCATCCAGCTTTGTTGCAGATGCCAGTTGATTACAATTCTTGCAGGGCAGTGATGTGAAGGTGGGCTGACTTTTGTTTGTTTTGATTTGATTTTTCCTTTTTTTTTTTACATTAAAAGTCGCAATATTGGTAAATGGTGTGTGGTGTTTTTGAGAAATCAAACAATGTTTTTATAGGAAATATTTATTACAGATAGTCAAGACTTACAAAAGTGTTTCTTTAGATAATGTGTTTTTCCCCCAGTCATGTAATTGGGCCACTTTATCCAGTTTAACTTTTAAGTACTAAGGACACAAGACTTGGATCTCATGTCCTAAGATTAAAGGCTTAGCGTAGCACCAGACATTCAGACAGACATGAGGCCAACCCAAAGCAGAAGTACTTAACATACTTCACACACAGACGAACGGAGCACCTTATTGTCTGAGATGTTCCTCATCATAACAGGCACACAAGTTCTGAGTTTTCAGACTGAAGCTCTGTGCAAACCTGACCTAAGCAATGCTTAAATCTGCTTTTAAAATGGTTCTCTTTTTCTCCCACTGATATAAGCGCCTGGGGTTTAAACTCATGCTCTCTCACCAACTCCCTCAGCAGGTGCTTCCTGTACATCTGTTCCGGAACACTGAACTTTTAAAAGAACAACCACATCTCAAACAAATCTACAAAAACTAGTTAATATAAAACTAAGTGAGTGCTTGTGTGTGTGTGTGAGATGCCTCGAATCAACACGGCAGTTACAGAACTGCACTCCGCTTCAACACAGATTCAAACTCGACAGGACTGAACAGGAGATGAGCCGTGTGGACAGCATTATATGAAAAATAAACTCTGGTGTGAGTTTAACTGGCGGAGGTAAACAGTGCTATGCCAGTTTTTTGAAAGGATCTGTGTCTTCTGACTCCATGTTTATGAAGATAAAAACCAGGAAGCCAGCCACAATCAGGAACAGCAGAATCTGCAGCCAGACTGGCACAAAGCGTGCCGAGGTTGGCTTTGGAGCAGGCTTCCGTTGGGTCTCGTACACGGGCGCGGCATGCCATGCCTGTGGAGTACTGCTATACTGTTGAGTTTGTGTCCTAATAACAATGGGCCTGTGGTACATAAAAACATTAGTTTTTCGTTTCTCCATCAAGCACTTATTTGAGCACATTTCTGAGTGCTGTGTGCAGATGAATGAGTTTAAGACTTACTCATCAGTGGTGTCCAGGTCTCTGTATTCAGACCTAAAAACAGGACTCATCATAAAAGACAATAGCAAAAGTGTTCAGCTTCATGTGGTTAACACATTAAGAACAAGGCAAAAAAAATCATTTACCTGTCTCTATAACTCCCGTGTCCAAACTAGATAAATAAAGACAAGCACAATTAATGTACACATTAAAGAAGACAAAAGGCCTATAATTGAATAAGGTAAAGTAATATGGGTGAAAAGCAATAGAGACCACTCACAGGTCTACGGTGGTTAATGTAGGTGACCTCCTCTGCAATTGCAAAGTAGTAATTATGGACATTTGGGTCAAGCAGTCAGTGAAAGACACTTTGGACACGTGACATTCAACCATACACTATAAATTCATCATACAGCGAATGTTTTGGGAGGTTGGCTGAGATCTTACCTTCTTCGCGATAATAGGAAGGTTTGGCTTTTCTCTCCTTGGCCATCGCGTCTCTCAGCTTTTTCTCATAAAGGGATCTGGTAGACCCTGTCAGGCGGCAGAGACCATAACTCACTACTCCCTTAACATTTACATCGACTCATGTCATCTGCCTTTCCTTCAAAGCAGCTACGGGCTGAATCTAATGAACGGATTAACTGGATTAAACTTACCAACCACGGGCCCATGTTTGATCCCGTATTCGTCCAGCAGCTGACTGAGCTCTTGGTTGCTTTTACTGCTGAGCGTTGCCATCAGGGAGGGTCACTGCTTCGCTCTGCGCTCGTCTAGAGTGAAAACGAAAGTAACAAAGCTTTACGTTAAGATGCGTCCCTGGGCTTCGTCATCACGTCGTGCGTCGCTAACGTCTGTAAGGATAGCCTAGCTAGCTACAGCACCGCGGTGTTTTACAGTGCATTACTCACTGCGGACTACGGGTGTGTACTGCGAAATCACACAAAATGATGAAGATGGAGATAAAAGCTGTCGAAATATTCATTATAGCTACCGCGTAGCTACGTTTTCTAACCTAAACTACACTAGCTATGATAGACAGTTGGCTTCTGTTACTGAGTAGCTATTTAGGTACAACTACAAACGGCAGACACACTCTAGCTATGCTTGCTAACTAACTACATTTTGGGCGAAACTGTAGCTATAAGTCACTAACTAACGTCAATATATTTAAGATATGTAGGATAAAGGTTTATAGCTATAGCGATACTTGGTTTACTCTGGTAACGAAATAAGTCCACTAAAAGCGCTGCTCACTTACATTTTTCCACACGTTTTCTTTGCCTATGAGCAAATCTTTGTTATTTTGTGCTGTAAAGCGAAGTATTTCCGCTGGCAAACGGGAAGTGGGGATCAGACCTCCCTAGCCAGCTTCCAAAAACACGGCATGTACTGAATGTGCAGTGGCGTCTATGCTAACAGGAATGGCCAGCAGGTGGCGATGTCTGACCAGCTTCAGCGTTTTTCACTAAGACCACACTGTCAATGTTCCTGGCAGCCAGAAATGGGCAGAAGGGTTAATATGTATATGTAATATGGCATTGATGGTGCATTTTAGGCTGTCTATTATGTGTCTGTAATTTTATCCCAAGGTCAATTCCAGTGTAGCTTGGCCCCTTGATCAGAGACCACACCCCAGCGTCTGTGTCCTTGCGACCCTCCAGTGTGAGTGGTCTCACTGGAGGAAGGTTCTCTCACCATTGAAAATGGCGTAGCAGCCTGTCGCGTGTCCGTGTGGGCCAGAACAGCCAGAGAACATCACACCATTAACTTTCCACATCAGTCACAACCGGTAGCCTATGAAGGGGAGTAAAAGTAGTTTGTGCACCTGGGGGAGAGCAGAGCTCAGTTCAGAAACTCCCTGTGTGCTGTTGTGTCTGTCCCACTGTCATGCAAAAATGTTGACTTGATGGTGCTGCATGTGATAGCTCATTGGTTAATGTACTGGACTAGTAATGAGAAGGTTGCCAATTCAAGTCCCACTGCCAAGTTGCCACTGTTGGGCCCCTGAGCAAAACCCTTAACCCTCAATTATTCAAACAGTAATCAGTCAGAATTGTAAGTAGCTTTGTATAAAAGTGTCAGATAAATGCCATAAATGTCGACTGTGCTGGGTCTGGGAGAGCTGAAGCGCAGAGGACACTGTGCATTCCCCGCTCTTCACAGTTTGATTCCCCAGTTCTGATCAAGGTCAGCCACAGAACCGTGGCCCTCTGTTCTGCCTGCACTAACCCCCACGGTTTCACTGATAAAAGGACAAATGAGGCATGGTAGACCGAGGGAAAATGCAAACGTAACAGAGAACCACATCAAGCTTATGGTTTTAAGCAGACTCAGACAGACTTCATCTGAGTGCATGTCCAAATTGTGGAAAACCAAATGCAGTTCTCCCACACACACACACACACAGCTCTAGGCCATGGCTGTGTATTAAGCCCTGAATACAGTAATGTTTTTAAAGTGTTCTTGCCACAGGGTGAGCAGGATGGTTTACCCCACAACCAGAAGCCCACAGTCAAAGCTTTCCTACCTGAAGGAAGAACAGCCTGCTGTGTGAATGTGTGAACTAAGAGCAGGGATGTTATACTGCGCATTGGAAATTTGTTTTAAAATTGCCTTTATGGGTATATGATTGTGACAGATGTCTACCAGCACACACTAGTGTCATTACATGTATTTCAAGGGTATAAATGAAGAATGAGCATTTGATGTACAGGCTGTCCTGTTGGGACAGTATAATCCAAATCTCTCCACCCTTTTACTTCAGGTAATCTGTAGGACAGAAATAAACCCTATCAGAGCTTCTTGAGGTTCTCATGGTTCCTGAAGCACAAACCTTCATGTGGATGTGCTGTCAGAGCTGAACATCCAGCAACCTCACATGGTGAAACAGACTCTGGAGGTTTTGGAGGGTCCAATCACAGCACCAGTCGAGCATTCAACCCAAATCAGTGGCTGGTGGATCAACTGTTAGAGCAGTGTAGTACAGGAAAGGTGCTGAGTAGGTGAGAAACACCACCACCCACAGGTGGAAGAAATGTACATTATACATCCAAAAGCACTCTCAAACCATTTCACTGCAAGTTATACTGTGTATGACTATGTATCTGACAAATAAACCAAACTTGAACAAAATATTATTATTATTGTTAAATGGCATAATAAACCATTGGTATTCTGATCGATTTGCTCAAGGAAGCAACTTTTTTGCTATACTGAGAATCTCTTCTGAAATTCCAGGTAGTCTCCTCATGTGTCTTAGTCCCATTGTGACTGGACATCATGGCATTCAATGCAGAATCCTTGGGGATACCTGGAATGGGGATACCAGGAAACCCACTCCTCCTTCCTTCTCCCCTGTTCACTCCATAAGGTCTTGTACATAATACACCAACTAGAAATTCTGATTTAAAAAACATCCTTTGTAAATATAATGAGATGAATGTGATTGCCACACCCTTCTGGTGTGCGGATTGGTTCATGGTCCCATCTACTCTTCCTGTTCACCTGTGTACCCAGAGCGGAGAGTCTGGAGAACCCATGCCTCACAAATCTGGGCATAGCGGGGCAGAGTTTGGGATGTTAGCTTGGACCCTGAGGGACACTGTGACAGCCGGCAAGCAGAGTCGGGTCTGCCCTGTGTGATTACGAGCGTCCCGGCCCAAGGACAGGGTCGCTCAGTGCTTCCACTCAGGCTGGTAGAAGTGGATGTCGTGCGTTTGCGCCCAGTGGGCGAACACATATTTCTCCTTGAAGAAACGGTGTCGGCCTCCGTGGCGGGTTCTCTCGTGGGTGAGGTACATGTCACACTCGCTGGGGCCGGACAGCTGGTAGTAGTGATACGGCTTCCGGAGGGCACGGGGTGACCTGGCACAGACGCGATCGTTAAAGGGTTAAGGGAAAAGACAGTGGTTCTACCCAATCTTGACAAGTTACCCAATGACACGAGGACATGCAGAACAGGTGCTGGGAAATAATGGTTGGAGGGACAAAGCCAGTGGTGTCCTCCTCTCCATCTGGAGATCTTTCTTCCTGCAGCTTTCGTCTCCAGACCTAATCTAATGCACTTAATCCATCGAATCTAATCCAATCTAAAGATTGTCTGAAGGAGCAAGCATTTAGGAATTTTAGTGACCTAATACACCTCAACCTTTCACATTTTCATTGAATTTGGTGTGCGCACACTAGGCTGAGACTTTCCTAGAGTTCTTTTTTTTAAAAGTGATTCTAGATTATTCTGCAAAAATCTTTCAAATTAAAGGCAGTTTGAAGGTTTTACTCACGTGCAGAAGTCAGGAGGAACCATGCCGTATACGTTGATCCTGTCACAAATCTCCATGGCAATTGCCATGGTAAACCATCCTGTACTCAGCCACGTGTTGGAACGTACCCTACATCACATGGGAGGGGAAAGGTCATGCAGAATCTCACTCCTTTACAAAGCACTTAGCAAGAAACGCAGAATGACGAAGACACTGGGCCGAGGACGAAAGAATAAACACGGCAAACTCAGCCGCACCGTAGGGTGTGCATGAGAGGCAGTGAGAGGTGGGAGAGAGAGACTGGGGCTATCCCAGGGGGCTCCGCTGGTGTTCCGCGTGATGGACAGGCACAAGCACCAGCTGCTCGGGTAATCACACTAACAAACTAACATCATGTCATTACACACGACTTTTCTTAAATATACCTTTTTTCCTTTTCACTTAAAGCTCTCGCTCATTTGCCTTAGGGCTTTTACTTTGAAGAGACTTTTGTCCAACAATCCTGCTCGCGTCCCTGCTTCACCTCGTCGCTTCCGTCCTGACAAAGTCCCTCCCCCTTCTGCCCCACCACTCCCATCCTGACCCAAGACACTCCCACTTCTCCCAATGTGGATATTGTATTAAAACTCTGCTCTACACTTCGCCTCTACGGCTCTTAACCTGTTTAGATTTAATGTTCATGAGGTATGAGTCCTGCCATGATTTTGTATGACACTTTGTTTCGATTGTTAATTTGATTAGGGAAGTTTGAACAGGCAAAAAAATCCAGACCATTGTGCTCCGATACACTGAAGTTCTACATCATTTTAAAAAGAATTGTAAAACAATTATAAAATGACAAAGTCTTACAACATCTAGGAGCCTGGTATTAGTGGATAAGATCACAGTGTTGGAATATGGTACTTAAAAGATGAAAATGAAGACCATACATTCATGTGTCTGTCCTCACCTGTCCATGCAGGTGGGGGTGTCTGTGCTGTGTGTCCTTACCTGTCCATGCCTGTCTCCGTCCTGAAGAGCTCGTCGAACCACTGCATCTTAAGGGGTGAGACCTGGAACATTTGGAGCTTGGGCGACACGGAGACGCGGTGGAGGTGGTTATAGACCCACCCCTTACCGTCACGCCGCATGCTTCTCTCAGGACCCCACACCAGCAGCACGGTGTCCTGGCGGTCGTTAAATAGCTCATGTCGGTTTCTAAGCACCTGCTGCACACTGGAATGCGCGACCACGCGCAGACTCGTGCGACGCCCGACGTCCTGCTCGTAGCCGCGTATGGGCGCGTCGTTCATGCGGATCACACACTCGGCCCTGTCGATCTCGGCACCGCACTGGCTCCCCGTGAGCTGGCCAGAGCTAGTGACCAGCGTGCAGATGTTACAGTGCATGTGAAAAGTCTGCATGCAGCAAGGTGGAATATGAAATAAACCAGAGAGAATGTTAGTTCAGAAGAATGTTGCATCCAAAAGTGGGAACATTCATGCAAAAACTGAATCCCAAACTAATTATTGAATTATTCAGGTGTAATAAAGGTCCTGCTTAATTTGTGGTCATATTTTGGGGAGGTCTTTGGGACTCAGGCTACATCCTGGTTCTTTGAGACTCAGGCTCCATCCTGGTTCTTTTCATGCTCAAATGCTCATAACATAGAGAGTCACAGTTCAGGTGCCTTATGCCAGGTGGGTTGACCAGAAATGGGGAATTCTCGCCAAAATATAGGAAATGCTTCTATTTCAAGCTGTTAAGCCCCCTAAGCTAAGAAAATGTTTAACTCTCATAATTCCCCGTCTTTCCAGTTCTTGAAAAATGACTGTAGACTGAGTGAGAGAGAGAAGATAGTTATATAGACTGAGTTAGAGAGAGAAGATAGTTATATAGACTGAGTTAGAGAAAACCCCCCGAGGTTATTATGAATGGTGTCCTGACAGCTAGCCACAGTCAGGAGTTTAGTGGTATCTGTCACGGACTGCTCCCAGTCCCACTGGGCACGTAACCACACCTGTGTTGACTGCGCACACCTGCATATGGTTTAGTGTGTAACATTTGTGTGTGTATTTAAACCGATGTTGGTGAGTGCCGCTTTGTCAGCCGTTGGCTATGTAGATTTGTATATGTCTGCACATTTGTCGTTTCCCATGTAAATGTTATGTACTGTTGTTAAACGATGAACCCAAAAAGCATGAAACCTCGTGGAGAGTGCCATTGTCTTCCATGTACGTCAATAAAAGTCATTTACAGTTGAGGGAATCTCTACGTCTTGCTCCTCACCCCGTGGCACTGAGGCCTTTACAGTATTGTGTCAGCATTTGGATTCATCCTGACCAGAGAGTAGTGGCACAGACCCCTGACTGTCAGCTCGGTTTAGCAAAGTTATTTTAGATGAGTCACTCCTAATTTGACAACGTTCTGTTTAAAAAAAAAAAAAAAAAGTTTATTTCCTAGGCCAGACAAACAGGTATCAATTTAAACACCGACCTACCTATTAAAAAAAAAAAAAAAAAAAAAAAAACCCAAACAAACAAATTTATCGTGAGCCAAAGTGTATTTGCATTTGGCAGATGTGCATCTACACAGCACAAATATGCAGGGTTGAAGGCAGAGAATCTGAAAAGAATTCCAGGCTGATTAACAGCAAAGGAAGTTTATTTGGACTGAGGACCCTGGTGACTACATCGTTAGGGAATTCATATGCAATACCAGATGGGCGGGTGTAAGGGGACTGTGTAAAGAACCGGTCCTTTTTCCTCCGCAGGGCAGAGAAGTTTAACTTTGCTCTGAAATGTCCCATATGACTACAGCTGCACTCTGAGAATGTCACGCAGATGTTCGTGGATGACAAAAGGCAGACAGCTTTTTTTAAATTTCAAAACAGGGAAAAATCCAGAGAGTCTGAGAGACAAACATCCAAAACGCAAATCCAGAATCAGTTGAGGAGACAGCAAGGCAGGAGAACTGAGTCAAAAGAGGTGTGACGAGGGCAAGGAAATACTCGTAACAGGACTAGAAATGTAAACACAGACATATGGTTGATACACAGACACTGACAAACGGGTGGACTGGCCCTTAGGCCATGTGGGACTCTGGTCTGGTCACGGGCCGGCCGTTTCATCAAATACATTTTATGTACTGGTTACAGTTTGACATTAAATTTAATTTTCTAAACTACTAAACAGTGTAAACTACTACACATGATCTGTCCAGTACTGCGATTTATATAGTCATATATAATATACTGTATTACACCATCGAGCTGGTTTAGTTGTCAGTACACAACGTTGCAGCGAAGAATTGTCAAAACTGCCTTTTCGATACCGCTACATTTCAGGTAGCATATACACATCATTTCAATTTATTTTCTCATCTAGAATTAGTGAACACTGTCCATTAATGCATAATACATACTTGTGAACAGTACTGAGCGAAGATTTGATGCATCAACAACATGTGCGTTCTATGCTGATCCGTCGCTTCTTCACCCAGGGAACTTTGGTGAAGCTCCATTGGGAGCTATGGAAGAACTGCAAAGCTCTGGACAGCAGTCGTCAACACTTAAACGATCAGTAGCCGACGCTTGTGAAGGATGACAGTGAGCGTGGAGATGGGCCAACTGTCAACCTGCAAGTCTTGTAAAGACTGTCCTCTCTGTTGCCACAAGGCACTGCTCCGCTTGAAGCTCTTAACTGATGCTTACCAGAGCATTGGGCTTGCCTACCTGCTACTGCTAACGCTGCCTGTGTCGCACGTGCAGTGGGAAAGTTCCTTCTCTGCCTTGAAGAGACTCAAAAGCCTCCTGAGAAGCACAATGACACAAGAGCATCTTGAGGCGTTCATGTTGATGTCGGTGGAGAAAAGTATCCTAGCCAAACTTGACACTAACAGTATTGTGGATGATGTAGCCTAGTAGTTTACGCAGTTCACCGCTTTTAGCAGGCACTAGGGTACTGGCATGTGGATTTGACATGTACTTGAATAACGTGCAAGCTGTGTTAGTACATTTTTATTTTTCATTAAATTTTATTTCTTAGCATATCGTCTTATTTTAACTTGTGTCTAAACAGTGTACAGATTACGTTTGGCAGCAGTTTAGACAGTTCACGTAGCAAGGAGTGAGCCACGTACTCATCACAAGTTTTAAGAAAATTACAATGAATCATGGGCCAAGTAGGTCACCTCACTCACTGAAGAATGCCCGGGCTGGTTTTGAGACCCAGTCTGCCCCTGCGGACAAACAGCAGGTTCATGTACAACGCTCGGAAAGCTCTCAAACAATACTTCACAATGCAGAAGCGTGAGAGGAGTGTATGAATCAGTATTCTAACAAAGCACAGGTGTGTTAGACCAACACTCTGGCGATGGTGATCTCCTCTGGGGAGATCCCCAATGTGTGTGCATTGGATGTTCTGATATCATGAATGAGACATATGTCATGTCTGTTATTCCCAGTTGTCTCTGTTCAGAAACTGGGGTTATTGGGAACATATCACCCAGTGCCAGATAAATTGGAAACAGCAGTTAGGCGACCACACCTCACCACCCGAGACCTCTGCAGTGCTGAGGTCCATTCCAGAGGTTGTAGGCTGATATTTTAGTACGGTCTTAGCACTGATGAAATACTGGAGAAACTCCCTACAGGTTTGGTAGGAAACTGGAACTCACTGTTCATACGATACACAGCTGTAACAATCCCCCCAGGAACAGGCAAGAGGCAGAATGCATGTGCAGGAGGCAGTTTAGTAAACGAAGGAAACTAAAACACGAAAATAAACAGAGGCGAGGGGAAACTACTACGGCAGGTAATACACGAACTCGGCAAACAGTAACACAAGTGCGACGACAAATATGGCGAGCATAATCACACAATACAACCAACCTAACTTACCAAAATAACCAACAAACTAGAGGACAAAACACAGGGCTTAAATAACCAAGACAATCAGGCACTAAACAGACTCAGCTGAACATGGAGAACCAAAACAGACTGGAATTAAGGAACAGACAAGGGGCTCATACTGCCTTGATACACACACTAAACACAGAGCACAGAAAACGAAACCACTGAGCAGAACAAGGAAGAAAGGAAAAGAGACACACAGAGAAATCATAAAACAGGCACTCCAAGAGCGTGGGCGATCGTCACAAAAGCAGCCATCGCATTTAGTTACTCCAAAATATCTAGTGGGAATGTTTTGCATACAGTATGGACACTAAAGGCAGTGAGGCAGTGTGATCCCACATGCTGTGTGTGCATAGTGTGTGTAGTTTGCTCTGTGTTTAATGTGCGTATTAAGACAGCATGACCCCACGTGGAAGAGCAGACTGGATCCAGGACAACCCTTAACTGTGCAGTGTATGTAGCATGTTCAGTGTGCAGTGTCTGCTGGACTGCATGCAGTGTGTATAGTGACTGCAGTGCATGTTGGATTTCACTTCTCTCCAAGTACAGCTGTTATACAAAGCCAGTACACATGACCTCTCTTCTGTCTGTTACATCCCCAACTGTCTCTCACTGTACCGCCTCACACTTTCTCCATACATCTGTCCCCCTCTCTCTCTGTTTTAATGTCTTTATTTACCTATCCAAGATAAAATGACTAGTTCAGACTTAACTATGAGGAACATTTTTAGTTAGGCAGACTTTATGAGGACTGGAAAAACTCTGCATATCAAATTGGTAACCAAGTCAGATCTGCGATTCACTGCAATGGATTGCTTTTATTTCCCTAAAGGAAAATATACAGGTCATGACTCAAATGAACAATTCAAGATCTGATCATTTGTAGTTAAGCGTCCTACCTTCTGACCAAGTATGTCGGTGTAATCGTACGCGCGTGCCGCTTCGTGGCCAGAGGCGTTGGCTCGTGGTGGTGCGGATGCTGGGTTCCCAGGAAGGATCTCTTGGTACATGTACAGCAGCCCTGTGCATGTGATAAAAACACAAGCCACTACCGCTCCCGCGATCTGTTTCACGACAGGGAGAAAGTGTACAATATCTGAGTATCCAGCGTCGTTAGTCACGTAGTCTGCATTAACTTTTTTACATCATTTCACTAAGACAGTCATCAAGTTGTATGGTGTCGAATTCAGACAAAAAGCAACAATAAAAAACTGTCCTGATTTATTTTTAATAAACTCCTATTATTTAGAACAGATTAATGTTGACTAACGAATTGTAAAAAAAAAAAATAAAAAAAAAATAAAATAAATCTTTTAAATTGCTACAATGTTCTTCTTAAATCTTCTATAAACTTAGACAGTTCTCGACTGTACCGTTCGCGTCTTCATGTTAGATCCAGCACCGACGTCTACTTGTGGCGTCGCAGATCGAAATGGTTTTAATCTTTACCGGACGGGTCTGGGCACGGGTACGGGTATTGCCAAAACTCAATGATAGTTCACCTTCAGCCCTGCATTTGACTAATTTCCTGCTCCCCGCCTTGGAATAAAAGGCTTTCCTTCTGAGTACCTGATTTCAAATTTTGAGTTTTCGACTTTTATTCGCAATCATTAATCACTTTTATGTTTTCGACGTTTGTCATCAGAGCGTATAAATGATGCGTAATGATGAAATATCAGGGTCAAAATAACTAAGTTATATTTTGATAATTTAAAAACAAGCTTGTTTAGATCTGTGCCAAAAGTGAAGAACTTGAAAGATAATTGAGCCCAAGACACACACTCTCTCTCTCTTTCTTTCTCTCTCTCTCTCTCTCTCTCTCTCTCTCTCTCGCTCTCTCTCTCCTTTTGCGTATGTGCAGGGGCTTTAGAGAGATATTTCAATAACGTTGTGTGTGTTTTTCGCTGCCAGTGTGTATTACAATGTTTTATTCATTTATGGGCATTACCGAGAAATGCCCTTATCTTCACCATAAACGCTGTAACCATGCTCGTGCAGGTGGGAAAACAAGGCTAACTGGAGCCCAGCGTGTCTGACTGGGTGGCGCGTCTAAAGGGACGCTGGACACCCAACAGTCTCTCCTCCCACGTGCCCCTGACCACCTGCACGTCTGATCGCATGCTGTAGGTAAAACGTCCATGCACCGGTGTCGTCCATGATTCATCGGACAGTGGCTGTAAATAATTTGGTGTTTTCTGGTGCTTTGGTTCTGCACTCCAGAACAATGAAACCATGAAATTAAAATGCATATTAATTCACCTTCTAAACCGCTTAATCTAATTCAGGCTCGCAGGGACGGAGCCTATCCTGGCAGCACAGGGCACGAGGCGTGAGTTCACAATCCATCACAGGAATTTTGGGATTAAAATCCAAAACTTTCAAATTTTCTCCCAACTGTCAGGTAAAACACATGCTCATCTGTTTAAGTGAATCAGGTGTGTAAAGCAAGGTTCCCCCTCAACCAGTGGCCCTCAACATGTGCGGTTTGAGCCGGGGAGTGGGTGAGTGCATATGAGTGTATGTGAGACTTTGTGAGTGAGTAAATGTGAGTGTGGGAATCATAATGTAACTCGCATACATTTATGGCATTTATCAGATGCTCTTATCTAGAGTGACTTACAGAAGCACTTTGACATTTCCTCACAGTAGGTTAGAGTTTAAGATACCAATGAACTAGAACACTGTAGAAATACAGGGATCAATGCTGATGCCTAGAAGTGCAAAAGTGCATAAGCTCAATATCAAACAAGAATACGTGCGATGCCAAACAATACCTGTAATTTGACTAATTTCCTGCTCCCCGCCTTGGAATAAAATGCTTTCCTTCTGAGTACCTGATTTCAAATTTTGAGTTTTCGACTTTTATTCGCAATCATTAATCACTTTTATGTTTTCGACGTTTGTCATCAGAGCGTATAAATGATGCGTAATGATGAAATATCAGGGTCAAAATAACTAAGTTATATTTTGATAATTTAAAAACAAGCTTGTTTAGATCTGTGCCAAAAGTGAAGAACTTGAAAGATAATTGAGCCCAAGACACACACACTCTCTCTCTTTCTTTCTCTCTCTCTCTCTCTCTCTCTCTCTCTCTCTCTCTCTCTCTCTCTCTCTCTCCTTTTGCGTATGTGCAGGGGCTTTAGAGAGATATTTCAATAACGTTGTGTGTGTTTTTCGCTGCCAGTGTGTATTACAATGTTTTATTCATTTATGGGCATTACCGAGAAATGCCCTTATCTTCACCATAAACGCTGTAACCATGCTCGTGCAGGTGGGAAAACAAGGCTAACTGGAGCCCAGCGTGTCTGACTGGGTGGCGCGTCTAAAGGGACGCTGGACACCCAACAGTCTCTCCTCCCACGTGCCCCTGACCACCTGCACGTCTGATCGCATGCTGTAGGTAAAACGTCCATGCACCGGTGTCGTCCATGATTCATCGGACAGTGGCTGTAAATAATTTGGTGTTTTCTGGTGCTTTGGTTCTGCACTCCAGAACAATGAAACCATGAAATTAAAATGCATATTAATTCACCTTCTAAACCGCTTAATCTAATTCAGGCTCGCAGGGACGGAGCCTATCTTGGCAGCACAGGGCACGAGGCGTGAGTTCACAATCCATCACAGGAATTTTGGGATTAAAATCCAAAACTTTCAAATTTTCTCCCAACTGTCAGGTAAAACACATGCTCATCTGTTTAAGTGAATCAGGTGTGTAAAGCAAGGTTCCCCCTCAACCAGTGGCCCTCAACATGTGCGGTTTGAGCCGGGGAGTGGGTGAGTGCATATGAGTGTATGTGAGACTTTGTGAGTGAGTAAATGTGAGTGTGGGAATCATAATGTAACTCGCATACATTTATGGCATTTATCAGATGCTCTTATCTAGAGTGACTTACAGAAGCACTTTGACATTTCCTCACAGTAGGTTAGAGTTTAAGATACCAATGAACTAGAACACTGTAGAAATACAGGGATCAATGCTGATGCCTAGAAGTGCAAAAGTGCATAAGCTCAATATCAAACAAGAATACGTGCGATGCCAAACAATACCTGTAATTTGACTAATTTCCTGCTCCCCGCCTTGGAATAAAATGCTTTCCTTCTGAGTACCTGATTTCAAATTTTGAGTTTTCGACTTTTATTCGCAATCATTAATCACTTTTATGTTTTCGACGTTTGTCATCAGAGCGTATAAATGATGCGTAATGATGAAATATCAGGGTCAAAATAACTAAGTTATATTTTGATAATTTAAAAACAAGCTTGTTTAGATCTGTGCCAAAAGTGAAGAACTTGAAAGATAATTGAGCCCAAGACACACACACTCTCTCTCTTTCTTTCTCTCTCTCTCTCTCTCTCTCTCCTTTTGCGTATGTGCAGGGGCTTTAGAGAGATATTTCAATAACGTTGTGTGTGTTTTTCGCTGCCAGTGTGTATTACAATGTTTTATTCATTTATGGGCATTACCGAGAAATGCCCTTATCTTCACCATAAACGCTGTAACCATGCTCGTGCAGGTGGGAAAACAAGGCTAACTGGAGCCCAGCGTGTCTGACTGGGTGGCGCGTCTAAAGGGACGCTGGACACCCAACAGTCTCTCCTCCCACGTGCCCCTGACCACCTGCACGTCTGATCGCATGCTGTAGGTAAAACGTCCATGCACCGGTGTCGTCCATGATTCATCGGACAGTGGCTGTAAATAATTTGGTGTTTTCTGGTGCTTTGGTTCTGCACTCCAGAACAATGAAACCATGAAATTAAAATGCATATTAATTCACCTTCTAAACCGCTTAATCTAATTCAGGCTCGCAGGGACGGAGCCTATCTTGGCAGCACAGGGCACGAGGCGTGAGTTCACAATCCATCACAGGAATTTTGGGATTAAAATCCAAAACTTTCAAATTTTCTCCCAACTGTCAGGTAAAACACATGCTCACCTGTTTAAGTGAATCAGGTGTGTAAAGCAAGGTTCCCCCTCAACCAGTGGCCCTCAACATGTGCGGTTTGAGCCGGGGAGTGGGTGAGTGCATATGAGTGTATGTGAGACTTTGTGAGTGAGTAAATGTGAGTGTGGGAATCATAATGTAACTCGCATACATTTATGGCATTTATCAGATGCTCTTATCTAGAGTGACTTACAGAAGTACTTTGACATTTCCTCACAGTAGGTTAGAGTTTAAGATACCAATGAACTAGAACACTGTAGAAATACAGGGATCAATGCTGATGCCTAGAAGTGCAAAAGTGCATAAGCTCAATATCAAACAAGAATACGTGCGATGCCAAACAATACCTGTAATGTTAGACAGAGTGAGGCGGATCACAACTGACATGGTGCTTGACTTTTAATGAGTGTGTACAGGTGTTCAGCATCTGGGACCTAATGGGGCACATGACAGCAAACAACAAGAGGCAGTCAAAACAAACAAACCAAGAACAGAGTTTGTTTAGAAAAACAAACACAGGTGAAGTGCAAATAGACTAACCAGGGAACAGGGAGACACTAACGAACCAAGGAAACTAGGAGGACACACAGGACACAGGGATACACAGGAGGACAGGGTGTGGAATACCAGACAGACAGACAGACCATAAAATATGAGGGTGTTGACTACAAACAGTATAAATGGGAGAAAAGAGACCAGATGTAGGTTTACAGGATAGAGTAGGCGATACATCAGAGAACATGAACAGACTGGAAACAGGAAGACAGGTAGCACTAGGCAGAATACAGGATAACACTGACAGGCTGGAATACGGGATATATGGATAGACTGGAATATGCAATAACACTGGAATGCTAAGTATGAGAGAACAAGAAACAGGAAGCTAGGGGCAAATCCAAGAAAACGAGAACAGGCAAACCATGAACTCTTATGTGTGAGTGAGTGTGTTGTGTGTCTTGTGTGAAACCATTAGTTGCATTTATGTAGCACCTTTCTCAGACTCACAGATGCCTTACAAACAGATATCAGCTTTTTACAATCACTCACACACCAATTAGCAGCCAATTCTGCACACAGCATACTCTCAATCAGAAACCACAGCCCCCTGGGAGACTGCACCAGGTGGAGAAGGGGAGGAGGTTCAGACCAGGACAGAGCACCAACCATCACTAGACACACACACACACACACAGGTCACATTCATACAGGACAATTTAAAGTATCCAATCAACCTGACCTCTGTGTTTTTGGACTGTGTGAGGAAACCCACACAGACACAGGAAGAAAACAGAAAAACTCCACCTAGATGGGGACTCGAACCCAAGAGCTGAGAGGCAAAGTGCCTCTATATCCTGCTTATCTAAGACCAGGGCAAGGCTCTCATAGGAAGATGATTCATTACAAATTAAAGGAAACAGAAATGGATCTTTATTTATTTATTTATTTATTTATTTATTTATTTATTATTTTTCTGTGACATTGGCAGCACAGTGGGAGTGAGAGCAGAGGTTGAAAATAAGAGTTCTTTATTTTCCATAATTCAGATGATGACGTCAGCCTCCTGGATGAGCTCCTGCTGGATGACCTACCGTGACATTTGTAGTGTTCATGTTGTACTTACACAAATACTGTTGTGTTTGCAAGGTGGTTAGATTTCTAGGAACAATTTGGACTACTGGAAAACTGTCCCAAGATTCAATTTGCAGTCCTGCATTTACACAGCAGTGATGGAACTGACTTCGTCATGCCATTTTGGAATCTGAATTGGAATTGGAGTTAGGCAGAATTCAGGAGTCTAATGGCTTCTGGGAAGAAGCTGTTGCACAGTCTGGAGGTGCGGGACTGGATGGTACCTTCTTCCAGATGGCAAAAGGGTGAACAGTTCATGTGAGGGGTGTGTGGGGTCTTTCACAATGTTGGTGGCTTTCCGGATGCAGCATGTTAGGTAGATGTTCGTGATGGAGGGAAGGGAGACCCCAATGACCTTCTCAGCTGTTCTCACTATTCTCTGGAGGGTCTTGCGGTCAAAGGCGGTGCAGTTCCCAAACCAGGTAATGATGCAGCTGCTCAGGATGCTCTCTACAGTACCTCTGTAGAAGGTAGTGAGGATGGGTGATGGGAGATGGGCTTCCCTCAGCTTCCAAAGGAACTAAAGATGTTGCTGGGCTCTCTTGGTGATGGAAGTGGTGTTCAGTCCAGGTGAGGTTCTCCGCTACCGCTATGTGAACACCAAGGAACTTGATGTTCTTGACAATCTCCACTGAGGAGCCGTTGATGGCAAGTGGGGAGTGATCTCGTCTTGCTCTCCTGAAGTCAACAACCATTTCTTTTGTCTTGTCAACATTCAGATACAGGTTGTTGACCTTACACCAGCTCACCAGGTCTCGCACCTCCTCTCTGTATGCTGACTCGTTGTCTTTGTTAATGAGACCCACCATGGTCGTATCATTGGTGAACTTGATGATGTGATTCGAACTGTGCATCGCTGCACAGTCATGAGTCAGCAGTGTGAACAGCAGAGGGCTGAGTATGCTGCCCTGGGGAGCACCAGTACTCAGTGTGGTGGTGTTGGAAGTGCTGCTTCCAATCCAGACAAACTGAGGTCTACCAGTCAAGAAATCCAGGATCCAGTTGCAGAGGGAGGTGTTTAAGCCCAGTAAGCCCAACTTTCCAATCAGATGCTGAGGAACGATGGTCTTGAATGCTGAACTGAAGTCTATGAACAGCATTCTTACGTAGGTGCCCTTTTTATCCAAATGCGTGAGTGCCAGATGAAGTGTGGTAGAGATGGCATCATCTGTAGAGCGGTTGGAGCGGTACGCGAACTGCAGGGGGTCCAGAGAAGCGGGAAACTGGGTCTTGATGTGTCTCATGACGAGTCTCTCGAAGCACTTCATGGCATTTGTGGGTTTCTGGTTTTATTGGTGATTGCAGACAATCTTAGTGATGTTGTTCCATGCCAGCAAAATAAATTAACATTTAGAAAATGAAAAAGACACATACATATTTATTTAATAAAGCAATCAAACCTTACAAGTCAGTCAGACAAATGGTGCAGTATATTCAGTGTCCATTACATATAACTGCTGATGTTATTAACGAAATCAAAGCAGTTTCATTCACTTTTTGTTCGTTTCCCTGTCCTTGCCGCAGGGAGCCTGCATGGGATTCCATCCGAAGGAGCGCACCAGCTTTGTTCGAGTGTATTTACTGCCACCATGTGGTCATTTTTGACCAGTTCATCTTATTGTAAAGTACACTACCACTACTATTACTACTGCTACTACTACACCCTAACACTACTACATCTAACACTACTACTACTACACCTAACACTACCACTACTATTACTACTGCTACTACAACACCTAACACTACTACATCTAACACTACTACTACTACACCTAACACTACCACTACTATTACTACTGCTACTACTACACCTAACACTACTTCATCTAACACTACTACTACTACACCTAACACTACCACTACAACACCTACTGCTACTACTACACCTCGCACTACTACTACAACACCTACTACTACTACTACACCTAACACTACTACTACACCTAACACTACTACTACTAATACACTTAACACTACTACTACTACTACTACTACAACACCTAACACTACTACTACAACACCTACTACTACTACTACTACTAAACCTAATACTACTACACCTAACACTACTACTACACCTAACACTACTATATCTAACGCTACTACTACACCTAACACTACTACTACTACTACTACTAAACCTAACACTACTACACCTAACACTACTACTACACCTAACACTACTACATCTAACACTACTACTACTACACCTAACACTACTACTACAACACCTACTACTACTACACCTAACACTACTACTAAACCTAACACTGCTACTACTAATATACAACACTACTACTACTACTACTACTACAACACCTAACACTACTACTACAACACCTACTACTACTACTAAACCCAACACTACTACACAACACTACTACTACACCTAACACTACTACACCTAACACTACTACTACTACTGCTACTACTAAACCTAACACTACTACACCTAACACTACTACATCTAACACTACTACTACACCTAACATTACTACACCTAACACAATCACTACTACACCTAACACTACTACACATAACACTACTACTACACCTAACACTACTACACCTAACACTAACACTACTACACCTAACACTACTACACCTAACACTAACACTGCTACACCTAACACTACTGCACCTAACACTAACACTACTACACCTAACACTACTACACCTAACACTAACACTGCTACACCTAACACCACTGCACCTAACACTACTGCACCTAACACTACTACACCTAACACTAACACTACTACACCTAACACTACTACACCTAACACGAACACTACTACACCTAACACTACTACACCTAACACTACTGCACCTAACACTAACACTACTACACCTAACACTACAACACCTAACACTACTACTACTACAACACCTACTACTACTACTAAACCCAACACTACTACACCTAACACTACTACTACACCTAACACTACTACTACTACTGCTACTACTAAACCTAACACTACTACACCTACCACTACTACATCTAACACTACTACTACACCTAACATTACTACACCTAACACAATCACTACTACACCTAACACTACTACACATAACACTACTACTACTACACCTAACACTACTACACCTAACACTAACACTACTACACCTAACACTACTACACCTAACACTAACACTGCTACACCTAACACTACTACACCTAACACTACTACTACTACACCTAACACTACTACACCTAACACTAACACTACTACACCTAACACTACTACACCTAACACGAACACTACTACACCTAACACGAACACTACTACATCTAACACTACTACACCTAACACTACTGCACCTAACACTACTACACCTAACACTAACACTACTACACCTAACACTACTGCACCTAACACTAACACTACTACACCTAACACTACTGCACCTAACACTACTACACCTAACACTAACACTACTGCACCTAACACTACTACACCTAACACTACTACACCTAACACTAACACTACTGCACCTAACACTACTACACCTAACACTACTGCACCTAACACTAGCACTACTACACCTAACACTACTGCACCTAACACTACTGCACCTAACACTACTACACCTAACACTAACACTACTACACCTAACACTACTACACCTAACACTAACACTACTACACCTAACACTACTACACCTAACACTAACACTATTATTGCCACCATTGTTGCTGCTACTAGTACTATTAATAATAGTAGAAAGAGTCCTGAACATGCATTTAATCAGTAACATTAAACAAACAACAAATTATAAACAAACAATTAAACAAACAAATAATAAATAAATATGGTTCCTAAATACTTCACAGTTGATCATGCAATATCTAGGAGGGAAGAAATTTCACAAACAGACTTCTTGGAACAGTGGCATCCTATGACAGCACCACGCTGGAGCAAGCTCTTTAGAGCGAGCCGTTCCTTCAAGCCGGCGTGGCCAGGTGCTTTACACACCTGGGGTCGGGGACCGAACGAAACACCTGAATTCAGTGATTAAGAGGTGTGTCCCGATACTTTTGTCCATATAGGATATTTATATAACCCACTACAGTTTTAAGCAAGAACTTTATCACAGCGCAAACATACATTTTCACCACGAGGGGGCACCATATCACGTATATTAATGAGCTCAAATGAGTTGCGGTAGTAAAGCACTGAGAAGACGCACGTGTCACATCCGGAGGAACCGATTGCCGGCTTCGTGCTCTATAGTTTCCTACTTTTTACTGTGCATAAATAACCCCTTATGAGGTGAGTATAATCTCCTCATACTTGGCTCCACATCACCTTGTATGAGACTCAAATCCTTTCTGCAAAAAGCTTACAATAAAACACAAGTGTTATTAGTTCAGAGATTTATATTCAGATTTCCACAACAATACCAAATAATCCTGTCATCCATGCTGAACAAGGAGACCAACTTTACTTTCATCAGGAACACCGATGATGCCGTGTGGATTGAACGATGAAAACTTACAATCATGACTGAACACAACTTGAGTCACTGAGGGGTAAAAGTCTTGCTCAGTGGCCCAACAGTGAACTGGGAACCTTCTAATTACTAAAAAGTACCTTAACCACAAAGTATCTCAGCATTGCTAAATATAAATTAAACTAAGGAAATAGTGATAGATTACAGAGACACACCACACCTATGTCACTATTGCCTATAAATGACACCCATGTGGAAACAGATGATGAATGGAAGTTAAACTGGTCATTCATTACTGGAGCAAGAACCAGGAACACACAGGGAGTAAAGACACACAGCTCATCTTAAGAGGGACATTTTAGGGGACACTTCTTAAGGGACACTAACAGGACAATGTTAGGACTATTTCAGCGTGTTTCTCACCATCTGTATTCAGTGCTGGAGCATGATCTGTGCATGCTCAGTAATGTCACATGCATTAAAGGCACACTAAAGCACTCTTGCTTTTTTTTTTTTTTACTAAAAATGCCACCTTACTCTAAAAACTTTTTTCTCGGAACAAAAATTGTAAACTTGAGTGATATTAGCAGGCTTTCATTCAGTTTCTTTACTTGCATTTTTCTTTAAGATCACTTCCGGTAGCTGTGTGTGCGTGTGCGTGTGTGTGTGTGTATCAGCGTGCGCCTGCTGGCTCACGCTCTCCTCGACACCCCGCCTCCTCGTGCTGTAAACACGGTGACGCTCGCGCTGTATCCCAGCACGCAGCCATTAGGACAGAATTTAAACCCGAGTTCTCGTATGCAGTCTAGCAAATAAAGACACGCCAGCAAACGTTCAGCCGAGGACAATGGCACGAAAAAGCGCGACTCCTCCGTCCTACTACGGTAAGAGCTACACGGGCCTCCCGTTTACGCACCGTAAATATAGTTTCTTTTACACCGACTGACTGCTGCGATGGATGAGTTGGTGTTTGCTTGTGTTGTTCGCGGTGTTTCTATTAACTACCCGAGCTGCTTTTGCACGATCTCCTCGTACAGCTGCTCGTCTGGGGAAACAATAGCGGCGACCGAAGGGTTGGTTCTTACTTTGTTGGAAAAGTATTGTACGTTAACGTCGGACGCCGAGGCACCAGGCACTACTGTTTTCCTGTCAGTTGGAGACACCTAAGCAGAGCCGACGAGGCAAACCAGACCAGTGTTGTGCAGCGATGTTGGCTGCGGCGCGGGAGCAGCGTCTTTGTGCTCTTTGCCAAGTCTGGCCCCGCGGACTAAGCGCTGCCTGCTGATGCACGAACTACTACTTTTTTAACACGACGACGAAAATAGCGAAATGTCCCGATTTTCACCGGATGTCTGTGATAGGTGTTGTTGTTGTTGTTTGAAAAAATCGCGTCGCAGATCAAACCTGATCGATGGTGTATGAAGAAATTGTTCATTACATTCCCCCGCGCGCTATGGTGTGGTGCACGGTGGGCGCGTGTGGTCATAACCCCTTTAGACATATTTGGGATTAAACTGACAAAATATTTCTCACTTAAGCAAAGTGTCTGTAAGACGCTTCATCATTCCAGAGGACTGGAAGCGCCATCTGGCACGCCAGCGCAGGTGAAGCCTGGCTGCACGTTCCCAAATAGCGCCAGGATTATTCACGTCTCGTGTAGGCTGGTGTGAGAGCTGCTATGTCTGAATGTTGTTGTTGTTGTTGTTGTTGTGGGAGTTGCGGCGATGTTGCGGACCCAGTTCTCGTTGTGACGCGAGCCAGCAGCTGGTACAGCCGAGCAGAGGGTCTCGCCCTCCTAACGATGACCTCGCGCACTGTTCCCACGCCCACCTGCCAGTCCACGCCGCCTCGCACTGGGGAGTTCTACTGGGAGCCTCACGTGCTAGTGGAGACAGGAGTATAACCGGAGGTTACCTGGGGTTAAAGTGATGCTGCTCCTAAACGCTTATCGAGTGTAAAACGTTGTGACTAGTCATTTTCATCCCAGAGGTAAACGGAGTCACACTCACGCCTCCCTGGTTGGTGTTCTAGGACTCAGCGTCCAAACGTCCTCAAACAAATGAAACGGTGAAATCGCTTAGAGATGCGTCCGGCACGACGCTGCCCATCACGGTCCGTGAAACCTGCAGAGAGCGTGAGGTTAATTGGCGTGAGTGATGAGTTAATTAGCATCTGTCATTCATTGTTGGTGATCTTGGCATAATAATAATAATACATAATAACCAGTGCATGAAAACAGTTTAATAGCGCTGATGGAGCTTTTGCACAAACCGCAGTAGCGCAGAGACTCGTGCTGTTCCAGACCACTTGTGCACCAGGAGCTGAACAGTACTGACCCTGGGTCAGTGGTGGCGTCTGTGTTCCTGCACAGACCATACACAGCAGTTTTAGGAGTGTGCAGTAGTAATGCTTCTCTTATTGTGATGTGGAACTGATAAATGGCAGAATTTTTGAGCATTGTAGTTAATGTAGTATTTGCTTTCTGGGTCTTCAATGGTTTCTGTGTTGGTGTGGTCTTGAGCTACCATGTGAAGACCACAGAATGCCAGAACGGGACACATGATGTTATGAACAGTGGTATCTCAGTGGTGAAGGTACTGGACTTGTAATCAGAAGGTTGCAGTTAAAGTCCCACCACTGCCAACTTGCTTCTGTTGGGCCCCTGAGCAGGAGCCTTAACCCTCAATTACTCAAGTTTTGTTCAGTCAGAATCATAAGTCACTTTGGATAAAACTGTCATCTAAATGCCATAAAATGTAAATGAACAGGGACACATGTTGTTATTAACGGGGCCCTTCAGTGCAAATGACTCTTCTGTACTGAATCTCAGGGAGAGCAGAAGAAGTAAAGTGGCTGAAATTATGCAGCATCTTAAAAGAGGACAAGCCGTTATAATGACAGTCTCTCTTAATCCCAAAAGAGGACAGGCCATAATGTGTGTACACATAACCACTGAATATCCTGTACAGTGTGTATATACTGTAATATGTACTTGTACTGTATATATACAGTATATACTCTGTACAGTGTGTGTGTGTATATATATGTATGTATATATATAGTGTGTGTATATATATACCCAGTACAGTTTACATATGCTGTAATGTGTACTTGTATACAGGGTATACAGTATATACCCTGAACACACTCACCAATGTACAACAAAAACTCTTTGTAGCCTAAGAAAGCTGTTAGTCCCCAGACGAACGATGTGAAGAACGTGTCAGTCCTCACATGGGACATGTCTCACTTCTTCCGACACCTGCATGTTTAAGTAACACACGTAAGGCCCTTTTGTATTTGGGTCACATGGTGTAGTTTCCATCCAAGCAGACAGAGTTAAGGGAAAGGAGGGTCTGGCTAACAATGTCCTCATGCTCTCTACCAATGAGAAGCTCAGTGTCCTGTGTTCTGAAAAACGTATGCATATCTGGACCAATCAGGTTAGGCTCCAGGCTGGACAGTCTGAGTCCTAATATTCTTATATGGGGACAGTAGTTGTCTCCTAAAACATGCTGCTCAGCAGCGAAGGGAAGCAACGCAGTCATATGCTCCCGTACTTGGGCCCAGTGAGAGGAGGGGCCGCCGCATTTTGTACAAGGTAAAGGTGAGTGATATCTCTGACTGAGACACCCGGGAACAGACCATCTCGAACAGAGCATTTCGACAGTCCCATTGTGGCGATAAAGGTACCAAGCAAACCGATGATCCTTTTTTCAGTATCTTGAAAAAGCCGGCAATTTCTTACTTTATTGATATTTCTTATTTGGAAGATAACTGGCCTGTAGAAAAAAAGTTTAACTTTAGATCCCAAATGAATAGCTTTAAATACCTAGAAATTCCTTCAGGTCCAACAATGAGGACTTCAGATTTCTCCTTAATTAATGTGAGAAAGTTTAAAACACCCAGTCCTTAAAGGCCACAATTGTCAGTCGGTTAGATTGACTAATCTTTAAAACGTTTTTACAAACCCTTTTTTCAGACTTTATTTTACAAATAAAAGCATCTGAGTATCATCAGCATAAAATAATAATAATAATAAAATGATGTACTAAGTAATCCAGGGAAGGCTTGAAAGTGTCCAAGGGCCCAATATAGGACCTTGATGTACCTCACAACGGAGAGCCGTTTTGTCACCAGTAGGTGGCGCTGTCTTATTGTTTGTTTGATGAATGAGAGATGACCCATTCAGTCAGTGCCTGATATACCAACCTATTGACTGTCTGTTGATCAGAATGTCAGTAGTATCAAATACAACCATAATCGAAACCTCCCAAGTGTCATCTCGCATCGCCATCGTTGAATCTCCAAGAGTAGCTGTCTTGTTTCTGTACTTTTAGGAGAAAAGCAGACTGATTGTCTGCCTTTAGAATCTTCTAAATTAAAGCTGGTGTAGGGTTTGTCAGATCAAGGCCAGCATTTCAGACACGTTTCAGGCCCGATTAAAACGCTCAGCAGTACAACCTGATATGAAGGATTCACTTATAATTGTGTGCATATGAGGGGCAAAAGGTCCCAGTAGCTTTTAAAAACTGTTTTGTAGGGATGACGTTGAGGATGACGGTGAGGAAGGTTGTTGGCACTGCACTTCCGTCCTCCACTGAAACAGGGCTGCAGTAACTTAAGTAGTCCAACCAGGTGGAGATTCATCTTAAATAGGCCAGAATAATATTTGCTCATATCACTGACCTTAACAACAAAGAAATAAAAACTTCATAGTGAAGACTGGAAGTAGAAACATCAGAAGATGTGCCATTCTCAAAACTAACAATAGCCCAAAATAAATCTTGGATTGGGCTTGTTGGCAGTCATTAAATGTTTAAAATGGGTAGCCCACCCTTCTCTTGGCAGAGACAGCCCTCCCCTCCCTTAGTGGACCCTTAGTGGACACAGCCCTCCCCTCCCTTAGTGGACACAGCCCTCCCCTCCCTTAGTGGACACAGCCCTCCCCTCCCTTAGTGGACACTTAGTGGACACAGCCCTCCCCTCCCTTAGTGGACACAGCCCTCCCCTCCCTTAGTGGACACAGCCCTCCCCTCCCTTAGTGGACCCTTAGTGGACACAGCCCTCCCCTCCCTTAGTGGACACAGCCCTCCCCTCCCTTAGTGGACCCTTAGTGGACACAGCCCTCCCCTCCCTTAGTGGACCCTTAGTGGACACAGCCCTCCCCTCCCTTAGTGGACACAGCCCTCCCCTCCCTTAGTGGACCCTTAGTGGACACAGCCCTCCCCTCCCTTAGTGGACACAGCCCTCCCCTCCCTTAGTGGACACTTAGTGGACACAGCCCCCCCCTCCCTTAGTGGACACAGCCCCCCCCTCCCTTAGTGGACACAGCCCTCCCCTCCCTTAGTGGACCCTTAGTGGACACAGCCCTCCCCTCCCTTAGTGGACACAGCCCTCCCCTCCCTTAGTGGACACAGCCCTCCCCTCCCTTAGTGGACACTTAGTGGACACAGCCCTCCCCTCCCTTAGTGGACACAGCCCTCCCCTCCCTTAGTGGACCCTTAGTGGACACAGCCCTCCCCTCCCTTAGTGGACACAGCCCTCCCCTCCCTTAGTGGACCCTTAGTGGACACAGCCCTCCCCTCCCTTAGTGGACACAGCCCTCCCCTCCCTTAGTGGACCCTTAGTGGACACAGCCCTCCCCTCCCTTAGTGGACACAGCTCTCCCCTACATTAGCGGATACAGTAGATCATAATTTCTGCCTCCATTCAGCTTGTCTTGTGTTTTAAAAGGCACAATGAGATAAGGAAATTGGTCAAAAGATTGATCATGGTGTAAGAACAACACTCGTATATAAAACTGCAGCACACAAACTACCACAGCTACAAAACTACAGCTCAAATCAGAACATATGCTGCTGAAATGATTAAAAATCACCAACTAAAAAACTTCATCAAAAACTTGATCAAAATCCAAAAGTTTATTGAGTAAATAATTGCTTAGTTCTGGTGGGAATAAATGAATAAATAAATAATAACAACGACGACGATGATGATGGTGATCTTAAATGGCAGCATTTCCTAATGAGCAAATCCTCCAAGACCCAAGAGGACAGCAGTGCCGACCTTCTGTGTCTGTGTGTGTGTCTGTGTGTGTGTCTGTGTGTGTGTCTGTCTGTGTGTGTGTGTGAGTGTGAGTGTGTGTCTGTCTCTTTGCGTGTGTGTCTGTCTCTTTGCGTGTGTGTGTGTCTGTCTCTTTGCGTGTGTGTGTGTCTGTCTCTTTGCGTGTGTGTCTGTCTCTTTGCGTGTGTGTGTGTGTCTGTGTGTGTGTGTCTGTGTGTGTGTGTCTGTGTGTGTGTGTCTGTGTGTGTGTGTCTGTCTGTCTCTGTGTGTCTGTCTGTCTCTGTGTGTCTGTCTGTCTCTGTGTGTCTGTGTGTGTCTGTCTGTCTCTGTGTGTGTGGGGGGTTGCTGGGTATGGCTGAACCCAGGCTGTTCAGGCCTATGATTTCCAGGTGGGGTTAACAACACAACACAAGTTGATCTCCACACACATTAGCGACTTTACAGTTTTCACTGGAGGGATTTTTTCTGTTCCAACAAACGTAACAACAAACAACTTCTTCTTTTTCTTTCTTTTTTTTTTTCGGGGAAGGTTTCCTGGCAGTAAACAGTAACATTAACATGAATGTCTGCAGCCGGCCTTCCCCTGTGAACCCTCTACATTGCCTTTGGGAAGACTTGCTGTTTTGAAGAGGAGAGTGTTTTCAAGGGGAAGTTATGACTCAAACTAACAGGAAGTAGCTAACTGGGCAGAGAGGGGTGATGACTGAGGAGGAGTGATGGGAATTTTAATATTTTTTTCAGCAGACCACTGACGCTCACTCTCCGGCGTCCTGGGAACCAATCCAACACAGTCATGTCTCATACAAGAGCAAGTTTTCACTTCCTGTGTCGAGCGCGCTGGCATTTCTGCGGCGCGTGTGTGTGTGTGTGTGTGTCTGTCAGTCAATCCAGACATGTACATTTTCACCCACTTTTGGCTTTTGACATCTGTCAGCTCATCTGTCTGTTATTGTGCTTCTGTCCAAAACCAGTAGGCTCTTCTGAAGTTTACGTGGTTACATTTCACAGGGCTACTGGTTTCAGACGACTGGTTTCGACCTATGACACTAAAGCACTTCAGTTTCATCGTAAACCTGAACCACACCACACAGACCCGATCTCATTACTACTGGCCATGTGGGCCCAACCAGGCACCTTCTAATGGGAACACCTGTGACGTCTCGGCCAACAGTGCCACTTACAGAGACAGTAGGACGTCAGCAGTCCAGGGAGGACTTTTTTCTTTAGTTCTACGGCTGGGTTTCCTTTGAATTTTTCAGTATTAGTACCCCAGATTCGATGCCAGTGAGAAAATTATGGTAATTTTGATATTTTTTTTCCTCTGCGTGAAATATTATTGTAATTTAAACTGACCCAAAATAAAATGGAATCCCTGATGCTGACTGACTTCCTCCTCCAGCTGAATGGCTACAGTCCTTTCATCAGCTCAGCAGGGATCTGAT
>NC_137521.1:12727500-12765000 GCF_041902795.1 Electrophorus electricus
TACTACACACACTTCTGCAAGCCAGACTTCCACAACCCTAAAAAGGTGCCCAGCAGTGTGAGAGAAAATGAGTGGGGAAAAACTCACTCACACGCACACACGCTCTCGGACTCTTGGACTCACGGTCTCGAGGAACCTCAGGCTCCCGAACTCACGGGTCCAGACGGGTCCAGACGGGCCCAGACGGGTCTGCTCACTGACCTGCTCATGCCAGGGCTCCAGACCACTGTGTTTCATTTGTGTCTGTTGCGAAAAGAGCTACAAAACTCAAATTAAAGTGAGATTAAAGTGCAGCTGCAGAGCTAAACAGAGAAACCCTGCAGGAGAGCGCTGAGATGTGAGAACAGAAGGCGCATCATCCCGCATCATCGCCGTGGCGACAGGTGTCAGATCCGCCCAGGTGGGCTGCTGTCCCCAGCACGTGCCCCCTGCCATCCACGCGCTGATGAAATTCCGGGCAGAGTTCTCCAAGTACACGGTGTGCCGTAGGCCGCGCGTCACTGGCACACGCCTACATTTGACGCCGTGATGTGTGTGTGTGTGTGTGTGTGTGTGTGTGTGTGTTACCAACACAAATGGTGACTGATGACTTTGGCCTAGTCACTGGGTTTCCTGGATACCTCCCACGCTACATAGACATAGACAGGCTTCACAGGCAGTGGTAGACAGACACACACACGCACACCACTATGTGCAGTCCCCATGAGCTGCCCCTGAGCCTCTTAAAAGTTATTTATTATATATTTATAGTATAAAATGTAATGTCTGTGTGTGTGTGTGTGTGTGTATAATCTAGACTTTTTTCTTTAAATATATTTATTTGGATTCTAAGACTTTTCCTCTTTATAATGTGGACTTTATAATGTGGACTTTTCCTCTTTATAAAGTGGACTTGCCCGTTGTGAGTGCGTGTTCTTCTGCGTTCTGCCTCTGCAGTCGGTCGCTCAGGTGCTCAGGGAAGAAGACTGCCCCTCCATGCTGGTGCCAAGCAGACCCTGTGAGTGAACGCCTTAACGAGAGTCCCCACCAATCACAGGCCAGGCTGGGCCACCAATCACAGGCCACGCTGGGCCACCAATCACAAGCCAGGCTGGGCTAAAATGTTTTGAGTCGTCAGATGGTGAAAGGTGGGATTACGGAATGGTTTTCTCCTGTGTCCCTAGTCCTGCAGAGGTGCTTCCCCGATTTCATCACCAGAAACGGCACACTGACTGTGGCCAACAGAACCGACTTTAAGGACGGACTAGGCAGAAACAGGAGTGTCCTTGACCTGAAAAACGCCGCTAAGTAAGCACATGCACCCTCGTCTCCTGCATCACCTCACATTGGTTTTGGGTTTCTACTGCCCCCTGCTGGCCAATGGAAGTACAACTACACATCGGTTTTCCTAAAACGTGCCCATGGTATGAGGCAGCACATTGAGGAAGAGTAGAAACAGTGACTGATTAGTGATGGTTGCTGCTTGGGCAGACATGTGTCTTCATTTTCCCACGCGTTTGCCCTTCAGTGTCACAGTTGTGGCGGTTTAAATGTTGTGGAAACAACGTTAGACGTTAAAGGTCCAGGAGGAGCAGCGTCTTCGGTCTGAAATCTTAGATGTGTTCTGTCTTCCCTCCGGGGAAGTGCAGCTCTGTCAGGGTATGACTTGGGTGCTCACACACCCGCTCTGCTGCTCACGCACGCGCGCAACCAACCCAGTCAATGGGGGGTCCACCTCAGCTCTCTCTTCTCCGTCTGTGTTAGCACTGGAGAGACGGTGGATCCCAGTAGATCCCTCTGGCCACAGACTAACCGACTCTGACCTACTGGTACCTTTGAAAGGTTATGTATACCTGTTGCCATCTTCTCACTTCCAGCTTACTGTGGGCTGCGTTCAGGCGTGTAGTGGTTTATCATGCACCTGCGTAACTATGCCAGTCTTGTGCATGTGCTTGTTTATGCTTGGTGTGTGCGGTTTTCTGGTGGCATCACGGTATCGGCCTCAGTGCTTCTCGACAGCCAGGCAGCAGGGAGATCAAACGTCTTTTCTTGAACTGTAGAGGTTGCTGAACCGAGAGTCTGTCCTGCCCCATACAGCCCTCGTAACGGAACACGGGAGCTTGAGGGCATCTCAGCAAAGCGCAGACACAGTTGTAGGGGAGAGGACATATTATCGCTACACACACAGCTGAGTATCACTACAGACTGAGCATCTCGCTCACCTCTCCTGGGGTCTCTGGCGTTAGATTGTCTATCTCACTTCTCCTGGTGAGATCCTGGGATCGCTGGAGTTAGTGCCTGTCTCACCTTCCTGGGGTCTAACGGCCGGGGCGTCTCTCTTACAGTGGCATCTCCAGTCTGCTGGAGGCCAAGGAGGTCGGCATGAAGATCGTTGAGGACTACGTCAGCTCCTGGCCCTGGATCGTAATGTGAGATCTTTTTCTTATTTTAATAAGCGTGCAGCTGTTTCACACAGCTTTTATTTCACTCTGTTTATTCTTGTAATTGTAACGAAAAGCTAAAAGACGCTGATAAAGGCAGGTGCCAAAACACTGGATTTAAACAGTTTTGTGTATTTGCATTGCATTATATATTTTTTTGTTTTGTTAAGGGTTCAACCTCATTTGCATATGCATTCAGTAGCTGTATGAAGCAGCTGAGAGTGTAACACTGATTCTGTTTGAATATACCACTTCAGTTTAGAGCCACTTTAAACTTCTGGATTGTGTGCATGTGCGTGTGCGCGTCTTCTTCAGAAGCCTGGTCGTTACTATGGTGATCAGCTGCCTCTTCATCCTCTTACTGAGATTCACGGCGGGAATTTTACTCTGGTGTGTCATCTTCGGGGTGATTGCTGCAGTTGGCTATGGTTGGTGGGAGCACACACACACACACACACACACACACACACACACACACACACACACACACACACACACACACGACCCAGGCCCAAGGTAGCAGCACTATAAGTGTCTATTAAGGGCTGTACAGTGTGTTGCACTTCACTGTGATGTATGAGGGGCCGTTTAGGGCAAAATCAGTGAAACACTTGCGCACACACACACTGCTTGTACATACATATGAAACACTACTCACGCATGTGTATGAAACACCCGTGCATATGTGTGAAACACTTGTACATACATATGAAACCGCTCTACACTATTTCCATGTGCTGTACACATTAAATATCTCTCTCTGTCTAACCCCCCCCCCCCCTCTCTCTCTCTCTCTCTCTCTCAGGTATCTGGCACTGTTACTGGGAGTTTGATAGACTGCGAGGGGAACCCGATTCCGATGTGTCTATCTCAGCCATGGGTTTCCACACGGACATCCGAGTGTACCTCCAGCTGAGCCAGACCTGGCTCATCTTCAGTATGCCTGAACACCACACGTTTACACTGCACACTGCAAAAACACAGCTCTTCTTTCTGATTGGTCTAAATCCCCAGCTTGTCAGTCCCACCCATGACACAAAGCCAGGAACAGGAGACACAAAAGATTTTCATTTCTGTTTGATTAGTCAGTCACTCAGGCTGCCAAAGCTGGTTAAAGTGTAGAGACGCGAGGTAAGGCGTCCCAGCGTGTTAGCGCCTGTCCCCACTGACTGCCCCATGTTGCAGTGGTGTCCCTGGTTTTGGTTGAGCTGGTTCTCGTCAGCATCCTGGTCTTTCTCAGGAAGAGGTTGCACATCGCCATGGCGCTGCTTCAGGAAGGAAGCAGGTGTGTCTGCGCTATAAACATTCAACCCTCCGTACTACACGCTTCACACTTACAGTAAATATTACTCAAAACTCTCTACCTCTCCCCCCCCCTCTCTCTCTCTCTCTCTCTCCCTCTCTCTCTTCCCCCCTCTCTCTCTCTCTCTCTCTCTCTCTCTACCTTTCCCTCTCTCTCTTTCTCTCTCTCTCTCTCTCTCAGGGCCATTGGCTACATCATGTCATCTTTGTTTTATCCCATCATCACCTTTCTGATGTTGGCCATCTGTATAGCGTACTGGGCAGTGACAGCTGTGTATCCTCAATAACTCTGTGAGCGTCTGCGTGAGTGTGTGAGCGTCTGCGTGAGTGTGTGAGCGTGTGTGTGTGTGAGAGCGTCTGCGTGTGAGCGTCTGCGTGCGCGTGCGAGTGTGTGTGTGGGGGGGCGTGTGTGTGTGTGGGGGTGGGGGGGGGCATGTGTGCGTGTGTGTGGGCGGTTGTTTTAATGTAATGAGGCTCGTTACCTAGTCCCTGACCGGCACTGTAGCTTCTTGGCGTCTTCTGGTGAGGCTGTTTACAAAGTGATGTCAGCACAGCCAAACTGTAAATATGCCAACATCACCTGTGAACCACAGGTAAAAGTCTCTGTCTGTTTGTCTGTGTATGTCCGTCTGTCTGTGTCTGTCTGTTTCTAAACAATCTACTGTTGTCTTGTCTTCTGATTCTTTTATTTATATATATAGAACTGTCCTCATGATTGAAAATATGGTGACCGAATACAAGTTTAGTCCATAAACAACACAGCTATTATAGATCTAACTTGGAATATGTGGATCTGTGTGTGTGTGTGTGCGCGCGCCACTCCAGACGTTCAGCAAGTCCCGCGTGGCAGCCGAGTGTCCTGGCTCTCGCTGTGTGTTTGTCTTCTACGGCGGCGAGGGTCTTCTCCATCGCCATATCGTCCTCCTGCACCTGTGGAACCTGCTGGTCTTCCTGTGGCTGGCCAACTTCATTGCGGCGCTGGGCCAGTGCACGCTGGCCGGAACCTTCGCCTCCTACTACTGGGCCCTGAAGAAGCCCGACGATATCCCAGCATGCCCTCTCGCTGCCTCCTTCTCTCGGGCCATCAGGTAACCACCTCAGTCTTTGGAATTTATTTTTTAAATTTGACTTTTTGTGTGTACATGTGTGTGTTTGCATACATTTGTGCTTGTTTGTTTTTGTTTATTTTTGTCCCCTTTGTTGTTAATGTTGTTAATTGCTAAATAATTTTGAGGTCCATTTGGTGTAAAACATTAATAATCAAATAAATATGAATAAACATGAATAACTTTGTCCTTCTCATCTTCTCTCTCTGTGGTCCATGTCTTCCTCTTGACTACAGAATCCTGAGTTTGTGTTCCATGTAGATTATAATCTGTCATATGCGTGTAAATCATAATCTGTATAATTCCGTAACAGGTATCACACAGGTTCTTTGGCCCTCGGAGCGCTGTTCCTCTCTGTAGTGCAGTTTTTCCGGATCATTTTGGAATACCTGGATCACAAGCTCAAAGGTCAGTCAGCCAGCAGTGGGCGCTCTCTCTCCTGGAGAAAGCGTCCAGCATCGGCTTTGTTCCAGTCTCGTGTCCTCCAAGTGCACTAGATCAGCTTGGCCCCCTTGGACCTAGTGCACTTGGAGGGGTCCTGATCTGCTTCCTCCGCCTGGCGCAGGTCCTCAGAACGCGGTCACTCGCTTCCTACTCTGCTGTTTGAAGTGTTGCTTCTGGTGTCTGGAGCATTTCATCAGGTTCATGAACAGGAATGCATACATCATGGTGGGTCTCACTCTCACACACTCTCTGTTTTTGTGGTACAGCCGTTTATTAAGATGCTGCCATCTGTGTGTGTGTGTGGGGGGGGTTGTGTTGGTTTTCCTCAGATTGCGGTTTATGGGAAGAGTTTCTGTTCGTCTGCAAGAGACGCGTTCTTCCTGCTGATGAGGAATGTGGTAAGGTAAGAGACAGCAGATCTGGGGCTTTCTCCAGAACCTCACGCCATCATGCTTCTCTCCAGAGCCTCACGTCCGTCATACATTGTTCTGGAGCTTCAGGGTCAATGGGCCTTCCACTGCTGCACTCAGTGAGGAGTGCAGGCAGGGAGACGCCACTTATACTATATCTTTGTTTTTCATTTACTTCTTTGTTCTGCTCCTTGGTTTCGTTTTCTCCGCCCCTCATCTGTTCCTTCATGCCCGAAACAGGGACTGATAGGGAGTTAGGGAGGGTGGCAGCCACAGCAGGCCAACTAGAGGGAGCAAATCTTGTAGAGAGCAACCAGAGGAAACCCTGTGCCGGAGGATTATGTCGGCCCATTGGAGCGCCTTACCCCGGAGAAATGTCTTCAAAAACACTACCTTTACATACTCCGGGGGATCAAAGCAGGTCAGATGCTAAAGGTAGTTACGGCATTGCATGACATACGTTCCCATAGACTTTCCCTCCCCATTACACTGGGTGTTGCCATAAGCAAGGCTAGAGCCAAGGGTTTCCCCTCCCGTAATAAGCGTAATGAGCAGGTTCCTAATGTAATCCATGTCGCCCTCTGGGAGCAAACCATTGTGTGGGGGTGGCTGGCTGATGCGGACTGAACATGACAGAGAGGTCCTCCTGCTGCATATTTATTTTGTTACGGTCCCACCAGGAACAGGCAGAGGTAGAACGCAAATGCAGGAGACGGTTTAATAAATGAGGAAACACGAACGGTAAAACAAATGGAAGCGAAGGGGCAACACTAAGAGTGAAGTAACACACGACTGAAGGAACAGATGAGGGGCGGAGAAAATGAAACCAAGGAGCGGAACAGGGAAGTGAATGAAAAACAAAGAGGACGGAGAAATCATAAAACAGACGCTAAGAGGGTGGCCAACCGTCACAGATGCCACAGGACTGTCTCCCCTCACGTGGTCAGACGCCACAGAACTGTCCTGTCACAGGATCTGCTGTTGGTCTCTTCAGGGTGCAGTAACTTCACATCCTGGAACTGCACTTTCAAACATCTCAGCGCAGGCTACAGCCTACACTAGTGCTGGAAAATGTGTGAATCCTTCAGTTGTTTCTATATTTCTGCACAAACTTGATCTAAACCTTCATCAGACATCCTAAAAGTAAATAAAGAGAACCCAGTCAGACAAAGAAAAAAAAATCCTCAATAAATAAATGACAATATTACTCATCTGTGAGTGTGACCCTTTGTTCTTAGTAGCTGGTGTGACCTAGCAGTGTGCAGCAGTAACTGTAACTAAACGTGTCTGGGAATTGTTGATTAGTCCTCCACATCGCCTTGCAGGAATTTTATCTTATTCCTCTGTAAACAGCTTCAGCTCCGTGATGTTGGTGGTTTCTGCCCATGAACCGTTGGCTTCAGGTTCTTCTATGTGTCTGTTTGGTGAAGGTCAGGACTTTGACTTGGACATTCCAAAACCTTGGATCTTTATTCTTCTTTAAGCGTTCTTTGGTAGAGGGCCTTATGTGCTTAGCGTCCTTGTCTTGCTGTATGACCCATGTTCTCTGTAGGTCCAGCTCACAGACAGATGGCCTGGCATTTTCTGGTAGAATTTGCTGGTATAATTCAGAATTCATCATTCTATGAGTGATGATAAGCCTTCCTGGCCCAGACACAGCAGATCAGGACCGGACCGTGACACTACCACTGTATTTCACAGAGGGATGAGGGTTTTATGCTGGAATGCAGAGTTTTCCTTTCTCCAAACACAACGCTTCTCCAGATATAACCCACAAGATCTCATCTGTCCACAGAACATTGTTCCTGTGGAGAACAGTAACTTTCTCCTCCCAACACCTCCCACACCACTGTTGTTCAAAAAAAAAATAAAATCAAAGTTTATTTCTATAGCACTTTTTACAACAGATGTCACAAAGAGTCCAAGCCCCCAGTGAGCAAGACAAGGACGACAGTGGTGAGCAAAAACTTGAGACGAACCAAGACTCAAAGGGCGGTCCGTCCTCTGGACGACAGCAGTCACCACTATAATATGTTCTCCTGTTCTGTGTTCTCCTAAAGGTGGACTCATGAACTTTAACCTTAGCCCACGTGAGATGCCTTTATTTACTCAGAAGTTACCTTGGGTTCCTTTGCTGGTCAACCACTCTCAGGGAGGGTGATTAATGGTCTTGAATTTCCTACATTTGTACATACTCTGTCTGACTGTGGTTTGGTGGAGTCCAACCTCTTTGGAGATGGTTTTGTAACCTTCTCCAGCTTGACGAGCATCCGCAACTCCTCATCAGAGGTTCACGTACAATTACCACTCAGATGTGTAATATTGGATCATTTTCCTCAGTGAATAAATGATGACAGTCTAATATTTTTGTCTAATTTGTTTGCCTCTTTATCTACTTTTAGGACTTGTGTGACAATTGATGAAGTTTTAGGTCAAATTTATGCAGAAATATCGAAACTTTTGAAGGGTTCAGATACTATCAAGCACCAGTTTGTCCTTTCGTGGCAAAGCCACCTTAAGGATGTGTGTGCTCATGATCTGTGTGTGTGCATGCATGTGCTCATGACCCGTGTGTGTTCTAACTGTGTATGTTTTTCTTTCTGTGATGTATCGTAGGGTGACTGTGCTGGATAAGGTCACGGACTTCCTGCTGTTCCTGGGAAAGTTGCTGATTTCAGGGAGTGTGGGTACGTACTAGCACTCCCTCTCTCTCTCTCTCTCTCTCTCTCTCTCTCTCTGTTGTCTCCCTGCTGTTGGAGTCTGTTTCTTTAGCATTTCTCTCTCTCTCTCTCTCTCTCTCTCTCTCTCTCTCTCTCTCCCTCTCCCTCTCCCTCGCTATATCTCTCTCTGTCATTTTTCAGGTGTCCTCGCCTTCTTCTTCTTCACTCGGAGAATACCGTTTATTCAGGAGGAGGTGCCAACACTAAACTACTACTGGGTCCCTCTGCTGGTGAGAGAGCATTACACCCCTCTGAGAGGTCACGGAGGGTTGGTTTGTAACTAGTGCAGGTTGCCTGGTCCCTCGTTCTGATGTGGCCTCTGCCGTCATCTCACAGACGGTGATATTCGGATCCTATCTGGTTGCTCACGGCTTCTTTAATGTCTACGCGATGTGTGTGGACACCCTGTTCCTCTGCCTCTGTGAGTATTCTCCTCACTGTCGCGAGGGTGTAGGGTCAGGATTAAAGCTGCCATGTGCAGCCTGGTTTTACACACACACACACACACAAACAAACATGTGCTGCCTGACATTTTCACCAAATCCTTTTTTTGCTTTATGACATTTTTAAACTAGTTTATTCCACCTAGCCATAATAATTCCTTATTAATCTTAAAACATATAATACAGTAAGTGCACTGAAACGATTCTGAAAGGTACGAGGTTAAGCCTGATGACTAAGATTGTGTTGTCGTGGTGTGGAAGAGCTGAGCTGTATGTGTTCCCTGAAGAAAAGTGAGAACAACCTTAATTCTGCACCAAGGATGAGGGTTTGTGTGGACAACAGACCAGAGTTTCTAGAGAAATCTTTGGGTTTTGGATATCACTGTTTTTTGCCGTGCAGCTTCAGAGTGTCAGGCAAATACAATTAGATCATTGTGAGTGTGTGTGTGTATGTGGTACCGAATACAACTTATTTTTTGTGTAACTGGGACACACAGTAGGGGAGGCTTGTACACTAATTTTAACTTTCATGTCCTCTTGCGCTGTAATTCTTTAACCTTTTCCTTTCTCTCTGTTTCGCTTTCATTCTTCTTTATGTTCCTCTTTCCTCTTCTTCCTGCCATCTGTGGTGCCATGGTGCGGAGCAGGTGAGGATCTGGAGCGGAATGATGGCTCTCCTTCCAAACCTTACTTCATGCCCGTCAACCTCCACAAGATCCTTACCAGATCTGATCGGCCCAGCTAACAGTGATCTGCCCTCCTGCACTCCTCCTGCGCTCCTCCTCTCTCCTCCTGCGCTCCTCCTCTCCTCCTCTCTTCTTCTATTGTTCTCTCTCTGCAAGGGGCTGGAGGTCTCCTTCTACTGGCTGCTTTTTAGCCGTGTTACCCGCTGTCCTCTCTGCATTGAGGCTGCTAAGAGCTGCTATCTTTAACCGTCTGTGCCCAGAGTGTTCACACACCACACACTGCAGTTAGTATTTCTCCAGGACACTCTCTCTCTCTCATCTCCTCTGGATTAAAGGGGGAATATTCTTGATTGCCGTTAGCTGTTAGGGGGTTGCAGCGTCACCTTTAACGCACTGGTCACTAATGGTTACCAAACTCCTACAGTATACAGTAGGAGTGGTTTTAAGCTGCGCTTTGCTGTGTGTATTCAGGGTGCGTGTGTGTGCGCGTGTGCGCGTGCTTGTGCTCTCCTCCTGAGGATGTAAGTACCTTAGCAACGTTTAGTTCCATCTGCTGGAGGTGGTACAGTATTCTGGAGGTTCTCGTCAGCTTCAGGTGTGTTGGAGCTTCAGCGGAGACTGTCTCTGTACCAGGACTCAGACCTACAGGTGGACTGGGTTGGTGGTTTTTAAAGTGAAGTTCAGTCCTGTCCTCCAGGAGGTTCTGGTTCTGGTTTAGCAGAACAGCTTTACTTGTAGATCTGTTGGGTTTTGTGCCAGGTCTTCTCATACTGTGTTTAGTGGCTGTGCCTAATTTCTGACTGGGAGGAGATTTGTTTGGACTGGGACGAGGGTTGTTCAGACTGGCATTTATGGGTTTGCACTTCTTTTTCAAAGTTTTTAAAGGATAAAGCCATTTTTTTGGTACTTTTTGTATACCAGGGCACAGACGTATTCTGTCCCTGCCAGGGCACAGCTTTGTATTCTGTCCCTGCAGTGTTTCATGTTTTATAAGGATGTGTTTAATAAAAACAAAACGCAATAGTGAATGTGTGGGTTGATTTATCCTTTGAGTAAAACAGAGTGGTCCAAGTGTGGAATTTGAACCGATTAAGCTATAACCATGTGACCAGCTCCTCACCTGTGATTGGCCTTGTCCTTAGTGGTGGACCTGGAGACGAACGACGGCTCTGTGGCCCGCCCCTACTACGTGAGCAGTGCCCTGAGAAAAATCTTCATCAGGAAACCACAGGAGAGGAGGAGAGGAAGACGAGGAGGGAGGAAGGGCATGGCCAAAGGGGTGTGACCGAGAACCGCAGCGCACACGACGTTTCTTTAGACAGGAACGAGGGGTGCTGTGCCGGCGACCCCTGCTGGTCCGGAGGCAGGTGAGCTGCGACATCTGGGAGAGGAGAAGCTCCACTTGACCTCTCGCTCGCCATTATCAGTGTTCTGTCGCTCGCATGTGTGAAAGTGCTCAGAAGCTTTTCTTTTTGTATGATAACTGTACATTCATCTCCATATAAGCATTATTCATTACCGTCAAATGCTTCTGTAGTTCAGAAGAGAACAATCAGAATTCAGCTAGAAGGGGGCGGGGGGCAGTCGCCATAGTTTTATTGTTTGCTATTTGAGTGAGAGGGAGGAGCATAGAAAATAACAAACAGATTCTGCCTTTGATGCTGTATTGGTTCCTCATGGACTGAAGGCCTTTTCTCTGCTCTGCTGTGAGGATGCTGGGTTTATATGGCAGGAAGGTGGCAAGCATGCCCATGGAATGCCCCGCAGGGCACGAACCTACCCTAGACCACACCCCCTAAAAGGGACCAGTGCCCCATCACCATTTAAAGCAGTTCTCCAGATGTCCATGAGGGGAAACCAAAGAGTCCCACAGTTTTTTATGTACCAGTCATATTTTATACGCAGTAATTATTGTTCCGGTGAACATCCTGCCTTTCAGTAGCCCAGCTGGGATTCACTTATTCTTTCTGTCATGTTGGGAAAATTACAGGTGACACCTTCCATTAAAACGCATTATTTTTATTGTGGGTTTTTTGTCCACTTTTGTAAGTTGCCGTGTGTAATTAGAGAGCACTTTGAAGTGTAATTACCCTTCTGTAGCTGAGACGAAGGGCCATCACCACCACACAGAGCTTCTCAATGAGAGTTAGGCCATCAATCGCATTACTGTCAGGCGTCCACCCAATTCACCTTTCCCTGTTTGGAGCTGCGATTGTGTGTCGTTCCAAGTACGAGTTTAGCACGGCAAGATCCGATGTCACATGCGAGGTTTTATAATCACGGTGCTCACATCTCTGGTATTTCAGATCTTGTTTTTCCGCCAATTTTCACGGGCAGTCAAATGACTCGATTACAGTGTTTGCATAGCTTCAATGGGTTCATTAACTGCCCTTATGCAGCTCATAACAATATAAACCAGCTAGAACGGCACAACAGTTAGTTCAGGTTCACTGAGCCAACTCCATCAGAGACATCTGACCACCCTGAGGAGAGAAAACAGCGTTGGACAGGAGAAGGTTTGTGCAGAACATGTGTCCAGGGTGCAGGCCTGCAAATCTGGCACCCAGCAGAGGCCTTCCAGACCCTCAGCTGGCATGGTAGTGTAGGGCTGGAACTTGCCTCAACAGGCTGGCTGTGTCCACATCCAGGGATGATCTTTGATAACCTCTACAATTTCTAGAGGTCTGTAATATTAAATCAACACACCTATCTGCTGTCGGTAGCAGTCGCAGTGTGATGTCTTTATCGGGGAGAGAAGGGTTAACTTCAGCTCTGCTGAAGCCTTGTGATCTCTGTGACTACATGAAGGTAAAAAAGGAATTATAACCATTTTTATGATGTTGGGTTTCTTTTTTTAAATCAAAGCTGTTAATCTGTTAACCTGTTAAATGTGTATCTTTGGATCCAGTCTTGATCAAGGCAGACCTCTGTGTCTGTGGAGCCCAGCGGCTGGACTGAATAAAGGTTTCCCAAACACTTCTGTTTTCAGCGTGCCGCGCTAATGCCTGCTCAGAACGATTCCCTGATATTACACGTGTTACACTTGATGAAGATTTGAACACGTGTCCTTTGGTTTTATGATGATGTTGAATTTTTATGTTTTGTTTTGTAAAGTAATGTAACAAATAAAACGGATCTAATCTGATTTAGCAGACACAAAATAATATTATTAAGTGCTTCAGTAAAATGTACCAATCCATTTCCACCTAACAACTATAGGATGTGGTCTTTTGAGATTTATTCATAACTCAACTGTTATAGTCATACACTAAATCACTGATACAAATGACAGACATTCACATCAACAGTGCCAAGACAACAGTTACTACCACACACTGTAGTCTATAGTACATTAGTAGTATTAGTATGTAGTCTATAGTACATTAGAAGTATTAATATGTAGTATAGATCATATGTAGTTCAATGCCCAAAATCGTAGCAAGGTTTTATCAGATGCTGATAAATACTAGCTGGGGATTAATATTGAGAATAAATAATGTGATTTTCTTGAAAATGAGGTTTAGGTTTTGTTCAGGGTTAGGGTTACCTCAGTAATGGACTCTTTTGACAACAATAACGACAACAGGCCACCTGCTTCAACACTGCAGTTTTAATTGTGCCAAAAGTCACAGGCAGAAGTGTAGCAGGTGCTGTGGGCGGAGCTGTGGGCGGGGCTGTGTACGGCTGATCACAGGTGGTGCTAGGAGCGCCCTGCTTCTGGAGATGGCTGAAGGAGCTGCGTAGTGACAGCCGGTTCCTGGAGACGGATGGAGCAGATGTCTGCTGGAGCTCCGCAGTGCTGGATGGGCAGAAGAAGAGGAGCGGAAGCATTTTAGCTCCATGCTGGGTTTTTAAGAAAGGCACCGTTAGCTACCCGTTTCAAATTGGTATTAATATGAATTAAATTTTGTCTGCCTATAAACGTGCTATAAAATGGCTGTGCTTTCGTTAATGGAGTTTGCAGTCCTAATGTCCTGTCCTTTTCCGGTTGCCATGCCGATCGACGAGGCATTATGAAGAAGCTCGGACCTGACCCTCATCGGTGCAGGAACGGCTGCTCAGAGTTCCAGGGAAGACTGTGGACGCGAGGTAGGAACTAGGATCATGGAACCAACCTTCCCAGTTTGGAGATTTGTGCTGAAACTCTAAAATGATTCAAATGTGCTCCGTTTCTTCTAGTCAACAAAATAACCACAAATCGTTTCAGGATTGCGACGACTTGGCTTGTAGTTTTAACATCTTTAAATTCTTGTATGTGTCATTGCATAGCCAATCAAGTGAAATCACAGCAGATCCAGTCCCGAGGGTGGGACGCTGGACGTACCTCCTGTGCCGGCCGGCAGGGCAGCCAGCAGCCGTGGTCCTGTGGGACTGAACCCCACGCTTGGCATGCAGGCTAGCGCTCGGGTCTGGAGTGGCAGAGCCAGGACCGGACCTGTCGCAGGGCCAGCAGCGGCCTCACGGGCCGGGCCCGTGTACTTCTTCTGCCTCGCCCTGCAGTTCTGAAACCAGACCTGCAAGATCAAGGAAAACGGATGGAAACCAAAGCAGACATGATCAGGGCAACCAGTGCTTATATTATTATCAATATTATCAATTTATCAATAATGATAAACCCCCTCAAATTCAGATAAAAACAGGTGCCTGAAATTGCTTCTTTCATAAATCACTTGAATGTGGTGTGATCCTCCTGTAGATGTGTTATGTACTTTATGTTGTTAAATGCAACCAAATTCAGGATTTCAGAGACAGAGTGGAAAGAGAGAGCACACAAAGAGGACGGAAGTGGTTACATTTTATATTCAGAAAACTTTCAAACAGTAAATATGATGAATAATATAAGACAACTAGTGATTAGCAAGTGGATAACAAAGCACAGGACCCTGAGCAAACTACTGAACTACTGAACCTTCTGAATTACTGAACCTACTGAAACTACTGCTATTCCTCTGCTCCTTTTCGTTTTCACTTGTTAAAAATATAAACATTCTGCTTTCAGAGGTTCCACTGTCTAGTCTGAGCAGGTGTGGTGGGTGTGGTGTGGAGGCGTGGCTCTCACCTAGATTAGCCTGTGTGTTGTGTGTTGTGGGGGGTGTGGCTCTTACCTGGATCACCCTGGCTGTGCTGTGGTGTGGTGTGGGGGGCGTGGCTCTCACCTATATCATCATGGGTGTGGTGTGGTGTGTTGTGGGGGCATGGTGTGTGCTCTGCTGTGGTATGGTGTGGGGGCGTGGCTCTCACCTGGATCACCCTGGGTCTCAGGCCCATGTGCTCAGCCAGTCTCTGCAGGGTGTGTGCGTCCGGGCTGCTCTCCTGGGCAAACTGGGCCTGCATCACCTGGAGGTCACATAGGAGCATCAGAGGCCAGTAAACACGATAAACAAGGTAATCGAGATAAACAAGGTAAACATGACAAGCATGGCCGGAGAAGCTCATTAAAGTGTGTTTGCACTGAGGACGGCAGCTTGCGCTGTTTCACATTACAGACCCAGACCTCGTTACGCCACGCGCGTGTGTGCTCTTCCGTGACGTTCCTCGCGGTTTAGCCCTCTATGCACCTGCCCGTTACCCATGCTTCAGTGGTGCACAGTGACTTCCGTTCTCACCTCCAGCTGCTCTGCCGTGAAGCTGGTGCGCGCTCGTTTCGATGGTTTCGAGGGTTGTATCACGCGAGGTTCGACAGGCAACAGGTCACCAACAGAAGCGCAATTTCCTGCAACAGCAACAAAAAAATATGATTAAGAAAATCAAGTACTAGTGTAAAAGTGTGTCTACAGGATTATAATTTCAGTGAAATGTGTGAATTCTCCACGTTAGTAATATTTTACTGTAAGTGTCCAAACGCTGTGTGTTATTACCGGAGTAACATCAGCTGAAACGGCGCGAGGTGCCTCAACTATTGCACTATAGTCAAGACCCGGCATGTTAACAGAAGGTCGCACAAATGTGCAAAATTAAGAGCCTTTTTCGGCCGAAACCTCCCCGAGCTTGTCCGTACGACTCGTCCGCACGCGCGGCCCACCTTTCCCCTCGTCCCGTTTGAGGTTTTCCAGCATGTAGTCGTAATGCGTCCTACACAGCACCCTGTCCTCGACCACGGCGAATTCCTCGCCCGTGGACAGCTGTCTCTTGCACAAGGAGCAGGAGAAACAGGTGAGGTGATACACGTTCCCGTTCGCTCTGCGCACCCAGTCACTGGAATGGATCGCCCTGCCGCAACACGTGCACCATCTCCGGTACCTCCTACAAACAATTGAAACCTAAATTAATTGTCAAACTATAATTATTCCTATTGCTTAACAGTGTATACATAATACCAGAAATGAAGCCCGAACTACCTGAAGTAATCCATTTTGCAGTACACTTCTCGTTCTCTGATGTAGCAGCTCACGTGCCCGCTGAGCAACGTCTTGCACACGCTGCAGCAGAGGCAGCGTGCGTGCCAGCACGAGCCATTCACCTGCTCGCAGAGATGAAGTTCCGAACGTTATAGGCCGTGTTACTTTTCAAACACGTGAGTGTGGACATCGCGTGTTTGCATCATATAGATGGATAGAAGGACGGACAAAGTCGCTTACCAGCAGTAGATATTTATCCGTAATCGTCTCGCAGCACCTCGCGCAGACCGCTCTGCCCGGGACGCTCTGGGACGTCATCGCTCGTGGCGAGGCAGACAGCCTGAGCGCACATCCAGTTACCTCTGTGATTAAAAAAGACCAGTAGTTGAGCAGCTATAATGATATTAATAGGAATTTACAACTGATATGAAAAAAATTTAAAACTCTTTTATTATCATTTAATCTCACCATTAAGTGATTTCTTGAATAGTGCGCAGGAGGGTACTCGTCCATCCGTGATTAGAACAGGCGCACTAGTTTTCAGGCAACTGAGATGTTCAGAGAGGAGAAAGGTGGTCCGGGTCCCCTTTGAAGCAGTTTAAGTATATAACGCACACCGCAGCGTGGTCCGTGAATTCAGTTCGTCTGAAAGAGAACACATAGGCGCCTGCAGTCTGCGCGCATTGCTGAACGGAGGCGCGGGGACTCGCCGCCGCCTTTAAATACGTGCACTTGGTCCACAAGACCTCACCCGGTCCAGGTTCACCATGGCAACCCAACAGTTATTACACCGACATTTGGGGGGACGGATTTGAGTCATTAACGCCTCCAGGAGTTGCGGGCGTCCGTGAAGTCGCACTTGACGCCTGCTTAAGGCATTCGGGGCACGTTAACACAATGCTTTCCCCTGCGCGCGTATCAATTTCGCGTGCCAATCAAACTCTTTGGAGAGTCCGTGAAAGAAGCGAATTGATTTATTTAATAACAGCAATTAAATGGGCAAGTTTGTCAAAAAACCGCCTACCCAGAGCAGTCCAGGGGTGAAGAGGACTCATTAACCTCTTAACGCTTAATTGCTGCGAGTATAAGACGGGTTCTTTTCTTTGCTGACAATTGCGGGGAAATGTTGGGCGCGCTTGGCTGTTGGCAGTGGGATTAGGGGGAAATCCATCCTGCAGCGCGCGGAGCATGTTTAAGGCCTACGGACATGAACGACAAACATAATTGATTGGGCGCAGGGTTTACAAAACACTAAACCGAACCTTTAACCACTTTTGAAATATATATATAAATATAGCCCAAATAGCTAAATAAATAAACATGCAAGTAACTATATAGGAAAAAAGGAAAGAAATCGAGTTGTTGTTTTTCCATTTGTTGGAAAATATTTAGTGCGCCAGCGGACTTCGTGAGTGAAGTCAATGAGAGCGGAAAAGAGCGCGTGGGCGAAGGCTCTCAGGTTCCTCGCGCCGCTCCGCAGCCTTATTTATTTAAAAAAGTGAAATGTTGCTGTATAAATGTTGAATTGAATGCATGCCATAGTTCATATTAAAAGGTTCATTTTTACTTCAACTACTGTGTCATTAGTATGTTAGTGTTGTTGTTTATGCTTGTATTAGTGTTTCATTGGGGAGGCCGAGTTCTTCATCACCGTTGCTATGCGAGTATGACAGCTGAACTAAATTCAAATCGCTTTGCCTGTGTTTGTGTGACTATTGTAAGTCGCTTTGGATGAAAGCGTCAGCTAAATATCGTAAATGTATTCTAAGATAAATGTGGCCTTTGTCTATACGTCTGAATAGGGTTTAAACGACTTATGACATTGACTGTTAGGCAAACTTGTCTCTAAATGTCGTTAAAAGCTACACGCGTGTATATTATTAACTGGTTTGAATGTGAACTCGTGTGTTCAAATAGAGAAGGCTCGTCTCGTGCAACTCCTGATGGCTGTAGTCAAACAAGCTACCCAATGTTGTAAACATTTTAGGGCCCCTGTCAATAACACGCCCTTAGAACAGTCCTAACGTGTGTAGAGGCAGGTGTGAATTCGGTCAGTGTGGGCGAACATTTTGATAGTTTCAATCAAACTGATATACGGACCAATATAGAGCAGTAAAGTGAGGAAACTCCTCCATGTGTGCGGAGTTTTCAGCAGGGCGTGTTTGTATGTTTATGTTGGTTAGCCCTTGGGGCTGCTTAAAAAGCATGCCCAGTTCCGTTAACTCACACCTAATGAGTATAGCGCACTTCACATTCAAATCAGGCTCTCTGGGCAATTTTGCAGTTTTGTTATTTGGTACGAATGACCGCGAGGCTGCAGACCTTTAATCGCAGGTAGCCACTTCATTTGCGCGAAATTTAAGTTCGAGCGTGCACTTGCGCTCTCGAAGTGTTTGACCGCTCGCTCGCGCTGTTCGGGTGTGTTACTGCGTAACTCGCTCCTACACAAAGCGCATGCCGACTCCTATCTTTACACGTAGTCTCGTGCAGAGATGAGGGGGTGGCGCGGGCAAGGGGGGTGTCAGTGATTGCTGGGACGGCGCGCGGAAAGGCCTAGCGTTGTCTGTCAAATCGGAGCGGCGGGACGAGAGCGCGCTGTTCCGTGCGTAATGGCCCACTCCACAATCACAGCGGCACGAAGCCGCGCGATTTGAAGCTGATTGCGGGAGCGGAGCTCCACGGGCCTCACGGATCTCGTTAAAAGTCTTCGTGCCAGACGCGAACGCCCGGGCCCAGTTTGGAAGGAAAGCGAGACATCCGACTGAGACTTTTAGTTAATGAATTTAGTCACAGTTTAATAGCAGTAGGAACACCTGTTGATAAGGTAGCAAGTGTTTTACAAAAAAGGTTTTACGAAAATGCGCCGTAAAATAAAAATTAAATGTAGCGAGAACTTTAGCAGGAGGGGAGCGACTTTTTAATCCTTCTACCTCTCATTGTTGGTCGAAAGTATTTAGGAAATATGTCTTCCACATAATAGTAATAATAATAATAACAACTCAAAAATCTTGTAAATTTCACAGACAATTTAGGAAAAAAAGGTTACATGAGTTTAGCACATGAATTATTTTTGCCTAAATGACGACACGTCCCTAATGTTTCTTTACGTTTGGAAGATTAGTTTGACATAAATCAGTTAATAGCCTAATATTTTCTTTCGTAACAAATAAATAAAATATATAACTTTCAACTCCTGTACAAATTAATAACAGGACCGGCTTTCATAACTATTTTCTTGGCATTATGAAGCATGAATATTGAATATTAATTATTGTGTTAAATATTTAATTACTATTGAATATGAATTGTCGATGAATATTGAATATTATTGAATAAACTCGAAACTATTTTATGTTTTTAGGTTTGTTTGATGGCTTTATGCAGTCCTGTCTTCCACCGCCGAATATTTAAACCAGCTCCTGCAACCCCAAAAGACAAAGACAAAGATTTTTCATTGTTTAGGTGTTTTCATTTTGCGTGCCTTCTTTAGTGGGACCACCAGAGGGCGCCAGTTTACATCGTTGGATTATTCCATTTTTTCAGCACAGTCAGACAGTTGACAGTCTGACCAGATTTAATCTAATCCCAGAGTGTTATATTACACACTGACTGAGACTTTATTGTCTACAGCATATTGTCTACGCCCTTGCCACAGCAATTAACGTTTGTCAATAACAGTTCATTAGCTGTTTTTTTTACACACAAGTTGTCATATATTTTGCTTCTATCAAGAAATTGATGTTCAGACTCCTCAGCACCGAAGTGACTGAGTCTCGAGTTCGTACACCGTGTAGAGACCGTGTGCTCGGCCCGCTGTCTCGCGCTTTGGTACACCGGATCCAGAACAGAGATCTCGAGTTACCGGATCAGTTGGGTCACGTGGGATATAACAGGAAAGCATGTACATGTTATGACTCGTAGACTCATTTAATCCTTTTATTGTCTTTAATTAAAACAACTTTGATATTTGATACAACTTGATATTTTATAGGCTGTTGCCTTATCATGTGTTGCGGTTCCACCACCAGCGCATTTGCGATCTGCAGTTTAAATTAATTAATATTTCTATAAATCAGGACTTTAGACTTGTAGTTGTTGCACGTTCTGGCTAAGATTAATATAACTGCTGCTCTGTAAGGCTGAGATTGCCAAATCAGCGCGTGTCAGACGGACGCTGCAACTTTCATGGGCTCCGCGTGATTCCGTTTGACTTCAGCCTGCCAGTATCACACGAGCACTCAGCAGCACGTTACAGAAATCGAGAGTTTAATTGTGAAAGCTGCAAATGGGAAAATGAGAAACCGGTCGCATCGTCACGTGACGCACCATAGCAACGCTCGGTGTTATCAGTTCCGCGCGAGGAAAGTGTTAGATGTGTAGAATCCTGATCGGGTCCGCGCCGGTAGAGAGAGAACAGCCTGGTCCCGTAAGACAGTGTCAGAGAGGATACGGAACATCTCTCTCTCTGGTCGTGTGTCAAGTTCCGCAGCGATAACATGAGTCATCTTAGTCCGGGGTAAGTGCTTTGCGCCTCTGCCGCAGGTGCACTGCTGAGAATATGCAACAAGTTTGCTTTCCACGTGTGTGCAGTTAATTTAGTCGTGCAGGCTGTTGCATGCTATTACTTGTAATGGTATTGTTTTTGTGTTACTCAGTACCTCATATGGTGTGGAACGAACAGGGTACTTTTGGCAAGGTAGACACCCAAACCTGCGACGTTACATATTAAATTCACGTTCTCTCTAAATAAACCAGTCCTTCAGCGTGTATGTCGGCCTTCACACGTGTGGAATAGGAAAGTGACCCTGTCTGCTCCTCTCCTGTAACTGTAACGTTACCGCGTGCTTTCCCTCTCTTCCAAACCGCGTCTTTCCCTTCGCAACAGCGTCGCGAGACGCAAATAAAAGGGCCGTGGGTTACGCGCGCCAGGCACGCACGCACCCACCGTAACCAGACCCCGGTAACGTATACGCTTAGGATAGTCCGCGCGGGTCCTATTGTCAACACTGCAAATATATCAGGAAATCAAATCTGTAAAAAAAATTAAATTAAATTAAAAAAACAAAACAAAACACAGAGACGAACGAGCGCGGGTTCCGACAGTCGCCTGCATCTGCCACGGATGTGGAGGGCACACGTCGTGATAAACACACAACTGGCGCGGGGCCCCGGTAACCGCAAAACCCCAGGCCAGCCTGCCACGCGCTGGAGAGGACGCGTCAAAAAGGTCCGCGCGAGCAGAGAGCGTGGGCACCAGAGCCACTGACAGTTATGTCAGCGTTTCTGAAGCTCTTAATGTCCGAAATCATGTTTCTCAAACAATACATTCGTTCCTAGGCTGCTGGGGTGTTATAACAGTTTGGCAGACAAACACCTAATTGGTTACTTCAGCAACACAAGAATACGACGACATCTTCAAAAAGTAGGGCTGGTACGTAATCACAACGCATGTGTTTGTTATTACTATTATTACTTTAAATAAGTGCAATACCTAAATGCAAATACTACACTATTGATGAGTTAATCTCAGCACCTTGAATGCCAAATTTGTTAATGTTAATTAATCAGCCACAGATCTTAAGATAAGGACCCTCGTGATGCCCAGAGATCTGTAGCTAATCTGATGGAGTGTGTAAACGCTGCACATGTGTATCAGATCAGCCGGAGCGGGCGGATTATTCCAGAAAAGGAGTACAGGCACACGTTGCTCCAGAGGGTCCGGCAGAGGCATGTGCGCGAGAGCCTGGCCCAGGCCGTCTTCCGCAAGGTGCTGGAGCTGGAGGTACGTGCGCGCCTCCCCGGAGCCTGGCAGACTCCCTGCCTGCAAGCATGCCTGCAGATCAGGAGCCCGCTGTGCTGCTCTGGCACCCACGCAGTGTAGATCCAGCTCTGATATTTGTAGGAGCGTAAGGGCTGTGAATGATGGTTTTGAAATGTTTTTGTTCAAACAGCGTCTCCATCAAATAGAGATCAAGCGAAAACTGGAGGAATTTGAAAGAAGAGAAAGAGTGAATAAAATCAAGGTGCATTGTTGTTATATTTGTTGTTAATGTTGTAATAATGTCATGGCAATGTTTTTGGGATTGTTGTAACCCGGTTATAATTTTTTCGTTTGCCCATGTCATGAGACTTTTGCTGTTTGTGTGCGTGGTCAGGTGGAACGCTCCAACAGGTATGAGGAGGAACCTGTGATGATACTTCCACCACGACCACCAACGGGACCAAAGACGTCTTCCACACGACAGTCTGGGCCCGACGCTGAGAACTGGGAGTCGACAGAATCAGTAAGAGGAGCGTCTATAGAGCGGGAACGCAAAAACCATAACAAATTTGGATTTTCTGTGTTTACTGAGCTAAAGACTGCTGTCCTGTTTGAGACACTGTCCTAAAGGTTGATACAGCAGGACCCTGAGGTGTTCTGCATGGGTGGAAGCAGGACAAATAAAATGAAGTTTAAATGTTGGAAATGAAACATCCATCCTCTTCACTTTGCGGCACCTGACGCCTCTTAAAGAGGCCCTGCGATCAGACGGCAAGCACGTCCCTGCGTTCCTTCATGACTGGAATTTATTGGATCAGTTCACGACAAATGAAGGGTCCTCATCACTAAACTGAAATCTAATTTAGGGCTGCATATGAAATTTAATTTCAAGTTGGTGTAAGAGCCTTCATTTTTACTGAACTGGTTTATCCGATTCCATTTAGGAAATAGTGGTTAAGTAAATGGGTGTTTCATGTTAATGGACCCAAAGACCATGAATTATTCAGTCAAGGTGTCAAGAAGTCAAAACATTATCAAAACATTAGAGTTTAACAGTTTATTAGAGACAAAGGTCTCTCTTCTATATACTACCGACAATCTCCAGAAAACCATATGTGTTTCCAGAAGAAGATGATAACATTTTAGAGTTTTCTTTACTGAATGTTGCATGATGCCTGACTGTTTTTGTGTGTGTTAAGTCTGGTTCTGTTTAATTGGCAGAGATCCTTTACAACCAGAATAAAACAGCAACACATGTTCCAAATGTTCACATTTGCAGCGCCAAAAGCGACAGTTGACTGCACACAATCGAGGGTTAAGGGTCAGCTCAGATGTGGCTTGAACTGCCAACCTTCTGATTACTAGTGAAGTACTTTAACCACAGAGCCTCCACTGCTCAGGTGATGAGGGTGTTTGTCCTCATAGAGCTGCGTGGTGGGTTAACGTTGTTGCGGTGGTCTCACAGGCTAGGTCATCCAGGCCCAACACAGCTCCGGGGACCATGCAGAGAGCCGTTCGTCTGAAACCCCTGCAGAGCAACAGCACATCAGCGTCACTGAAGCGCAACTCGTCCCGGTTTAGACACCAGGACACGGCCAATGACACCGATCATCCAGTCAGTTCTGCGGTGAGACCATCCTCCCACACACACCCTCACACACACCCTCACACACACCTTCACACACACCTTCACACACACCCTCACACACACCCTCACACACACCCTCACACACACCCTCACGGGTCATGTATTCATCACTGTAATCTCTTCTGTAACACTTTCCCATTACATGGCCAGATGGAAGAGTAAAGACCATTTTTCACACCCGATACTTGGACTGTAGGATGTCCTACACTAGAACATTCTCTCAAAACAACCTGGAAGGAAATATAAAATATAAAAGTGACCCTTTGTTTGTGGAAAGGTACCAGAGGTCGTGTTCTGGTCTTTGTTTACAGTTTGACAGAGACGCGACGCGGCACCTGACTCTGACCAACTTCTCCTGTGTCGTCTCCCCTTACCGACTTCCGGTCATCAACAACTTCTTGACCCCCGTGCCCCCGCTGACCAAGAGGAAGGACAAAGGTCCAAAAGGGAATGGGACACTGCGGGGTCGAAGGTTACGACCCACCACAGCCCCAGACGCTGCCACTGCTGTTACTGAGGTCAGTATCGCTGTCTCCGGCCCCGAGCTGTGAGACATTGCAACTCCTGAGGGATCTCAGACATTGAAGATATCAGAGTGTAACACACACTATACTACAGAGCTATAATCCACACTGCCACTCTTGTTCTGCCACACCTAGATTTTTTTTAAAGTTTGCTTTTTGCTAAAGATTTATGTTATAGCAAGATAAACATTAATATGAGGTGTACTCCTGGGTTTCAGCTACACCTATGTGTGTAACTAAGAACTGAGCAAACACTTGATCTCCATGTAACAATCTCCACCCCCTGGGAGAGCTTCCTCTTGAATATCTTCCCCTCCGTCCTTCCACAGGAGGCTGCTGTCCAGCAGGCATCTGCCCGCAGTGTAGTCTCTGTGAGGATGGTGTACCTCGGAAAGAGCGTGCACCTGACCCCTGACCTCACAGACATGAAGGACGAGGTGAAGGTGTTCCAGCAGCACTGTGGGGGAGAGAACCTCTGTGTCTACCGAGGGAGGCTCACAGAAGGAGGTCTGTTCAAAGCCCTTTAATCTGCACCCTGCGGAGAGCCCAGCTGGGGGACAGTGGTGTTTACTGCAGTTGGTAGACAGTGGTGTTTATCACAGTTGGGAAACAGTGGTGTTTATCACAGTTGGGAAACAGTGGTGTTTACCCCAGCTGGGAGACAGTGGTGTTTACCCCAGCTGTGGGACAGTGGTGTTTACCGCAGCTGTGGGACAGTGGTGTTTACCGCAGCTGGGAGACAGTGGTGTTTACTGCAGCTGTAGGACAGTGGTGTTTACTGCAGCTGTGGGACAGTGGTGTTTACCGCAGCTGTGGGACAGTGGTGTTTACCGCAGCTGGGAGACAGTGGTGTTTACTGCAGCTGTGGGACAGTGGTGTTTACCGCAGCTGTGGGACAGTGGTGTTTACCACAGCTGTGGGACAGTGGTGTTTACCGCAGCTGGGAGACAGTGGTGTTTACTCCAGCTGTGGGACAGTGCTGTTTACTGCAGCTGGGAGACAGTGGTGTTTACTGCACCTGGGAGACAGTGGTGTTTACTGCACCTGGGAGACAGTGGTGTTTACTGCAGCTGGGAGACAGTGGTGTTTACACAGTCCTCTCCTCCACAGTCCAGCATTTTTCCAATTCAGGGTTTCTCAGGACTCATAATCGGGGTAGACAGCTGGGATGTAGTGAAATGTTGCTGGTGTGTGCGTCCGTGCTGATGCCGGTGTCTCCCATCCTGTGGCAGAGACGTTCCAGTTTGTCTCCCGGCGTCACCGAGGTTTTCCGTTCAGCCTGACCTTCTTCCTGAATGGGCTGCAGGTGGAGCGTCTCAGCTCCTGCTGTGAGTTCAAGCACAGGAAGGGCTCACGCCTTGGGGGACGCCACGGCCACTTTGGCTTCTTTGGGGTTGAGGGGGCGTCGCCATGCTACAGGTGAGAACTTCCACTTGCTACAGGTGAGAATCTACACCTGGTACGGACTCTTTCCTTACCCTGGTCCTGAGCTTGGAACATTAAAAACTAAACTGTGTAGGTTGTATCTGTTTTTAAAATCATTCTTTCCTTAAATGTTAATCAATATATTAATTAATCACTTTATAAATGTTTTTCCAGTAATAACCATTTTAGGCCTGTCTCAATATTATTGTCTAGATGTATTATTGCCATGGGCTTGGACAAAAAACCCACTCCACCAAAGACAATCAAAGAGGACCCTCTCATCTCCAAGCCCCAGGGAAAGGGCGAGGAGGATGAGGATGAGGAGGAGAAGGACCCGGAGCTGCAGGAACCGGACGCAGCCGCGCAGAGAGACGCCACTCAGGGGGGAAAAGCCCTAAAGGGTACCTTAAGATCCAGCAGATCATGGGCCAAGACCATGTAATACACATAGCAGAGAAATAGTCCCTTCCTATTAGGGTTACATGTTTACATATACCATATACTTGGTACATGCATCTGATTCTAAATATACATTATATGGATTAAACGTAACGTGGACTGCCCAAGTGCCGATGGGCGTGGAGCAGGACGCACAGACTCCCTTGACTGTGAAAGACGTTTATTAACACACAACATAGACAACAACATGACGTTAAACAATAGATCATTGATATGTCATGTTGAATAACTATTGAATTACTACCTTTTATTTATCTCATGGCATTTTATTTTTAAAGAAATAACCCCACTCACACTAACCACTAACCACTCAAACTGACACTAACCACTAACAACTCACACTAACCACTCACACTGACCACTAACAGCTCCATGTGAGACATGTTTAATAGCACGTTTGTCCTGCTAACAGCAGAACACTCAGATTTAGAGTGAAGCCTGTTTATTGTTTAAATAAATCCAGAGTTGATGTCCTGCTGGGGCTCGTGAAGACCACACACAGAGGACGGGCTACTGCTCTGAGTCTTCCTCTGTTTTTGACTGTTATGCAAGTCAACTCAGTGAGGCATGATGAGATTACGCTCTCTACTGGGAGATTACGCTCTCTGATGGGAGTTTACGCTCTCTACTGGAAGATTACGCTCTCTGATGGGAGTTTACACTCTCTACTGGGAGTTTACACTCTCTACTGGGAGTTTACGCTCTCTACTGGGAGATTACGCTCTCTGATGGGAGTTTACGCTCTCTGATGGGAGTTTACGCTCTCTACTGGAAGATTACGCTCTCTGATGGGAGTTTACACTCTCTACTGGGAGTTTACACTCTCTACTGGGAGTTTACGCTCTCTGATGGGAGTTTACACTCTCTACTGGGAGATTACGCTCTCTACTGGAAGATTACGCTCTCTGATGGGAGATTACGCTCTCTACTGGAAGATTACGCTCTATACTGGGAGATTACGCTCTCTACTGGGAGTACTGATTGTACGGATAATATACATAATTGTCCACTGATATTGATTATTTATGTATTTGATAAGTAATATATTTTGATTATGACTGACTACAGATCAGTACAGTCATATTGATTATAGATTATGGTTGAAGTAGGCTTGTTGTTTTTCCTGTAGACTATGAGGAAGACTTTGAGGCTGACGATGAAGGCCCCATGGAGGACGAAATGTTGCCCTCTCCCAACAGGGAGGAAGAGGAGGAAAGCAGAAGTAAGGATGAGAATGAAAATGGAGTGAGAGGAAAGCATCAAGACCAAGACAAGGAACCTGAAGGTCTGGACAGAAAGAGTCCGTGTTTCTCTCTGTAACCGAACAGAACCAAACAGAACCGAAAAGAACTGTAAAAAATTAACACTGAGGTGCTGGTTACTAGACTAAGAGAATTCCCAGCCGTGTTTCAGCCCCATGGTTCTGGCTTCACCCAAGTCCAGAAAGCTTCTCGTAGTAATCTAGACCTCACACAGACCTCACACACGATTATTATCTAGACCTCACACAGTGCATTGCTGGAGACATTCAGGAACACGATTATTAGGTAGCATTTGCAATGTCCACTACTACTAAACAGGTGACGTTTGCTTCTGTCTGATTACATGTGCAGGTGTCTGATTACATCACTCCTCCTAAATGTTAAATATTACTTTCTCAGCAGTGAAAAGGTCGCCATCCATCTCGTCAAGTAGCTCTTCAGAGAGTGAGGAAGATGAACGCGAGGGTGTCGCAGAGCCCGACGATGACGAAGAACGAGTCACAGCCGACGTCCCGGGGGAGAGCGTGCGATCCGAGAGTCACAATTCCACGCTGACGTCAGAAAAAGACGCCAGTGTGGGTCCGGGGAGACAGGGCACAGAGACCAACTCGGTGTCTCTCCCGCAGTCCGAGGAGGAAGACACGGAGGTCCAGGGGGGCCCTGTTTATGCCTCCGAGGAGAGTGGGGTGGACATGATCAAAGACACAGATGGTGGCGGGGGGGCGGAGCTTGGAGAAGGGCCCGCTGGAGACCCAGCCCACGATGAAGCCACGGGGGCGGAGCTAGAGGGAGGTGAGTTCCTGCACTCAGGGTAGCCTCCGCACTTCATCACGCCTGGAGTTGCAACCTCTGCCAATTTCTGATGGCTTTGACCAGTAGAACTGGAGTCTTTAGTGGGGAGCGTTGTTTTTCTCTTTTAAATGGCAGTCTTGAGATTACCTCCTAATCATCTTCTAAGTAATTATTAACCAGCTAGCAAATTATATAATCAACCAGAATAAATTATTTGAAATAAAGTTTCTGTACACAGGCAAAGCAGTAACTAAGAACAAAGAAATGTTTATGGACCCAGTTCTGTGGGAAAAAGACATTTTGGCCTAAAGGTGTACCTCTGTTTTTGTGTTGTGAGACCGTCTTTCCTGTGTTTGGCGGCATGGTGTTTAATTGCATTTTTATCATAAGTGCAGTATATGCCAGTATATTTTGACTTTCAAAAGTGTGGAGATGTTTTAAAGATTTTGGAAAACCTTTATAAACCTAATTTTAAATTTAAATTGTTTTGTCTAAATTATGAAATGAGCAGTAAAATAACAAAATAAAAGTTGATTTAGAGAGTTGTCTTATGTTAGCGAGGATATGATGTATATATTTACTAATGAAAGTCTGAAAATATTCTGCCAAACACATCCTGCTTTGCTTCTTGTCACGTTTTCATTTTGTTACAGTTTTCCTGTAAACAAGAGTTTCATTTATGACATGTTTCATACTTTAAGAGTCACTAGCACTCAGTCTGTGTAATAATAATCTTTCAATCTGATGGTACACGTGGGAATCGGTCAGTGAAGAATGTTTAACGTCTCCCGTTTAGAAGCTTGTCCCTTGTGACTGTATGACCAGGTAGCTCTCAGCAAACCTCGCAGGATAAACACCTGTAGTCTGTGTGAGGATAGGGACATTCATTTAGATGTTGTAAGTTGCAGTGTGTTTCAGGATATAGAAAAATCGCTTTCAACAAGGTCAGCCCGCGTCACAGCAGCGAGTGATTGGCGATCGTTTAAACCTTAAAATGTTGGTGTTGTGTTTCATGAATGAAGCGAGTGTTGATAAATTGATAAACCGTCCCCTCTGACTGTCTCCTGCATGGCTTCATTAACTGTTGTTTGCTAATAAACTCTTATAAGACTTCCACTTTGTGTTTGTGTTTTTTGCTAAGCTTTTTTCTCCCCTTGTGCAAGCAATGTTGAGAATGCAGAAATTTCCCTTTGCATTCTTTTTGTATTTAAAAAATCAGATGAAATCCTTTGATGTTATTTCTCTCTTTTCTCTTGAGCATAAGCGTTGACTGACTGTGGGTTTGTGATGGTGACGCAGGCTCCAGCCATAACTGCACACATGGCCTGTGACTCCTCTTTCTCTCTCCCCCTCTATGCATAACACAAGCCAAGTCTGTGCAGGCGAAGCTGGCAGAGGCCGTTCTGGAAGCGGCTGTGTGCCGGTCCGAGCCAGAGCTGAGTGACACCACCACGGAGGAGGACGAGGTGGCCTCCATCAGGCCCGGCTGGGGCAGCCGAGGTACTTCCTGTGGTTAGAGTCTTTCAGAGGGGGTGTTCTGATGGAGGAGATGGAAGATAGAGCCCTCCAGTTCACCTGCTTTTGATCAGAATTGAAATACAAACCTGCGCTACAGTTCTGCTGGGATATTCATATTTGGGGGTTAAAGTGACATATGTGTTTGTTGCAGGGGCAGAAGTAGAGAAGGATGCAGTGCAGTGGGCAGTCATGGAGCGGGAGGAGATCTGTGAGGAGAGAGCAGCTTCAGAGACCAAGACTCGAACACAAGGACATGTTGGCACGTGGCAAACCGCAGAGGAGTTGGACAAGGAAACGCAGGAGACAGCACAGCTCCAGTCAGACACGGCCGAGGGCGGAGGAGGAGGAGCAGGAGGAGGAGGAGGAGGAGGAGGAGAGGATGAGGATGGTGGAAAACAAAAGACCTCAGACACAGCTGAGGAGGGTGCGACGATGCACAAAGAACCGACGGAGGAGCTGGAGAAGACAGGAGAGGTGGAAGGCTCCAAGGCTGAGGAGTTGTTGGTAACAGAAGCACAGGAAGAGCTGGAGAGTGGAAACAGAGCTGAAGAAACAGCAGGCACTCGGGTAGAGGAACCAGACACGGTGGAAGCTGAGACCGAACAGAGGGAGGTGATCACAGAGCCTCAGGCTGAGGAACCCGGAGAGGAACCTGGAAAGGAACCCAGAAAGGAACTAGCAGAGGAACCCGGAGAGATGACTGCAGGTGACACTCCCAACATGGGCGATACTGAGGAGCTGATTGAGGAACCCAGAGAGGAGCCTGGAGAGGAACCCGGAGAGAAACCCAGAGAGAAACCCGGAAAGGAACCCAGAGAGGAACCAGCAGAGGAACCCGGAGAGATGACTGCAGGTGACCCTCCCAACATGAATCAGCACGGCGAGATAGAGGGTCAGGAACAAGCCGAGGGAGCCGTGGAGAACACAGAGGATGCAGGAGCAGCAGAAGGTGTGGGAAAAGAATTTCCTGAAGAGAAGGAGATCAGGGCAGACGGAGAGGAAGCAGGCGATGATTTGGAGGGTGTAGAAAACCCCAGAGTGGAGGAGGGCAATACTGAGGAGTCCAGAGGGTGCAGTGAGGGAGATGGAGAGATGAAGGCAGAAGAAAAGGAGAAAGGCAGCGAGGTCACAGGACCCCTCCAGGATGGAGCCACAGACGAACGATCAGAGGCGAGGGAGAGGGTTACTGAGGAGAGACAGGTGGAGGTCAATGGAGAGAAAACAGATGACGATGAACAGAGAGAAAACGAATCCGCAGCAGAGAAAGACGACGCGTCTAAACCTCACGACACTGAAGATGCCGCCTGCAATAAGTCTGAGGAAGAAGTGAAGGGAGAGGAATCGATAAAAGAGGCTGAAACCGAAGATGGAGGAAAAGGGGAGCGAGAGAAAGAACTGGGTGTCCGCGATGAAGATGGAGAGAGTGACGTCGCCCGTGTAGCCGAGGGTTCTGAGGAAGAAAGATCGGGCAGAGGCGAGGTGGAGGTAAGGGCAGGAGGAGAGTGTGAGAGCACGGTGGAAGCCTCGGCAGACCAGGATCCTCAGACGGAGTGGGAGGTGGAAGGTGGTGCAGCTGGAGCAGAGGTGGATGAACGACATGAGAATGAGGAGAGAAACAGCGGCGAGATGACCAGCGACCTCACAAACCAAGAGAGAGAAAGTAAGGTGGGGGTCGGCGAGATCGAGAAGAAGCCAGAGGAGGAAGGTGCTGGAAAGAGAGGACCAGAGCGTGGAGCAGAGGAAAACATCAAACAGCAAGAGGAGGCCAATGACAGCAAAGGAGTGCAAAACGATGAACCTGAGGGAGTAGCGAAGCAAAGCGAGTTGCCAAGGGAGACTGAAGATGGAGGAGAAAGGGAAGAAAAAGGAGGAGTTGATGGAGGTGTGGATGGAAAAGAAGATGGAGAAGAGGAAGAAGTAAGAGGAGCTGGGGCCAAAATACAAGGAGGAGAGGAAGATGGGAAGAAGAAGAAGAAGAAGAAGAAGCAAGAGGAAAACGCAGGAATGAAAGACAACTCCGAGCCCGGCGTCCTCGAGGACCCACGAGGACCCTCAGTCAGCGCAGACGTGGAAAATGGAGAGCAGGAAACGATTGGCCATCACACTGAGCTCGGAGAGCAGGAAGAACCTATAGAAGAAGGACGTGGAGAGACGAACCAAAGAAAAACAAAGCAGGACCCGGTCCATGAAGGAGATGTGGAAGACAACCAGAACGATGGAGACAAAGGAGAGGTGCAGGAGGCCCAGTCGCTGAAGGGCCAAGGTGACCATGCCGACGAGGCTGAACTCGGGTCTGAGAGCGAAGTTGACGCGGAAGATCCTGCAGACGCAGAATCGAAGCTGAAACCCGTGGCCGATTTAGACAGAGACGACACTCGAGATGGGTTACCTGCTAGCGGAGAAGCCAGGAGTCCAGCTGGAGAAAGCAGCATTCCTTCTGAGCCCCAGCCAGAAGAAGCGCAACCAGAGGAGAAAGCGCTGTCTGTCAGGGAGGAGGACAGGGTGACCCAGCTTCCTTCTGCTGCCCCCCCGCCAGGTCAGGGGGATCTGGTTAGTAACTGGGTGAACGTCCACCGCGCTGCCAGGTATTTCGAGACGTTCCCGGAACCACTGGAGGATATGGAGAGCCTTGGACCCTCCGAGGGAGAGAAGAGGGTGAGGGATGAGGCTCTGGAGGCAGAAGAGGCTGAGGATCCATCTGAAAGCACCAAGCACCAGCAGATCGAATACAAGGCCATGGCAGAAACGCCCACGGGAAATATCAAAATGGAGACCAAAAGTGAAGCTTTAGAACCAGAAGCTAAAAGTCTCCAGCCAACAGAAAGCCCACCCAATCCCACTAAACATTTATCAGAAACTGGCGAGGGTCCCGGTGTGGATGAGCTTGTGCACAGTACTGAGTCACAGCACACAGCAGGGGCCCAGCAAGGGGTTACTATAGATACTGTCATTAACCTGCCATCACCTTCAGTGATGAAGGTTGAGATTAGTCAAGCTATCTGACCAACATGCCAGATTTATCCTTCAATTATAATTCAGACAGAATTAGCGACCAAGCATTAATCTAAAAGTCACTAATCTGAGGCCTCTGAAGGAATGTCTGCCTGCTCTGGACTTGCAGTTAAGTTTGGCAACCTAGGACCCTTACAAAGAACACAAAACCAACGATACATCACAGCCCATAAGGTGCCTCCTGTAAGCTACATTTAGTCTGCCTAGGGTTTGGTCCTGCAGTAACCTTGGTGATGATTTAGGGATTCCTGTTTGGACCTCGCAGGTTTCATTCTCAGACATGTTGATGGTTGTGATGGTTGATGGTCTCAGTATTATGTGCTCACAGAAAACAATACACCAGTGACCAATCACAAAAATGGAAAATATATCGCAGGGGTAATTATTGTGTAGACAAACATTTTCCGTCTTGTACGTTCTTTAGACAAGGTTAAGACAGGCTGGTGGCAGAAACCAGATCGAATAGCACTGGTTAAGAAAGATTTTGTCTCAGGCAAAAAATGAGTTTCTTGCAGAATCTAAAAATGTTTCCAGAATTTCTCCATCACCCATAGTTTAGTGTCAGTCCTTCAGTTTCAGTAGCGTGTCATTATGTGTAGTGTGCAGCCGCAGTACTGAGGAACGTGGAGCCGCTCTGTGTCGTCAGACTACTGAACACTGAAGAGGGACGTTCCTCACACATAATATAGACCAAAATCACACACCTGCACAGTTAAGTAGGTTTGTACATATTTTAAAAACTTATTTATGAGTATATACAGTCTTATTGTTACATTTAATTGTTCTGTCACTTAAAAAACCATGTCTGTTAGAAAAAATCTCAAAATATTTGAATAAGGTAAAATATCTAGTATCCCCTTGTTTGAGTTACAGTGGGATAAGAGTGGCAGCCATTTTGGCTGCGGTCAGTCTTCTTCCTAATGAATAAGTGAAACAGTAGTTCTGCAGTGTTGGGTCGACTGGTACAGAGATCTGGAGTCTTAGCAGGGTTACCATCAGCGGTCTGCAGAAAGCAGACACCCACGCGCACACACACACACACACACACACACTCACTCACACACCCACACACCCACACACACACCCACGCACACACACACACACACACACACACACACACACACACACACACACACACACACACACTCGACACAAATGATTTAATTATTCATGCTGTGCAGGCCTCTTGCCAGTCACACTTTATAGTCCTTTACAGTCAGACACACACACACACTCACACACACACACACACACACATTCACACACACACACACACACACACACACACTCACTCACTCACATACACACACACTCACACACACACTCACACACACACTCACACACACACACACTCACACACACACACTCACACACACACTCACATACACACTCACATACACACACACTCACTCACTCACATACACACACACTCACACACACACACACACACACACACACACACACACACACACACTCACATACACACACACACACACACACACTCACTCACACACCCACACACCCACACACACACCCACGCACACACACACACACACACACACACACACACACACACACACACACACACTCGACACAAATGATTTAATTATTCATGCTGTGCAGGCCTCTTGCCAGTCACACTTTATAGTCCTTTACAGTCAGACACACACACACACTCACACACACACACACACACACATTCACACACACACACACACACACACACACACACACACACACACACACACTCACTCACATACACACACACTCACACACACACTCACACACACACACACACACACTCACACACACACACTCACACACACACTCACATACACACTCACATACACACACACTCACTCACTCACATACACACACACTCACACACACACACACACACACACACACTCACATACACACACACTCACACACACACTCACACACACACACACACACTCACACACACACTCACACACTCACACACACACACACACACACTCACACACACACTTACACACTCACATACACACACACTCACACACACACTCACACACACACTCACACTACTCTTTTCACTCTGATCTCTCTTTGTCTGAGTTCTAGATTAGGAATCAAAGATGCTTAATCTGTGGTTGTACTTGGACATAATCTGATCTAAAATAGTAACAGTAGAGAAACATGACTGACAATGACACCGAATAACTTCCTCTGTGACCCTTAAATAAATCTGTATTTCTGTTGCTGTGTGTCGTGCTTGACGGTTACAGTTTCAGACTGAGCATGTTTCTGCCCTTATGCTCGGTTATCACGACCTAATCCCACCCCTCTGATGAGCGGCCTGCCCCCTCTGCGCCGCAGCTCTCCTCCCCCTCCTCTCTTCTCCTCCCCTCTCCTCCCCTCTCCTCCTCTCCTTTCCTTTCCTCTCCTCCCCCTCCTCTCTCCTCCCCCTCCTCCTCTCCTTTCCTCTCCTCCCCCTCCTCTCTTCTCCTCCCCTCTCCTCCTCTCTCCTCCCCTCTCCTCCTCTCCTTTCCTCTCCTCTCTCCTCCCCCTCCTCCTCTCCTTTCCTCTCCTCCCCCTCCTCTCTTCTCCTCCCCTCTCCTCTCCTCTCTCCTCCCCCTCCTCCTCTCCTTTCCTCTCCTCTCTCCTCCCCCCTCCTCCACTCCTTTCCTCTCCTCCCCCTCCTCTCTTCTCCTCCCCTCTCCTCTCCTCTCCTCCCCCTCCTCCTCTCCTTTCCTCTCCTCCCCCTCCTCTCTTCTCCTCCCCTCTCCTCTCCTCTCTCCTCCCCTCTCCTGCTCTCCTTTCCTCTCCTCTCTCCTCCCCCTCCTCCTCTCCTTTCCTCTCCTCTCTCCTCCCCTCTCCTCCTCTCCTTTCCTCTCCTCCCCCTCCTCTCCTCCCCTCTCCCCCTCTCCTTTCCTCTCCTCCCCCCCTCTCCTGTCCTCTCTGCTCCCCTCTCCCCCTCTCCTCTCCTCTCCTCCCCCTCCTCCCCTCTCCTCCTCTCCTCTCCTCCCCTCTCCTCTCTCCTCCCCTCTCCATGGCTTTGATTTCTTTATGTGTCTAAACCAGGGTGATTGATTTCAAACTGAAAATAAAAAAATAAACATCATATCATATGTAGTATTCATTTCTCTTGTTTCATGTAACCTTTTATTGATATGCAAATATTAAAACAAAACAAAAACAGTACATTTTTCAAATTTAAAATTGTGTGTGTGTGTGTGTGTGTGTGTGTGTGTGTGTGTGTGAGTGTGTCTGTGAGTGTGTGTGTGTGTGTGAGTGTGAGTGTGTGTGTGTGTGTGAGTGTGAGTATGTGTGAGTGTGTGTGAGTGTGTCTGTGTGTGTGTGTGTGAGTGTGAGTGTGTGTGTGAGTGTGAGTATGTGTGAGTGTGTGTGTGTGTGTGTGTGTGAGAGTGTGTGTGAGTGTGTGTGAATGTGAGTGTGTAAGTGTGTGTGTGAGTGTGAGTGTGTGTGTGTGTGAGTGTGTGTGTGAGTGTGTGTGAGTGTGTAAGTGTGAGTGTGTGTGAGTGTGTAAGTGTGTGAGTGAGTGTGTGTGTGTGTGTGTGAGTGTGTGTGTGTGAGTGTGAGTGAGTGTGTGTGTGTGTGAGAGTGTGTGTGTGAGTGTGTGTGTGTGAGTGTGTGTGTGTGTGCATGCATATGTGTGTGTGTGTGTGTGTTTGTGTCTCCAGGGAGTCTCTTGCCATTAGCTGTTGTCCTCCAAGCTGGCCGTGCTGCTGGAGGACTGGAAGTGCATGGTGCTCATGGGATCTGACACGTATCCTACAGCAACAGCACAGAACAAACTGTCTGCCACACACCACAAAGAACATCTCACACACGGCCGTCTGCGTCAGACGGACCCAGCGACGGCCGCACACACACGCTTGTCCCTGCCCCAGCACGGCCTAGCCAGATCACGAAGAACTCACAGGATAATCTGAGCCAGGTGTGCTACAGCAGGGTGTGTGTAAAAACACACTCTGTGCTAATCTCCACGGCAACACAGAGCAGTCTCATGCTCAGGACGCTTCAGTTAGAACAAATAAAAATCATTTTCAAATGCAATTCATGGGAACAGTTTTGCTCTTGACCCTCTTGTGTGTCATTATGCAAGAATATGAGTCACATCTAATGAGTCGTGTTTAACGGAGCACAGAAGTGGAACGAACCATTCCGGTCGATGGGGGGGATCTGAAGGCTTCTCCTCAGCTCCTCCAAAGACAGCCCCTGTGACGCACGCCGCCCCACGCTGCGAGAAACACACACACACACGCACACACATTTGGCAATTACATCTGAGTGAGAGACTGGCATCGTGTTACAGCGCTGACGTTTTCCGTACTGGGCAGACATTTGTATCCGGAGGGTCTTACATGTGTGTCAGGGAAAGCGAGCTCCCACCTCTGTCATGGGCTCCATTTGCTAAGAGTGTCTGCCAAGTGTTCAAATGCAGAGGTGTGTTTGTACGAGTGTGTGAAAGGGAGCCACGGCCCGGTCCAGTGGGCTGGACGTCCCTGTTCTGTCCCACCTGGGGTAATTACATAAACATGCTCACTGTCCCCTGTGGTCACTGCCCCATTCTGGAGGCAACAAAGCAAGGTGCGTCGTCTTCCCATCATCCCTCTCTCCATTCTGCTCTCTCTCTGCCCTCCTTTCTCTGACTGTTGCTAAGCCATCACCACACAAATACACACAGACACCCACATGCACACACTCACACACTCGCATTAAACAAGAAGAGTGAAGTGCCAGGCACTAGTAAAGTCTCCCAGCGTGAAGATGTCATGCATGTTTTATTGTATTTGCCTGCTGCCGTCTCCGTGGTGCTGTCTCCTAGCGACCACACTTTAAACTGGAGTGCATTTGGTAGACCACGTGCCTCTGGCCAAACCCGAGGGCGGCACAGCCTGAGTGTGGCGTTTGGTTTGGACTGCTAAGCTCCTACGCTTCCTGTCTGGCTATGAGCAATAACCCCATATGGGGGCAAAGATGTGGGGTCAGTTTAACTCTTTGAAACCAAAATTCACCAAATCTGCAAATTTCTCTGCAAATATTCTGCAAATATCTCATTGTTCGAGTGTGTATGTGTCTGAATGAGTGTATGAACCGTTGTGTCTGTGCATGTGTGTGCATGCAAGTGTGTGCATGTTTGAGTGTGTGTGTGTGTAGGCATGTTTACATGTGTGTGTCTGTGTCTGTGTGTGTTTGTGTGTGTCTGTGTGGATGTGTGTGTGTG
>NC_137521.1:12767500-12932500 GCF_041902795.1 Electrophorus electricus
GCTGAACACAGCAGGTAAATTCACTGCTGTTCCATGAAACTATCCTGAAGCTGTGGTTACACAGCAAGGCAAAAATGCAAATATTGATTTTATTTAGACTTAAACATTTAGCTGACTTGTGACATGAGTTTTCTTACCGTTCATTTTTGCAAAAAAAATATATATTTCAAAATTTTATTTCATTTTTGTTAAAAATATTACAGTTTTTATCCTGTTGTACCAGATCTGATCTACATCTGTCTGATTAAAACATTTCTTTGATAAAGGTGATTAGACCTAGAGTTATTCTCTTTAAACCAGAGGGAGCGTTCAGGTCTACCTGGCAACCCTTCTCTCTAGACTAGTTCAAACAGTGTGTGGGTCTGCAGGATGTCAGACTTCTCTTTGTGTACTGGCAACCTGCTGCTTGAGCTGACTCAGGGCCCTGTAGCCATGGCAATGCACAGCAAACCACGGCAACACACGGCACGCCAAGCAGACCGATGCTGCGGTGCAGCAGGGTGGCAGGAGGGAGGTGGAGTGAGTGCGTTTCTATGGGAAATGGTTGCCTAGCAACCTAAACAGGAAGTGAAAAGTACCAGGAGAGGAAGGGTCAGGTTCCAACCCGCCCCACCCGGCAACAGAAATGTGTGAGGAGTGACTGGTATGCTGTGGTTATAATTCTACTTTGAATAAATTACTGTTAAAGCATTATTTCACAATCAATTCTCAATATATATTTAATTATTACTGTATAAATATAGTAAATCACAACTAAAGCAGAAAAGTGAGATCGACTGCTTAGTGTTTGTGACGATTGAATGTAGTGTCCAGGAAACTGGAATTCTCATGCTGGACAGAGGGCTTTTGAGTTGTAAGTAAACTCTGACCTACAGTTAGAGTTGAACTACAGTTTGAGTTGACCTACAGTTAGAGTTGAACTACAATTTGAGTTGAACTACAGTTAGAGTTGAACTACAGTTAGAGTTGACCTACAGTTAGAGTTGAACTACAGTTTGAGTTGAACTACAGTTAGAGTTGAACTACAATTTGAGTTGAACCTACAGTTAGAGTTTACATTTGAACCTGAAGTTTCTCATCTCTAGTTCACGTCCTAACCCTGCTCTCTGACCGCCTGCAGGCCTCTTCGCTACACCTGTAACCCACACCATTGCACTGCGGGTGACGACCGTGGCTCCGATGCACACTGACCTCTGGATTGACGTTCCAGCCTCTCATCAACAGGGCAGAGAGAGGTTTGGGGATGGAGTATCCGATCGGCGGGCGGATGTGGTGGTAGGCCATATCAGCAGCTGCAGCCGCTGGGTGGAGAGAGAGAGAGCTACAGCGACTCCAACCTTAGAGCTCTGTTTCCTGAGGTCAGGACGCTGCTCACGCTTGCTGAATGCTGTACGTGGCAAAACTAGAACATCTACACGTAGACAAAAACACTTTCACTGCTTTTTTTCCCTCTGCTTTTCAGAAATTTGCAATTGAGGGTTTGTAGATTTTTCCAACCAACCTTCATCATTTACAAGGCTTTACCTCAACCTTTCTCTACAACCTAATCACATCATCCTAATTACGCTGTCACTGTATCCCAACATAACTCTTACAGTATCTGAGAACTGAGAACTAACCAGAATTCCACAGATTTGTTAGCAATCTGAGCGTCTACAGACTCTGGGATCCGACCTGAGCATTGCGTGGCCTACATTCTCTACAGCTAGGCATGGACTATTTTTTTCACTTAGGATAATGTTTTTTGTCTGCTAAAGGAAGGCGGGTGGATGTAAGCGTGGGTGGAGAGTGGGTGGAGTGGAGCAGTACCAGGCTTGAGGTGAGCGAATGGGATCTCTCCTGTCAGCAGTTCCCAGAGGCACAGCGCGTAGCTGAACATGTCAGCCTTCACCGTGTACCGCGTGCACTGGGTAAAAACCTCAGGTGCCATCCACCGCAGGTTCTGTGGCACAAAAACACCCCGTGATGCAGAAAGGTACAGTCTCCAGAACAGAGCATCAAACTACCTCCATAAAACAAACCAAATCATCTCCATAACAGATAACAAAATCATCTCCATAATACAAATCTGTCTCCATGACAGATAAGAAACTCACCTCTGTAACAGAAATGAAGGTCTAATCATGTCGGAATAACTTATTCATAGCATACATAGTATATCATATTACTCATACATAGTATATCATTTAACCCATAACATTATGTCACCAAACGTAATATAGCATACACACACAACCAGGGAGATGGACACACATTTAATAAACACACACACACCCAGGGAGATGGACACACATTTAATAAACACACACACACAACCAGGGAGATGGACACACTTTTAATAAACACACACACACCCAGGGAGATGGACACACATTTAATAAACACACACACACCCAGGGAGATGGACACACATTTAATAAACACACACACACCCAGGGAGATGGACACACATTTAATAAACACACACACACCCAGGGAGATGGACGCACACTTAACAAACACACACACCCAGGGAGATGGACACACACTCAACAAACACACACACCCAGGGAGATGGACGCACACTCAACAAACACACACACCCAGGGAGATGGACACACACTCAACAAACACACACACCCAGGGAGATGGACGCACACTTAACAAACACACACACCCAGGGAGATGGACGCACACTTAACAAACACAACACACCCAGGGAGATGGATGCACACTCAACAAACACACACACCCAGGGAGATGGATGCACACTCAACAAACACACACACCCAGGGAGATGGACGCACACTCAACAAACACACACACCCAGGGAGATGGACGCACACTTAACAAACACAACACACCCAGGGAGATGGACGCACACTTAACAAACACACACACCCAGGGAGATGGACGCACACTTAACAAACAAAACACACCCAGGGAGATGGACGCACACTCAACAAACACACACACACCCAGGGAGATGGACGCACACTCAACAAACACACACACCCAGGGAGATGGATGCACACTCAACAAACACACACACCCAGGGAGATGGACGCACACTTAACAAACACACACACACCCAGGGAGATGGACGCACACTCAACAAACACACACACCCAGGGAGATGGATGCACACTCAACAAACACACACACCCAGGGAGATGGACGCACACTTAACAAACACACACACACCCAGGGAGATGGACGCACACTTAACAAACACACACACCCAGGGAGATGGACGCACACTTAACAAACACAACACACCCAGGGAGATGGATGCACACTTAACAAACACACACACCCAGGGAGATGGACGCACACTTAACAAACACACACACCCAGGGAGATGGACGCACACTTAACAAACACAACACACCCAGGGAGATGGACGCACACTTAACAAACACAACACACCCAGGGAGATGGACGCACACTTAACAAACACACACACCCAGGGAGATGGACGCACACTTAACAAACACACACACCCAGGGAGATGGACGCACACTTAACAAACACAACACACCCAGGGAGATGGACGCACACTTAACAAACAGCTGCTGGTTGAAATTCTTGTGCTACAAACCCCATGTAAACATATTATCAGACAAAGTGAACACATATTAACCCTCTAATTAACTATTACATAACACTACACACAGCAGAGTTCAACACACCCCGGGTTGTTTTGTCATATTATCCACATCCATCGAGAGCAGGAACCGGGATTCTGCAAGACAGACACAAGCTGCACTTACAAACAATGCAGCATAACAAATAAACCAATATACAGTAAAATAATAATACATGATCTAAATCAATTGACACGTGCTATGATGGAGAGAGTCATGTATAATCTATTTGTCATGTGTTTTACCTCCGAAATCTGCTACGACGGCGTGGCCATCTTCATAAAGCAGGATGTTATGGCTGACAAAGGAAGTAGACGTACAGCAGCAATGGAGTGACAAAACAGCATCTACAGCATCTGATCCACATGGTTTAGGACTTACCAGACACAGAGGTTTAACACCACAGAATAGTGTAGTTACCCTGCTGTAACACAGAGGTTTAACACCACAGAATAGTGTAGTTACCCTGCTGTAACACAGAGGTTTAACACCACAGAATAGTGTAGTTACCCTGCTGTAACACAGAGGTTTAACACTACAGAATAGTGTAGTTACCCTGCTGTAACACAGAGGTTTAACACCACAGAACAGTGTAGTTACCCTGCTGTAACACTGTGGTTTAACACCACAAAATAGTGTAGTTATCCTGCTAAAACATCGGGGTTTAAAACCACAGAATAGTGTAAGTACCCTGCTGTAAGACAGGGGTTTAACACTACAGAATAGTGTAGTTACCCTGCTGTAACACAGAGGTTTAACACCACAGAACAGTGTAGTTACCCTGCTGTAACACTGTGGTTTAACACCACAAAATAGTGTAGTTATCCTGCTAAAACATCGGGGTTTAGCACCACAGAATAGTGTAAGTACCCTGCTGTAAGACAGGGGTTTAACACCATAGAATAGTGTGGATACCCTGCTGTAACACTGTGATTTAACACCATAGAATAATGTAGTTACCCTGCTGTAAGACAGGGGTTTAACACCACAGAATAGTGTAAGTACCCTGCTAAAACACAGGGGTTTAACACCACAGAATAGTGTAGTTACCCTGCTGTAACACAGAGGTTTAACACCACAGAATAGTGTAGTTACCCCGCTGTAACACAGAGGTTTAACACCACAGAATAGTGTAGTTACCCTGCTGTAAGACAGGGGTTTAACACCACAGAATAGTGTAAGTACCCTGCTAAAACACAGGGGTTTAACACCACAGAATAGTGTAGTTACCCTGCTGTAACACAGGGGTTTAACACCACAGAATAGTGTAGTTACCCTGCTGTAACACAGAGGTTTAACACCACAGAATAGTGTAGTTACCCCGCTGTAACACAGGGGTTTAACACCACAGAATAGTGTAAGTACCCTGCTAAAACACAGGGGTTTAACACCACAGAATAGTGTAGTTACCCTGCTGTAACACAGGGGTTTAACACCACAGAATAGTGTAGTTACTCTGCTGTAACACAGAGGTTTAACACCACAGAATAGTGTAGTTACCCCGCTGTAACACAGGGGTTTAACACGACAGGTTTTCCCTGCACTGGTTTAAACAAGACAAGTTGAGAGATATTGACAACATCACTTAAAAGCATGAATACACCAGATGAATTGGGAAGCAACATCAGTTGATGACAATAGTAGTAATGATGATGATGTGTGTGTACCTATTAAGGTCACGGTGAATGATTGGCTGGGTGAGATTGTGCAGGTATTCCATCCCCTTGGCGACGTCGATCGCGATGATGAGCTTGGACTGCAGGTGTATAATCCTGGTGGGTTAAACACAGTTTAGAGCACAGCCAAGCAGACACAGATCAATACACCAACCGCCATCACGACTGAAACAGATCGATCGCCTGCTCAAATGAACTCTGGAGACCAGAGAACTCTGCAGACTCAGGCACACTGCCGACATCACGGGACAGGTGGTCCAGGACTGGACAGACAGATTTCTGTTGTCCATGGCTTGCTATATCGATCGGTGTGAGCTGCAAGGTTTTAGTTTGTGGAATTCCCTCTATTTTGTGATGGTGAGCTGAACAATTTCAGGGTGAATGAAAGGAAACATAAAGCATGTGTGGTCATAGTATGACCTTTATTCCTATGTGTGTTTTGTATATTTGTATATGTGTGTGGGTATGTGTGCGCATGTGAGTATGTATATGTATCTGCGTGTGCGTGAGTGTGTATATGTGTGTGTTTATGTATATTTATATACGTGTGCATGACTGTGTGCGTGTGTGTGTGTGTGTGTGTTTATATGCGTGTGCGAGTGTGTGCATTAGTATGTGTGTTTGTGTGTGTACATTTAAATGCGTGTGCAAGAGTGTGTGTGTGTATTTATATGTTTGTGCATGTGTGTGTGTGTGCGCGCACGCGTGTGTATGTGAGTGTGTGTGTATGTGTGTGTGCGCACGCGTGTGTATGTGAGTATGTGTGTGTGTGTGTGTGTGTGTGTGCGTGCGCGTGTATGTGAGTGTGTGTGTGTGTGCGTGTGTGTGCGCGCGCGTGTGCGTGTGTGCGCGCGTGTGTATGTGAGTATGTGTGTGTGTGTGTGTGTGTATGTGAGTATGTGTGTGTGTGTGTGTGTGTGCGCGCGTGTATGTGAGTGTGTGTGTGTGTGTGTGTGTGTGTGCGCGTGTATGTGAGTGTGTGTGTGTGTGTGTGTGCACGCGCGCGTGTATGTGAGTATGTGTGTGCGTGTGTGTGCGCGCGTGTGTATGTGAGTGTGTGTGTGTGTGTGTGTGCGTGCGCGCGCGTGTATGTGAGTATGTGTGTGTGTGCACGTGTGTATGTGAGTATGTGTGTGTGCGCACATGTGTATTTGAGTATGTTTGTGTGTGTGTGTGTGTGTGTGTGTGTGTGTGTGTGTGTGTTCACCTCTTCTGTTCGTGCAGCAGGGAGAAGAGTGAGCCCCCCGCCACATACTGTGTTACTATGGCAAACTGGCTGGGGTCGTCCACACAGGCACCCACGAACGGCACCACACACGGGTGGTTGAGACGACAGAGGATGGACACCTCCCGGCAGAACATGTCTGTGTCTGACTTGGAGCAGTACGTGTTGGCACGGTACCTGGGCAGCACGAGAGGAGCTCGTAGTGATTCTGTGGGTTTTAAAAGTCTCTGCGATAATGTGACCCACTGGGCTTCATGATGCCTTTTATTTTTCATTTGTTTACGATGTTCTATTGTTCTCATCTTTACACCTTTACTTCATCTTTACAAGAGAAAGTTTAAGACCAAGAAAATAGTCCCAGTCAGGGCACATTCACATTAATCTGTGTCTAGTTCCAGCTCTCTCCAGCTCTATAATGTTACAGAGTTTCCTTAAAATAATTCATCTTTAAAATAATACTCCTAATCCAGATAATCCAGATTTGACAGTCTAGATGCCTGAACCAGATGAAAGTGTGATCCAGAGCTGTAGACAGGTTGGAGCTATACGCGTAGCACAGCACGGATTACAATACAAGGCTTTCTCAGAAAAAAATCTGTCTCTTTGGATTATTTGAAATGAAATGAAAGAAGCTTCAGTCTAATACGTTTTAAAGTACAAACTCACCGCTTAATCGCCACTATCTTGTTGCGACACCTTCCTTTGTAGACTTTCCCAAAAGAACCTGGAAATGCCAAAAGGGAAAGAGAGAGTTACTGCAGGAAAATGACTCCAGGTGATCTGAAGCGGGTAAAAACAGAATGAGGGACAAACCTGAGCCAATGATCTCATTAAACTCTAGCTCGGAGAGCTGGAGGTGGAAGTTGGCAGGGAGACTTGCTCTGAGGATCAGGATGTCAGCCTTCTCTGCAGAATTAAGGTTTCATTCATCAAACCCACTGATGTGAGATCAGCGTTTGTCATAGAATAATGCAAAGCCAAGCAAAGGCATGGCAGGGCTCATTGTGAGGTGCTTAACAGAGATCACAGTAAGGGTGATCAACAAGAAGAATTCTAACAGTCCATGCAGGCCATTACAATACAGTTCAACTCAAGTATTTTATTTTCTGTGACGAACCTCATTTGTGAAGTAGAAAAAAAACTAGACAAACAATAGACACATAAAACTACTAAGTATATAAATCAGACATTAATTAACAAAGTAAAATGAATTGAGGAAGGTACAAAGCCGATACAGGAAAGATGAGAGTGTGTGTGTGTGTGTGTGTGTGTGTGTGTGTGTGTGTGTGTGTGTGTGTGTGTGTGTGTGTGTGTGTGTGTGTGTGCGTGCGTGCGCGCATGCGTTCGTGTGTGCATGTGTGTATTTGTGGGTGTTACTGAGTGTGTGTACGCACCCCTGTGACTCCAGAAGGTGTATGTGCGTGCATATTTGTGTGTGCGTGTGTGCATGTAGTGTGTATGTGTTTGTGTGTGTGTGTGTGTGTGTGTGTGTACCTTTTGTCATGCTTTTGATCTTTCCCAGTGGAGACGGGACAGAAACATAAGACCCATCTACAATTAAAACCGACAACACACTCTGTCAAACATGATTACAGTGAAGTGATCTATATAGTCATTTAGCAGGATAAATTCCTATAGTTGAGGACGTCTGAGTGAATGGTGAGTATCACACCCCCTCCTGGCTGGGAGTATTCATTGCAGGGAGAGTCTTCCTGGGGCCTCTTGTAGTGTTTTAGTAGGGTGACAATGGCATCGTGTCCTAGAAAAATCACATGCAAAATCACCCTGAAAACTATAACAGCCTTCTTAAACTTTCACCTCTCAGTACAACCTTTAATATGTTTGATTAAATAAGTGCACAAGTCAAATTGAAAACATTGCATGATATTGGAATATGATCAGTGTATGTAATAAGAGCCAACCGTGTATTGCTAAGCCTTGTGGTAGCGCAGGCTCACCTTTCTCATAGGCCCACATGAGACAGGTCTGCTCCTCTTTCTCTCCACTGGAGCGGCTGGGATCACAGGCCACCAGGTTCATATCTGCCCCGTTGTCCAATAGAAACTGAACTAGGCGGATGTGACCATGGAAACAAGCACTGTGCAGACCTATCACAGCAGGGGTCAAGCAAGGAGTCGACAATCACACGATACAGGATGTGTGTGATCCACAAGAGAAACAAAAGACAAACCATATAAAAGCAAAAGAAAAAATGAGGTAAAAGGCTTTTTGTGTAAAAGTTGCGTATCAGTAAAACTGATCTTGCATGTACTGTGACTTCTCACTCTTTTTATAGGGGCACGTGTGTCTTTATAGGGGCACATGTGTGTCTTTATAGGGGTACCCGTGTGTCTTTATAGGGGTACCCATGTGTCTTTAGAGAGGTACCTGTGTGTGTTTTATAGGGGTACTGTGTGTCTTTATAGGAGTACATGTGTGTTTTATAGGGGTACCCATGTGTCTCAATAGGGGTACCCATATTGTTTTATAGGAGTACCCATATGTCTTTATAGGGGTACCCATGTGTCCTTATAGAAGAGGTACCAGTGTGTCTTTATAGGGGTTCTCATGTGTTTTATAGGGGGTACCCATGTGTCTTTATAGAGGTACCCATGTGTGCTTTATTGGGGTACCTGTATGTCTTTATAGAGGTACCCATGTGTGTTTTATTGTGGTACCCGTGTGTTTTATAGGGCTACCTGTGCATGTTTTATAGGGGTACCGTGTATCTTTATAGGAGTACCTGTGTGTGTTTTATTAGGGTACCTGTGTGTTTTATAGAGGTAACCATGTGTCTTTATAGTGGTATCCTTGTGTTTTATTGAGGTACTCGTGTGTTTTATTGGCATACGTTTGTCTTTTATTGGGGTACCCATGTGTTTTATTGGGGTGCCAGTGTGTGTTTTATTGGGGTACCCGTGTGTCCGTCTCGTCCTTGGTGATTGATACTCATCGCGTTCTGACTGATTAGGAACTTCACCATCTCCAGGTCCCTGCCGTAGGTGCAGGCACTACGAGAGACAACGGAAAGGTTCAGATCAAGATAAAGTTACTTACCATTGGCTTATGTCCACAGACATGTAGACTTTGGCCTATAGGAAGCCCATTTCACATTAAGTGCTATAGAACAGCCATATTCCACACCATAAGCTATAGGACGGTTATATTGCATTATGGGTTAAATGATGTTGGCACTCTGCTGTGGGCTGTAGAAAAGCTACATTGTGAAAAAACAATAACAAAATTCATTTTAATGCTGTATCTTGGGTTTGGGGGAGTGTTGACGAGCAGAGGTAGTGGATGAAGGCTTGTCTGGTCTGTGAACAGGTCTGGGTCTGTCGGTGCAGATGAGGACGAGTCGCTCGCCTATGAAATGCTGTCTCGCTGAAGATGTTCTCCTTGGACAGGCTGTCTGTTCCTGTGCAGTCCACCAGCTCCTTCACCACGTCAAACTTACCATTGTAGCAGGCCCTGCAAAAAACAGCACAACAACTCACATTAGACCCACATAGACCAGTCCCAGCACCCTTTAGACCCACACATTGCACACCTGTCTTGCCATTAGATTGGAAACCACTGGATTATGTTATTGGACTAAGTGCTAGCAGCACTAAAACTGGATGTCTTTAGTTCTATCTTGTTCTGTCCTGCTAAACTCACAGGTGGAGGGGCGTGTCCCCGTAGATGTTCACAGAGTGTGGTTGCACGCTGAAGTTCCCTTGCAGCAGGAAGCGCACAACCTCCTGGTGGCCAAACCGGGCGCAGAAGTGCAGCGGCACGTGGTCCTCGTTGTCCTGAGCATTTACTGTTCAAAGAGGGAAATGACACACTCCTGGTAACCGTTTCTCGTCCGTCCAGACCCTGCTGTCCGATCTGGCCTCAACTCCCATCCCTCATGTATCTAAACTGCTGCTGCTAAGCCACTGAGCAGATTGTGTTTTACGGTGGATATCTGAGATGCAGCCAGGCTCAGATGATGCTACATCGCAGACGGCGCTGCAGGAGGCGGGCCGCCGGATGGAGGAGCGCAGCGTTTCTCACCGTCCGTCTTCTCCGCCTCCTCCATCAGGAGGCGGATGATTCCCAGGAAGCCCTTGGCGGCTGCCAGATGGAGGGGCCGGTCGCCCACCTCCCCACTCACATTCACGTCCGCGCCGAATCTCAGCAGTAGCTTACACACCTGTTTGCAGCGTGTGAACAGGGGTGAAAACGTACATGCAAATGAACTAACAGTTCAGTGACTTTTGGCATATTTCTACACACCGGATGAATAATAACTGAGGTGTGTTGTGTGTGTGTGTGTGTGTCTGTAAGGATAAAGGTCTCCAAGGTCAAGAAAAGGAGTCTGATCACCTGCTCATGTCCATAATAGGCTGCTATGTGCAACGGGGTGAAGAACACAGCATCCTGGACGTTAACATATGCCCCGTGTTGCAGGAGAATGTCAACAGCCTTTGAGAAAAGCATCAAACATTGACCTTCATCACACAGAAATGCTACACATCCAACAACATTAAATACCAGCTTTTACTAATTTCCTCCAGCTCATATGAAAGTCGCCACCAAACAGCTGCCCTGCTCCAGGTCTACTGCTGCAGGCTGGGTTAATATCTGAGGTCTCACCTCGTCATGACCTGCTATGGTAGCGATGTGCAGGGCAGTGAGGGCCCCATAGCCAACCTGCTGGATGTCGGCTCCGCCGTGCAACAGAGCAGTCACCAGCTCCGCATTGCCCTGAGAGAGCGGGAGGGGGAAAGAAAAAAGAGATATATCCCCCAATCACCACCTACTTTCACCATCAAAACACCAACATCATTCTGTGAACGCAGGCATGTGTACTGAATAGTCCTGTGCTATCACACTGCCCCAAGCTGGTTTCCACAGTAACACACAGCTCTCAGCCAATAGTAATGCTTCATGTTTCCCCTCACAAAGCTTTGCTAAGGACACACTAGTATCTGATATCTCCACAGGACCATGGTGCTCGTACAGGAGTAACCTCCAGCAAGGGCTTGGGGCAAGCGGTACCCTGCCAAAGGTCCATGGTCTCTGTTAGGGTGGTCCATCAGAAGACGGGGTCTACCTTATAGGCGGCCAGGTGTAGGGCTGTGAAGCCATTACGCGTCAGTCGGGAGGGACGGAGGCCCTTCAGCATCAGGGTCCTGATGTGACTCTTGTTTCCTGTTTCATGCAGTGACGAGGAGCAAGGCTGAGAGCAAGCTCGGACCTCAGTTCTGAAGCCCTGGCTTTCTCAAGACATGACGTGAGCAACTTCACTACGGTTTGGTTTATATTGCTACGTTGTTTTTTAGGGCCCTGAATCGGGTTTGCAGGAACCAGACCCCTAATCAGCAAATCAAGGTTCCAGTATTGGTGTAATACAGGATTGGTTGATTAGTTGGGAACTACCAAGTCTGGGTCTGTTTCTACTCTGGATCTTGTCCAGTTGGTAATTACCTAGAGGGTGAACTAAAGGCACTTTTGTATGGATCGCAACTTCAAAGGAACAGCGATTGCTGTAGGACCTTAACAAGCCAATAAATAAAGAACTATACATGCAACATTTTACAATTACAGCTAGATTACTTTCCAAATCAATATGTAATATTCTTAACCCACATCTACTCTCTGGAACATGTCCGGTGTTATGGAAAGAGTCTAAAATTATGACCTCTACCTAAAAATAGAAGTTGTTGTAGACCTCCTAGTCTACTCCCTGTGCTGAGTAACATGTTGGAGAAGATCGTCGTTAATCAAATGTTTAATGATTTCAGTAGAAATGTATTACTTACAGCATGCGTAAAGACCAGGTCACACTACTAGGGCTGCATTTGCACACATAACCGATCAGTGGGTAACTCATATGGATGATGGACAGCTAGTTGGAGCTGTGTGCTTGGATTTAACTGTAGCTTCTGATGTTACTGAGTAGAGCAGTTACCTGTCTGATAGAACACAGTGAATATATTTACATGGCAGTTTTTCTGGCAGTAAAAAGTCCCTGATGGTGTCCCTCAGGGGAGTTGTTTGGATCCACCTTTATTTTCAGTTTTCATATATGATTCAAACAGTTGTTAAGTTTCCAGTGTAGTTATGTGTGCTGATGCATCTCAGCTTTGTCCTGCCTATTTGCCAACTTGGGTGGAGTTGAGAGAGACCATCTAAACGTAGATCTGCAAATAACTACAAAATGGGTAAGGATGTAAAGTTAGGAGTGAGTACTTGTAATGTCAAGCAGGGCCGAGGCGACAGGCACTAGCAAGTAACAGACACAACAACCAGGATAGCGTCAATAACCGACAATGAGGCGTATTAAATAAATGCATGACTTACAGGGCTTAAATGCACACAATAATGAGACTTAAGACAAAGCAGAAACCAATGAAGGGCAGGGAATTGAACAAGGAAGCATGGCAAAACAGAACCCAAGCAAAACCAGGAGCAGAAACCCAAACAAACGCTTGAAGGCATCGCTGTGGGAAGCGCTACACCAGGAGAAGGAAACGTGACAGCACTAAACACTATGAAAGTGTGTTTTTATTTGGTAGTAGGGATGTTTGTGTTAACTCTACAGTACTCAGTTTAGCTATAGATATATTATTGTTTATTCTTTTATTTGTGTTTTGTTTTGGTTTTTAGTTTCATACTGCATTTTTGTTTGTTGGGCTTTAAATATTGCTTGTTTTATATTTATTGTTTTTTGGGTGGGTCCCAAGAAGACTAGCGACCACTTTGTAGAAACTATTGGGAATCTATTGGGAACTATTGGGAACATCAGCCGTGGCACATCCCAGCACACGTGTCCTCTTGAGCTCCTACCCGCGCATATGCAGCAGAGGTGCAGGAGTGACAGTCCGCCCTCCGCACGGTAGTTCACGTTCACCTGGCCGAACGCTTCCTCTGAGCTGCGGCATGCATGCGCCATCGCAGGGGGAAAGAGAAAATGTTATGCACCCGAAACCTGTTGATATTCACAAACTCCAAGTTGAGCAAATCAATAAGGACTAAAATAATAAAACAAATGCTTTCACTGTGTGTAAACAGTAGAATGAATTCACTCTTATTCACACGTCCACGGGGAGGTAAGCATCTTTGTAGAGCTTTATCAAAGGAACAAAGTTCAGGATTCATATTTCTTATGTAACCGTGAGCCTTGAATCAGTGTGCGTTTCCTCCTCACCTGAACACGTGTTGGAGCTCAGCTAGCTCATGCTCTTTGATGCGCAGATCGTCCTCGAGTCTTTCGATAATGACGGAGTACGCCTCGCTCACCTTCTTCTTCCACTCATCTGTAGAGGAATGTACAATAACCCATGGCGAGGGTGCACCGTTGTTGGAGGATTTACGAACTTTTATTAGCTAAGAGTGCTTCAGTCTTCAGTTACAGTCTGCTCAGTCTGCCAAAACAGGCCTTGGCCAACATTCTTATCTCACTCACTATCACTTACACTGCAGTCCTTGTGCATGGCACTAGTTTCCCTCTGGCCTGTAGCACCCAATTTAGACCACTGGCGTGTTAGAGCAGAGAAAAACACAACCCTGCCTTCTCTCGGATTTGTAATCATCGCTAGTTAATTGAACAATATACATGGCTAAGGGGTCACTTTGTCATCACCCCTGACTGTTATAGCTGCACCTCCGGGAGCAGTGATTTGAATACCTGCCTTCTTCATAAATGAACCACCAGTGGTTAATAAAGACACTGGTTGGACTAATTACAGGAAGTTAAACGGATTTTTCTCTGTGCAGGACTGGATTCCGAACCACCTTGTCCTGAAAATCACTGAACCGCAATGCAATTAATAGCACACAAGTAGACTGCGAACCGGGAGCACAGCCGTGAGCTTTTACCTGTGCACGTCTGTGTGGGTCTGGATTTATAGTTCCCCATAGGAGCAGCGCAGTTGAAGCCTTCTCAGCGAGCCCAGGACCAGCCTGTCATGCAGCTGAAAACCAGCTCCTCCACCGAACACAATAGGGAGGTGACAGATAAAACAGAGCATGGCAGCCCTGCTAAAAATAAACTGCGGCTTGGAACGGAATGTGTGACAGCAGAGACAGCTGAGCACCCCGCAAGCCTGTGTGTGTGTGCGCGTGTGTGTGTGTGTATGCCAGTGACAAAAGCGCAACGATGAGGCTGGAGCGCTCTCTCTCTCTCTCTCTCTCTCTCTCTCTCTCTCTCTCTCTCTCTCTCTCTCTCTCTCTCTCTCTCTCTCTCTCTCTCTCTCTCTCTCTCTCTCTCTCTCTCTCTCTCTCTCTCTCTCTCTCTCTCTCTCTCTCTCTAACAGGTGGAATAACTAAGAAGGGGCCATAACGTTTGTCGGCAGCACAGCACACCTAAAGCTCCTTTCACGTTGCATTATCCAAATACAAAATGAACAAAACCACATCACAAAGGTATTGATGGGGGGTTCAAACAGATGCTTTGTAAATGCACTTTCATTAGTTATTTTCTAAATGTATAACACTAAACATGATGACCTTTTGTAGGTGATATTCATCATTTTAGGAGCCACAGTTGTTAAGCACAGGGTCAGCTGGGTGAACCTCCCAACCGGAGCATGGATACTGTACTCTTATCCAGCTGTACTCTTATCCAACTGTGCCCTTATCCAGCTGTACTCTTATCCAGCTGTGTCCATTTTTGAGTCATTTTTTCTTGAATAAGTGAAAGTAATCAACACTTTTAATAAACATCATGATAAACATCATTCCTTTTTTAATAAAAATCTGAAATTTGAAAAATATCCATTTTCAAACAATCTATTTTAATGATAAAAGTCAACATCCATTTATTTCCATATCCAAACTTTAAAATAAAAATAAATTCTGTAAATTTCAGAAATGCCATACCTTGCATCACCCATTCTAACAATGGCAAAAAAGTCACCCTAGATGAAACACCAGTGGAGCTCCTCTAATGCTCCACACTAAAACACCACTGGAGCTCCTCTAATGCTCCACACTAAAACACCAGTGGAGCTCCTCTAATGCGCCACACTAAAACACCAGTGGAGCTCCTCTAATGCGCCACACTAAAACACCAGTGGAGCTCCTCTAATGCACCACACTAAAAAGTTCATGTTTCTTCACTGTTCTTCACTTCAGCACAGTACTGATGATGATCACACAGCTTCCTGTCATTAGAAGACTCAGGGTAAGAAGGTCAAGCCCAGAGTTTCACTCTGAGATTCCATTCACAACAAGTTCACATGGCTGTGGGAGTTGGGGGTCCAGAAGGCATGACCGGTAGTGCTCTCTTTAGGTGGGAAAGAGTGGACTTCTGTGGGAATAAAGACCTGAAACATGTTCAAACTGTGATCTGTCTCCTCCTTTTCTCAATTCTAGATGCTGCCATTTGGGGCAAGGGTTCATCCAGCCTGGAGAATTTCTTCATGAAGTGTTTTTCTGAACTCCAGCATCTGCTCCAAGTCCTTGTTCTGTAGGGCCTCCCGTAGCGAGAGCCGTTTGGTGTGTTTGGGCAAAGTCACTTTCCCTTTTCCGAGCACTGCCCATACCATCTCCAATGTCTTCGCAAACGAGCACTTCAGGTCCTCACAGACGAGGAAGAGGCAACAGTCCCAGAGGTTACATACACTGCCGTCCCCTGAGAACCTCACGTCCTCAGAGCACAGCCCCCAGCAACTCGCACAGTGGTCCAGAGCAGCTCCAAACAGCTGTAGGTCCTTCATATCTGCAGGGCTGGACACACTCCGCTTCAGGTTGTCCTGAACGCCGAACGCCACGGTCACAAAGCCCGTCCCACCGCCCAGCCTGACACTCAGGGAGTGCATAAAGGTCTCCCTAGGCACGGAGAGCCCCGCCTCCACCCAGCAGCCACTGACAATGGACCGCGTGCCCACTGTGGCTGCAGACTCCAGCTTGCTGTACTCCACCACACTGCCCTCCGATACAGAGGCACTGTGATGAAGGACGCTGTGCATGACACAGTGCGGAGCAGCCATTTCCTCAGACACCTCCAGCGGACAAACACTGAAGGCGGCTGGGAGGAGGCCAAGCTTTCCCCTGAGACAGGGGTCAGTGGTGAAGTGGAACAGGTATTCTTCTGTGGTGCCCAGGTGGTAGAACTTCGACTCATTGAGCAGGATGACATTGAGTGGCATTCCCCTGAGGCAATAGAAGATCTTCTCTCGGATCTCCATGAGGCTGGTCTCCTTCTTGGTGACATTGGCTGTGTTTTGAGTGTACTCCACTGTAGCGCCTGGCCCAAGGGCCTGGAGGAAGTCTCCATAAGCATCTACTTCACACGTAAGAGGCCTGATGTCTCTAAACAGGTTCAACAGGATCACTGCCGTGCCATAATCGACGTAGTAAGTGCTGTCAGTATAGACAAAGTCGCCATCCGCGTTTCTACACACCGCACCACTTTTGTGCATTCTTTGGACACTCGGTTTATGCAAATACTGGAAACAGGTTCTGTATTCCATGTCACGTATCTCAGAATCCCTGGCTGCTTCTAGAACAAACACTCCATGCGTAGTTCCGATGGAGACCGGCGAGGGGTGGGCAAGGGCCGTAAATCCCGGCCTACGGAACATGACGCTCTCGCTGGTGCTGTACAGCTCAATGTCATCCGCACAGGTGACCAGCACGCCCGGCTTCATGTGAGGGGGAAAGTCCACGTACATGGCCATCTTCAGCTCCAGCATCTGATACAGAGGCTCTCCCATGGGAAGTGCTGTGAAGATCTTCCCAAGAGCGCTGGCGTTGGGTAAACGTTGACTCAGCCCGCCTGGATGAATAGTCAGTGTAGGAGTCATGTATATGTGTGTGTATGTATGTATATATATATATATATATATATATATATATATATATATATATATATATATATATATATACATACATATATATATATATATATATATATATATGTATGTATGTATGTATGTATGTGTGTGTGTGTGTGTGTGTGTGTGTGTGTGTGTGTGTGTGTGTGTGTGTGTGTGTGTGTTGTGCCCATATGATTTAAAATCAAACACATGACTGATAAAAAGATATTGTAAATTATACATGGGAGATTAACATTAAGGAATGTAGTACCAGCATGTATCAGAAGGACTTTGAATTTGGACAGGGCCTCCCCGTACTGATCATTCAGGAGCTGCAGAGAATGAAGAGTTGACCCTCCATTACCTGTAAGAAGGGGATACCTGAGATCAGCATTTTTCAGGCTGTAGAATACGTGTTAGTTCTAGAGCAGCACGTGCTGTGGTACTCGCCGATCTTGCGTCCAGGGGGATCCGCGATCACGTGGTACTGAATGCCAAGGGGTATTTCCTTCCTGTCGCACTTGTGGCGGATCTGAAGCTCGTATGCGCGTTTCTGCTCCTCATCCACCGCAGTGAGAACCACAAGGTCCCAGAATTCTCCAGATTCCACCTCTACGCCTGTAAAACACGGAGCGTAAAGATAAATGGCAGTAATACGCTTTAAAGCTTTATGGTAAATCACACCCTTAAAGCGACACATCACTAAGTCCACTGTGGATTGAGGTTGCATCTGCAGTATGCTTCACATAACTTATAATGAACGTATATCCTCAGCGGTTTCCCATACCCCTCATTTTGTTGAATTTTTCCAATTTCTTTCTGGAGGCTTTTTCCAGATGTATATTTTTGGCGTGTTCGGTCATTATAAATAGTTGTCTAACCAGCTAGCTAGCTGAGCTAGTTCTTGGTTTAAACTGAGCAAGTTTAGACAGCCTGCTAGCGGTTAGGTAACTTAAATGGACACACAATAAACAATTTCATTTAAAAAAAAATAATAAACGACTGTAGCATAGTAAGCTTTATAGTAAATGTGTGTAATTGATATGCTATTTAGCATAAACAACCTCAAGGTAAAATTAGCACAGTTAACTAGCTAGTTAGCTTGCTAGCTACGTCTTTCATCCGTGTTTACATCGGCACTTCCGTACTCTTAGACACGTGACAAAACCTGACTTCTTGTATTTAATTTGGGTTTTTTGTTTGTTTGTTTGTTTTCATGAGATTTTTACCTCATGAGTTTAGTCTTTTGATTTATCATGAAATTCGACGTGCTGTAAAAATACGTAATAAAACGCAGTGACCTTAACAAATAATGAGAGACCACGTTTTCAAACTTCGGTTGTCATGGCAACTGTAACATTACCATTACAGGTAAGGCGACATGCTCAGAGCTTTTGAAAACTAGAATCCCAAACCTAGGCCTGGTTTTGTTGGGTAATTCCTGCTCACACTATTCATATAATGCGTTGGGTTTGGTGGTGTGAGTGGTGTCCCTACAAAGGTGAAATTAAATCTACACCACTGTCCTAAACTGTAAATGTTACTAGGGACTGACAATAAAAAATTTGTATAAATAGGATATTGTTTTTCTATTTGCAGTCTTCCAGTCACAGAGAAGCATATTTTCGCTGATATAACAATGATTTCCCCCCTCCAGCGGTTCAGTGATAACGTGGCCGTTAGGAAAACCATAAATGGAAGCACAGAGTGCTTTTCTGGTGAACTGTTCTGAGTTCTTGATACTGAAACATGGACATAGCACAACACCAGGGGAGCAACCCACCGACCTACAGGAGGTTGTGTTGGTCACCCTGAGCAGCTTGATGTTAAAGTCACTGGACCAGCTCGGAGGCTGCAAAGCATTGAGAATTTGCATCCTGGCTGACAATTTCCTGACCAGGATAGATCCTCTCGTTGAGTGTGTGCATTTAGTGAAGCTGGATCTCAGAGGGAATCAGGTTGGCATGGTTTTAAACATTCTGTGTGTGTGTGTGTGTGTGTGTGTGTGTGTGTGTGTTTGAATTTTATACAGTAGTACAAAAACAGTGGAGTAGATTCCGATTCAAGTGTGAATTGAGTCACTAAACCCAGTTTTGCGTTCTTTGTCAGATAGTCTGTCTTCCAGGCTCTTCGTTTTGGAGCAATCTAAAAGATCTGCAAGTGCTCAACCTACACGACAACAACATGGTGTCGAAGAAAAATATTACTGGTCTTTCGGGCTGCCCACGTCTGTCAGCCTTGACTCTGTATGACACCCCACTCAGTTTGAAGGTCAGCTATAGGCACTGTGTCATTAACAGCATTTGGACTCTGAAGGCCCTCGATAACCATGTTATCTCAGATGAGGAAATCATGGAAGACTGGCACCTTCCTTCGAAATTCAGAGCAAAGGCTCCTCAGTTTTGTGTAAATCTGTATCCACAGTTAAAACTGGTTAGTGTGAAAACTAATATTCATTCTTTACTTTCATAGATATGTCCATGACTTCCACAATAGAACCATCCAGTTCATGATTTTATGTCTTCTTGCTCTTAGGATTCATATAAGAATGAAATTAAAGTGGTACATGGAATTATGGCAGAAATAAACAGGATCCAAGCCATCTATTCCCCAGTTCTGATTATCCAAAAATGGATTCGAGGGCACCTTACCAGGAGACGTCTTGGGTAAATTGTCATTGTATTGGTGTGTTGTCAGTGTATGCACCTCTGGATACACACACGTGGAGAGAGAAACTGTATTGTATATTAGGCAGATATAAATCCACTGAATATTATGACGCTGTCAATGAACGGCTTCAGTATTTGGTCATTTTGGCAGACGGTGTGGATGTGTGTTGCCATGGAGATCGTTGGTGAGGAAGTTAATCTCAGCCAGTACACCAGCATCCCCTCCTTCTCTGGGAATCGCCAGAAGATCCTGGATCCAGGAGCACCAAGATGGTCAGCTCCACCAGGTATCACTGAACATCTGCTTCCTGTTTCAGTTTCCTCACATTTCAGATTTGGAGTCACTTTTCTCCGTTACCATCAGTTTGTGAGCCTGGGTAATGTAGGTTGTAGGTGCAGAATGTGACCTTTTCACGGTAGAAGTTTAGGTTACATGTTTGTTTGGTTTTTGTTTGGTTTTTTTCTTTTGTTTGGTTTTTGTCTGATTCTTCTCACCTCCTTGGTGTTTCCTCCAGATCACTTTTAAATTTTATTATATACATATGTGTGTTACTGCTTGATGATATTGTGAGACAGAATTAAATAGCTATGTGTATTCTAGAGCTACTCATTATATATGTGTATACTACATCTACTAATTATATGTGTGTGTTCTAGAGCTACTCATTATATATGTGTATACTACATCTACTAATTATATGTGTGTGTTCTAGAGCTACTCATTATATATGTGTATACTAGACCTACTAATTATGTGTGTATTCTAGAGCTACTCATTATATATGTGTATACTAGACCTACTAATTATGTGTGTATTCTAGAGCTACTCATTATATATGTGTATACTAGATCTACTAATTATATATGTGTATTCTAGAGCTACTCATTATATATGTGCATACTAGACCTACTAATTGTGTGTGTGTTCTAGAGCTACTCATTGTATATGTGTATACTAGACCTACTAATTATGTGTGTATTTTAGCCCTACTAATTATATGTGTGTATTCTAGAGCTACTCATACATGTGTATACTAGAGCTACTTATTTTATATGTGTAAACTAGATCTACTCATACATGTGTATACTGTGGTTTATTGCTTTTCCTATTCCAATATTGTCCTGGGTTTTTAAATTTTTATTTTATATTAGCTCTTATATTTTTATATTAAACTCTTAGGTATATCTCTTGGTTAATGGGTATTCTAAAGGCACATAAAATAAAATTCTATCATTGCTATTATATTATTATAATATTATTAAAGCTCTGTCACTTTCCGGCGCCCTCTGTGCTGTTTCTGACGTTTCTTCAATACCGGAAGTGTCAGCTGTGTATCTGTGGTCATGGTTGCAGTATTTATCACCTTTTCACTCTCTTGGCCTTTTCATGAAGGGCAGTATGACAGTTCATTTTAAAATGACATATAAGCTTGTGGTGTTTCTCACACAGGGGCAGAAAGGAGGAGATGTAACTATTAAAAAACTGCACATGAACTTGAGCGAAGTCGTGCCAGCTGAAAGCCAGGAGGTTAGACCGCATGCACGTTTGAACATATTTGAACGGAGCTGTCTGCTCTCCTTTTCACGTGTGCTCATTATATACCAGATCCTGCAAGATACTCTCAGTGCCAGATCATTCGACAGTCTTACCGTGCCATGCAACACCCCTCAGCAGGGCACCGGCGCGAGGAGTTGGAGAACCAGTTCCGGTGAGTTGACCTACAGCAGAAGAATACAGCAAAAGAAACCTCAGATATTTTGAAAGTCAAAGTCAGTTGTAGTAGTGCACAGCTGAACGATGTTTTGTTTTACGCATTTCTTGTCTTTAGATCTCGATGCTAAGGCCATGGACAGCGAGTCCTTTTGTCTGTTTGGCCTCAAGGCAACAATGCACTTGTCCAAGCCCTTTGCTGACATGCTAATGTCCCGCAAAGCTGACGGGCAGGACGTGCGAGATGCCATTGGCCATTTACACAAGCTGAAAGCCCACGCACCTTCCCTCCGGCAGCCCCGCCCTCCCAACATCACGGCAGAGAAGCGTCTCGTTGACCAGCGCTCCAACTGCCTAAGCCTCGCCCCTTTCTGGGAGATCGAGAGGGCGTATCGGGCGAGGGAGAAGGCAGAGGACCTCAGGGCTCGGGTGGAGCGCGTGGTCCAGGCGCAGGCTCTCCGCGCCGATGCCTGCAGTCGCCACGACGCCTTCGGGATGTCCCGCAGAAAGGAGGCATTGGAGCAGCGGGAACGGGAGCGGATGGAGGCGGCGGAAGCGATGAGTCTCCGCAGAGCCCAGCGGGAGCAGGAGGTGCAGCGCGTCCGTCAGAGGCACGCCCGCTTCCTCGAGGAGAAGAGGAGGAAGGCGTCGGAGCGGGAGACGGTCGAGCTCTTCTGCCGGCAGCACGTCTCTCTGGCGACGGCCGTCGCGAGACACTGCACCCGACAGAACCTCCGACACGCTCTGCATGAGAGGAGACAGCGTGTGGCCTCCATCAAGCAGCACACCACGGCTGGAGGCCCGGACACACCTGGACAACAGGTAGAGCGCCTTACACACCACCTCTCTCTGCTCTATATCAAATACAGTCATTAACGAGCCATTTATATTTGCGTATTTGGATATTTAGTTGAATATTTTATGTAATTACGAGGCCTACTGCTACTGCCAACGTAACTGCTGTTATTATATGTCTGCTTTTCACTCTTTAGGAAACAGCATACCCATACAGAGGCTGTAGTGTGTCAGGAAAATTCGCTTTGCTCTTCTCTAAGTCAGCACCAATACCTCCCAAAGCCGGTGGCCAGCGTGGCATGTGTGAACTCCAGACCGGACGCACTCTGTCACACAGCTCAGCCAGACTCCCTCACCTCTCACACTCTCGTCCCAACTTAACTGTGGTCCACCTTAAATATTTAAATCAGCAGCGTTAACTGAATTGCAGGCACTGGCTAAATAAAGCGTGTTTGAGAAGACTCTTAAATAGCACAGAGGTCAGTAAGATACACATCAGTAGAAACCAAAATGTTTTTTGGATGCTTTATTGTATTTAAATAAATTATGCCAAATTTCTGTAATGTTTTAAATATGAATAACTGCAATTCATCTCAAAGTTGTTATTCATATGAATAAATCATAACTATGCATCATATTATTTTCTTTAGCTATAACATCCAGATTCAGTTATTAATTGGCAGTCAAAAAGAAAAAGGAAACTTCATATCACGAGGTAGAAAATAATCAAACAGTAGCAAAACCAAACCAAACCAAACTACTCCTAGTTGGTGTGCGCCTTGGCCAGTGGGGTTAGCATTCCTGCATTCATTCCCCATGGTAACTGTAGTGCAGTATGGTTTATAAATAAAGAACCACCTTCCTAACACTGAGAATAAGTTGCATATTGCACAAATACTATATATATGAAGTTTTTCCAAACTTTTTAAAATTCCTATTTTGATTTTTCCTTAATAAATAGGAATCACTTCTTACTAAATTATGATTATTTGTATTGTAATATGATGTAAGTTTAATTGATATTTACAGTAATTACCAAAATAATGTCAAAATCTTTACAATGACTGGTACCGTTCAGAGTAACTTTATCATATGTGCACATTTGCGCACTTTCTATCTGCACTAGAATCTTTCACAGTAATTGTGAAACCTTGAGAAGAGGTGCTGGGGTTTCCTGACTGAAAGTAGCAATCCCCCACCCACAGTGGTGCGGTATAGTCCAGCACTGTATACACACGCATCAGATCAGCGTGACACGGCAGCGTGCCGCACCCCAGTCTTAAGCTGCTACAGGATCGCAGCTAGCTGTTGCTTGAGATGACCCAATGCACTCAGCTCACTGGAGCAGGAACTGAAGAGGTCAACACTTTTGCTCTCTAACACCACCCAGAACCATCCAACCACACCTTTCTCCATCCCCAGCTCCAAGTCAACACAGTTTCTGTCCAGCAGGTGACACTCTGTCCATGAGCGTGAGAGTCTGGGTCATTTTTCAAATGCCTTGGGATCCAGGCTGCGTGGCTGTGGAGGACGTTAGTACTGATGGAGAGTTGTGTGTTTATCATAGTACAAAAACACACTTGATGTGTTCCCCTCAGATGTTTGTTTCTTTTGTAGCAATGAATGACCCTGTCATTCGTTTTACACATTTTTCATAACTGCGCACATTCAATTTCAAGGGGCAGGCATGTATTTATTTCAAAAGAAGCTTCTTCTCTGTGTCTACATAAACTCCACTGAGCACTATCATGCATTATGGAAAACCCATGAAGGAACGTGTTTTTCTCCTTAAAGCGGTTTCCCAGTGACATGTCCCCCCAGGGTTGCTGGGGCCCCTGAGGTCGCTGAGGTCACACTGTCCTCATTCTCTTCCAGGAACGTCCTGCAGGACGTAAAAGCAGAGTAGATCCTGGAGGAAAGCCCAGCGATGTCAGTGGAGATGTATGGCAGGACACCTGGAGTGGCTTGGTTGTAGTAGGAAAGCTGATACACACACACACACACACACGCACAACCAAGCAAAGCTTGGGTAAGCCTTATACATGTGAACATGCTTTGTCAGTGAGTGTATGTTTTATTATACACTTCAGTCAAAAAGAAGTTACTACTTGACTGGTTTGAACAGGATTTTTTGAAACACAACTTATGTTGTATGATTAAAAAATCCTGGACTTCCCTAGAGTTATGAGTTGGTGTTTGGTACAGTTAGTGGGTGCAGTTAATCAGAAAATCTTCACAAATACACCTCTACACACACACACACACACACACACACACACACACACACACACACACACACACACACACACACCCCAGTACACCCGTAACCTGTATAACATGACCAGTACACCAGTAACTGTGAAGAATGCTGTGGGAGTGTACAGAAGCCCGTGGTGGGAGGGGTACCTTGGTGTGGGTGGCCTCTTCCTCTACACTAAAGCCCGCACAAAGCACCTCCCCCCTGTTGTAGTCCGCCGTGGGCGGATATGCCGGCAGACTCACGGAGCAAAGGGCAATCCAGTAAGGGTCCCTGTGAGGGACAGAAAGGCTCTTAAGAAAAGGATCATCTTTCATCCTGTATTGGATGGTGATGCACTTCGCTCCCCCCCCCCCCCCCCCCCCAGTCAACGTCTTCTTTTTTTCATAAAAATATAAAGATCATGTTCCTATTGGAACAATTAGAGGTATAGGATATAGGCAGATCATAACATTCTGACATACATCTTATAAAAACAGAGTAACTGTTTTTACATTTTGTTTTAATTCTAGAAAATCTAGATTAAACAGGATGGTTCCGTTATGAGCTACAATCGTAATGTTTGTCGCTGACGCACTTACCCAGAATCACAAGGGCGCCTCCTGGAGGCCAGGAGGATGAAGTCCTGCACCTTGCCTCCTTTGCTAACAGAAGGCGTAACAACGCGGTAAATGGTGTCATCTCCGTCTACATGGCTGATCACCTCACACTCTCTGAAACATTATTCATTAGTAGCAACACCACAAACAAACATGTTAAACTATTTAGTTTTCCATTATGCAAAACAGAGAAGAGATACTGTAGAACAAATTAACAGGCAGTGGTAGAGCAGCGCTTATGGTACTTGATTAGTGGTCAGAAGGTTATTGGTTCAAGCCCCTCCACTGCCAAGTTGCCACTGATGGGCCCCTGAGCAAAACCCTTAACCCTCAATTGCTCATAATTGTAAGTCGCTTTGGATAAATGTGTAAAGACAAGGCTTTCGTTATCTTTAGATTTGTTTTTTGTTTTTTTTACTAATTCTGTGTGTGTATTATATAGTCTCTACTGCCTTTTTGTTACCAGCCTGTCTTTCTGTTTTCTATCTGTTTGTGCGTACTTGTAATGTGGGTCCCACTTGTGTCTGCATTTGAGGTCTGACAGAAGCACAAACACCTTCTCTGCTCCCACGGCAACGTGAGTCTCCACCTTGAAACTCAGCATGTGGTTTTCCTCCAGTGTGTACAGACTGACCTGGGAACAGCAGAAAGTCCCCACCCTTTACTTGGCACAGCTGTGTTTCTGCTCTACGAGTGCTGGATATGCAGTTATTTTAAGCCCTTTAAACGGATCACAAAATAAAAAGACGACAGCAGTTTGGTTGTCCTTAATGCTCTAAAGCAGATCTGACATTATTGTTCTTGTGTGATGTGTTGCTCAGTGTGAAGTGTGAAGAGTTTAACAGGACTATATGTGGTTGGACTGAAATTCAAACCTTCTTCTTCTCCGAGGTGAGGACCCAGGTGTTCCGTGCTGCAAGCATCTTCAGTGCGGATACGTTATTGAAGCTGAGGTACATCTGGGGAACAGATGTTTTCACTCAGCCACAGTTGTGCCAGTGTGGTACCATCTACAGTGGTACCAGCACCACATGTCTCAGATTTATCACACAAGAGCTCAAAAGGTTTAAGAGTTAGAGATCAGGTGCATCATTTACTGCTGTTCAATGTCCAAACATATGTTTGTGTCCATAAGCGTGCTTAATAAATTCTGTCAGCTCCCAGTGGAGATCAGTGTGGCTGGAGATGTCGTTATCCTAGAGAGCCAGTAACATCCTGGTAGGTGTTCACACAGCATCTGTAGTTTGGCTGCGTGTTGACATATGTGAGCACACACACCTGATTGGCTGCGTGTTGACATGTGTGAGCACACACACCTGATTGGTCGGGTCCCATGGCACTGAGAGTGGAACCTCACTCTGCTTGCAAGAGATGATGTACTTCCTGTAACAGGACAATCACATGACTGTTTGGGGTTGAGGGGGCCATGCAGACAACTGTTGCTACCACGTGTGTTCAGTGTTTACTGGCAGTATGACAGAACAAGAACGGAAAGAATGAGTTCATTGTCTGTGTCACTGTTCCACTGTGATATAGTCCCTGTAAATGTACGGTGAGATCTTGGGTTAGAGAAGGACAGACGAACTATGTTGCACTCTGCTTTTACCTTCAACCTCTGGCTTGTGCGAGATCTTTGTGTTTACGTGCAAAAAAATCACGTGTGGTGGCTGCACTAGTGTAATTACCTGGCTAAACTGTGATTTCTAAACTCAAGCCTAGTTTTGCCTGTAAAAGTATCTGTGGTGTTCACCTCTGATATTTCCGGTACAGTTTCATGTATGTAAGAAATGTGTTGTTCCTTGTGTAAACTCTTTTACATAACCTGTCTAAGCGGATCTTCTTCCTGGCTATGGCCTCCTGAAACCGCCTCCTACCATCCTGTAGACACCAGAGGTCACGGGTAAAACGTATACAGATCTAATTCCGGGTCAGTGCATACATACAGTGCCAGATCACAAAGACTTAACACACTGTAAGATGGCAGGTAAAAATTATTGTCAATTCTCAAGGATTTTTTAATGTTTCACAGGACACGTAACCTGCCAGTCATTCCTTCATCTCACAGTGATCATCAACCTTTGCCCTTGAGAAACTCTCTCTGTAGAGTGTTTATTTCCAGCCCCAAAGTCAGACCGCCCAAGGAATGCAGATCTGCAGGCGAGGGTCGATGACCCCTCTGTCACATCTGGTCTAAACAGTACAGTATTTGCCCGATCTGTTTCTCTGCTCATGATTCAGAAGCTGCCACCAACATTCGTGCAGCTCAAACGATACCGGTATACTCACCATGGGCTCTGGTCGTATCCGTGGTAATGTGCATGGCTCTTTGTTGTGGTCTAGGACCTCGAAAGTCATGAAGGCACTGTTGATGTGTCGTAGCGGTTCTCCACCCTGATAGGCCTCCGCACACACACCCACCTCCATACTGTAGTGGAACACGCACATATCCAAACACCTAAACACTCACACACACACACCTCCATACTGTAGTGGAACACCCACATACCCAAACACCTAAACACTCACACACACACACCTCCATACTGTAGTGGAACACCCACATACCCAAACACCTAAACACCTAAAAGTGTGCTTGTGTTTGTCTCGTTGGATTATGATCTGGTTGGTTAAGGTAGGCTCTGAGTTCACTTACTTTTGTCTTAGATTCTGTGAAACTCAAGGCTTGTTGTCTAAACCTAGCTGTTAGTTGCTTGGTAGCAGTAATCACTACAGGTGTAGTTTCACCCTGACGTTAGGTGTGAACTGAGTGGCGGGCTCAGCCCTTATTGAACCGAGTTAAATTAGGACAACTCCTGTAGCGGTAATCAACATCTGGATAAGGTTTGGTGGTGTTCTCAATCAGTTCATCTACATCTCACCTACAGGACTTCACAAACTCAGCTAAGTATCTTCTCATATTATCTCATACATCCACAAATCAAGCATCTGAAATGTGCTGAGAACCCCTGAGAACGCGGTGACTCCGGCTGCCCTGTCCTCTGCCTTTTCATCCACACGTTCTCCGAGGCGTCTCAGCATTAGCATCCCTACGCTTCCTACACTTCCTGGCTCTAACAGAAACATGGATCTCCCCTGAGAACGCGGTGACTCCGGCTGCCCTGTCCTCTGCCTTTTCATCCACACATTCTCCGAGGCGTCTCAGTGACTCCGGCTGCCCTGTCCTCTGCCTTTTCATCCACACATTCTCCGAGGCGTCTCAGTGACTCCGGCTGCCCTGTCCTCTGCCTTTTCATCCACACGTTCTCCGAGGCGTCTCAGTGACTCCGGCTGCCCTGTCCTCTGCCTTTTCATCCACACGTTCTCCGAGGCGTCTCAGTGACTCCGGCTGCCCTGTCCTCTGCCTTTTCATTCACTCATTCTCCGATGTGTCTCGGCAGGGGTGGTGGCACAGGTTTACTAATGTCACGAGAGTGGCACTCCACTTTCCTTCTCTACTCTTTCCATCTCCTCTTTTGAATTTCATGCCATTACAGTGTCTTTCCCCACCAAACTTCTTATCATTGCCATCTATTGCCCTCCAGGTTCCCTAGATCACTAGATTCCTTAGATTTCCCCATTGAAGGAAATCCACTCATTCTCCTTGGTGACTTCAACCTTCCATCAGACAAGCTGCATTCCTCCTGCATCCTTCCGCTGTTGACAGCATTCCACCTCACCCTCAACCACTCTCCTCTGACTCACAAAGCGGGCAATGTTCTGGACCTGATCTTCACCCACACCACATCGGACATCACAGTCACCCCCCTCCACCTCTCGGACCATCACTTTCTATCCTTCTCTCTCTCCCTTCCTTCTCTTTCCATCCAGTCCTCCCAAACATGTTCCTCCTCCCTCTGTCTCAATCTGCACTCCATAACTCCCTCTTCCCTTACTTCTACTATTGTGTCCACCCTTCCTCACCCTGACTCTCTATCTTCTCTCTCTTTGGATACAGTTACAAATACTTTCATTTCTACACTCTCCTCATCAGTGAATCTTCTGTGCCCTCTCTCCTCTAGACCTGCTAAGTCCTCCCCGCCTGCCCCCTGGCTAACAGAAACACTTCGCTGCTACAGGAGAGAACTAAGGACTGCAGAGAGGTGGTGGAGGAAATCTCGCGTAGATTCAGACCTCAGCTCATACAAGCCTCTCCTTTCCAAGTTCTCACTGGAAGTAACATCTACAAAGTCATCCTACTACAGAGAGAATTTCAAATCATCAGCATCTGATCCACGCAAGCTCTTCACTATTTTTTCTTCTCTCCTTAATCCTCCCCCTCCCCCTCCTTCCTCATTTCTTACTCCAGAGGATTTTATCACCTTCTTTGAGGAGGAGGTTGCAGAAATCCACCAGTCCTTTTCCACTGTTCCCACTCCTCCAACCAAAGTGCATTCCCCAACATCCAACTCTCTGACTTATTTTTCTCCTCTCTCCTCAGATGAAATTCTTCAACTACTGACTTCCAGCAATCCGACTACATGTCCGCTGGATCTGATTCCTTCTGCTCTGTTCCAGACAATTGCAAGAGATCTGCTTACTTTCATCTCTGTCATCAACAACTCCTTATCTTCTGGATATGTGCCTACTGCATTCAAATCCGCCATGGTGGTACCAATCCTCAAGAAGGCCACACTTGACAGCTCCAGCGTTACCAACTACAGACTGGTATTTTTCTTTCCTCTCAAAAGCCCTTGAATGAGCAGTTTATAATAAATTGTCTCTTTTTCTCACCCAGAACCAGCTGCATGATCCCAATCAGTCTGGCTACAAACCGGCACATTCTACAGAAACGGCCCTCATAGCGGTGACTGAGAAACTTCAGCTAAAGCTGCCAAACAGTCATCTGTTTTGATTCTTCTAGACCTTTCAGCAGCCTTTGACACAGTGACCCACAACATTCTTCTCTCTGTTCTTTTCAGGCTTGGTGTGACTGGCTCTGCTTGGAGATGGATTCAGTCCTATCTGGATGGACAGTCCTATCGGGTTACATGGAGAGGATCCACATGCAAACCATGTAGACTCTCCACTGGAGTCCCACAAGGCTCAGTATTAGGCCCCTTTCTCTTCTCTTTGTATACTTGTTCTCTTGGTGATGTAATATCTTCTCATGGTTTCTCCTACCACTGCTATGCTGATAACACTCAATTATTTCTTTCTTTTCCAGGTCTCCAGACGTATCTCGGCATGCTTGACTGACATCGCATCATGGATGACAGCCCACCACTTGAAGCTCAACACCAGTAAAACTGAGCTTCTGTTCATCCCAGGTACTCCCAACCCTTACCATGACCTCACTGTTTCCTTTGAGAACTCCCTGGTATCACCATCTGAAGCTGCCCGTAGCCTGGGCGTAACTTTGGACAACCAGTTGTCGTTCTCAGCTCATGTTTCTAATCTAACCTGGTCTTGCAGATTCCTCCTTTGTAACATACGAAGGATTCGACCCTTTCTTTCGCAGGAAGCTACCCAGGTGGTTGTGCAGTCTCTTGTGATCTCAAAGCTAGACTACTGCAACTCGCTACTTGCTGGTCTTCCTCTAAGAGCCATCAAACATCTACAGCTTGTCCAGAATGCAGCAGCATGACTGGTCTTCAATCTTCCGAAGTTCACACATTACTCCACTGCTGCGCTCCCCTCATTGGCTCCCTGTAGCTGCACACATCAGATTTAAAACCTTGATGCTTGCCTACAAATCAAAAAATGGACCAGCCCTTTCATACATGAGGTCAATGGTCAAAGCCCGATCTGTACCTCGAGTACTTTGAACCTCAAGTACGGCTCTGCTTGAAATACCTTGCTTCAGGTCTCATGGACGATAAGCATCGAGACTATTTTCTGTCCTGGCTCCAAGATGGTGGAATGAACTCCCACTTGTTGTTTGGACAGCAGAGTCCCTTGCAGTCTTTAAACGCAGACTGAAGACTCATCTATTCATGGAATATTTAAAGGACAACTGACACTGCTCCCTTATTGACTGACTAATTTAGTACTTATTGTAGGGCATTATTTATGCTTTTTAACAAACTCTAGCACTTATTGTTTATAGCACTTATCACTGTTTAAGATAGACCTTATGTATTTTGCACTTCTAGGTATCAGCATTCATCCCTGTATTCTACAGTATTCTAATTCAATAGTATGTTTAATTCTAACCTACTATACTGTACTTGGATATATTCTATGAGTAAATGACAAAGCACTTTTGTAAGTCGCTCTGGATAAGAGCGTCTGCTAAATGCCGTAAATGTAAATGTAAACACTCACACACACCCACCTCCATACTGTAGTGGAACACGCACACATCCAAACACACACACACACACACACACACACACACAGGCACACACACCTCCATGCTGTATTTTAACACCCACATATCCAAACACATGTAAACACACCCACCCTCCTACATTCTGTAGTGGAACACCTACATATCCAAACACTCCTAAACACTCACACACACACACACACACACACACACATGCACACTCTTACCTTTTCCTGAATGCATTGTTGACGATGGCCTTCAGGACCAGTTGGTCTCCCATGTGTGATGGGCCCCGGAAGTGAAACATGTCTATGCTGCGCAGGGTCGGGTGAGCATTGCATAGGCGACTGGGAATGAAAACAATAGCAGCAGAGGAATGCTGAGAATACTGGGAATGCTGAGAATATTGGGAATACTGGGAATGGCTGCTGCCGTACTCCAGAGTAACACATGCCACTCTAATGCCCTGTGTTCGTTTCCTTTAGGATACATTTAGCCTAACCCATCTAGAATCAAAGCAGGATAGTGTCTCATAGCTACATAGCTCTTATATTTCTCTTCAATAAATCAATCTTCTTATCTAGCACTGTGCACACCAGTTTATTCAAACTATTTGTACATGTTTACCATTTCATGGTCAAGTAAAGTATTCAGTGTTAAGTTACTTTCTTAAAACATTTACTTCTTAAATGTTTCTCTGATTTTTGAGTGTGCTTTTTTTGTGCCAGTTTGGTGTTGTGTTTAGGCTGGTGTAGCCATTAAGGTCAGTTTGTTAGTGTTGCTTTGTTAAGATCAGTTTGGTGGTGGTGTTTTGTTAAAGATGCTTTGTTAAGGCAGACTGCGGTGAGCCTTACCTGGCTGAAATGGTGGCCACGTTCTCCATCCAGGCCATGATCTGGCCACCAAACGTGCTCACCTGGTGGTTGGTGTGAGGCGGAAGGACAAGCTCCACACTCTCCACCCGTGTGCGCTCCGCCGGCACGCCTTCTGAGCACTGCAGGTGCTCATCCGCTGCCACGGAAACACACAGGGCAACACGTTGCTGCCGCAACGCAGCGCAGCGGAAACGCGCGCCGCGACCGCCACCTGTGAGTGGTGAACGGTGGGGTCTGATCCCCTCCACTTCAGCTCGGCTTTCCCCATACGGCATTGACACGGAGGAGTGAATTGCCTATAATTACGCTGATTTATGGAGATGTTTGCCGAACTATCTGGGACAGATATCAAATAAACAGGATGAGATCAGCTGGGAAGTGAAAAGGGAGGTGGGCCTGGCTGTAAGGAGTACGCTCGTTACTGAACGTAAACAAACACACCTGCTTCTGACAGCTCAAGCAGAGATGGTCTGTGTAGCATCTAAGCACACCTGTCAGATCTCCAAATAATAATTTGCATTAGCCTCTACCATTTTCATATATTAATCAGAGAATGGTGCTTCTGTAGGAATTGTGGCTGCATTGTTTGAGTGCTGTCTGATCTCATATGTGAGAGTAGAGCTGCAAGTGCTGATCTCAGCTGTCTTAGAAGACTTGTTGTAGAGCTGGCTATGTCTGATCTCACCTGGCTGAGAGTGGCAGTTTGTGAGGAGGTGATGTCTGATCTCACCTGGCTGAGAGGGGCAGTTTGTGAGGGGGTGTTATCTGATCTCACCTGGCTGAAAGGGGCAGTTTGTGAGGAGGTGAAGTCTGATCTCACCTGGCTGAGAGGGGCAGTTTGTGAGGAGGTGAAGTCTGATCTCACCTGGCTGAGAGGGGCAGTTTGTGAGGAGATGATGTCTGATCTCACCTAGGTGAGAGGGGCAGTTTATGAGCAGGTGATGTCTGATCTCACCTGGCTGAGAGGGGCAGTTTGTGAGGAGATGATGTCTGATCTCACCTAGGTGAGAGGGGCAGTTTATGAGCAGGTGATGTCTGATCTCACCTGGCTGAGAGGGGCAGTTTGTGAGGAGATCTTTTATGATCTCTGCATGGATCAGCCTCATTCTCCTGCGTTCTGCTGCCAGGCTGTACTCTATTTGCTCTGCCTGGGTGTGTGGAATCACCTGCTTCAGCTGCACACACACACACACACACACACACACACACAATCACCAGCATTAAATTAACCTCTATTATGGGGTTTTATTTTGACCCAGGTAAGCACTGGAGGTCTTTCAGTGCTGGATATCACTTTGCAGGTAACGAGAGGTCGTGATCTGCATTAGCTGATTTTCAGCCAGATTGGAGGTGTAAATCGTGGACGAGCTCGTCCTGTCGCGTCTGCGTTTCTGTGAGCTCTTCGCAGCCCCTGTGTTAGTCTGTTATTTAGGCAGATGTGTTGTACCTTTCCTGCCTCGGGGCGTCGAGCCACAAAGGTAGAGAAGGCGTGACACACACTCCACTGCCTGCTACTGTAGAGGTCCTCGCAGGTCACAACAATGCCCACCTGAGAAAAACAAACACACACAGATACACACAAGATATTGTGTTTAGCATTGTCCCATATCACAATGAGTAAAACACACACACACAATCATCCCTCATTGTCAGGTCTGATTTGGCCATTTATATTCTAAAGAAGTCAGTGATGCAGACAGAGAGACATCATTCACATCAGCACGACTTAAATGAAACAGTACAACTGAAATGAAAGATGTTACTGGGTCATGTACTGGGCCGTGTATTGGGTCCTGTACTGGATTGTGTGCTGGGCTGTGTATTGGGTCCTGTACTGGATTGTGTGCTGGGCTGTGTATTGGGTCCTGTACTGGATTGTGTGCTGGGCTGTGTATTGGGTCCTGTACTGGGTTGTGTGCTGGGTCATGTGCTGGGTCCTGTGCTGGGTCCTGTGCTGGGCAGAGTGGTTTGTGATTATACAATCTTTGGTGAACTGTCCCAAACCTCCATGCTGGATGTGAAGGCTCGGTTCACTCTCGCTCTGATACTGACAACCTGTCCCACCCTGTGGACAGACACACACACGGCAGTTGGACCCACTGCTGTCAGTACTGCACATAACTGAGCGGAAGTGTTCTTTGAGGACATGTCTGATTACCCTATGGTCTGCTCAAAGTGAATGTCATCCACAGAGGCTGTGACACAGGAACACCCAGCATGCCTTTCAGCTGTGAACAAACAGAAGTAACACACACACACACACACACACATACACACACTTACACCTAAACAAATCCACTGCAGGTTTACAGTCACACATCTGTGAGGTCTGTAATGTCAACAAACAAAATTTTGGAGCTGAGAATCACACTGTCATTCAGAAAGAAGCACTCTGGGGACACTCTGGGGACACTCTGGGGACACTGTGTGGACACTGTGTGGACACTCTCTGGAGTGTCACAGTAGAGCGTTTGATTCGCCAGCACACGCCCTCAGCTCAGTCCCCATACCACAACTGAGCCATGTCAAAGCCCTACCTCTAACACACCAGAGAATCTCTTCTGATATAAATACCAAGAGTGTGACCTTCTAGCTGACAGGGTTAGCCTCACACTCAGGCCATTCTCGTCCCTGCCACTGGGAGACGAGCTGCACACAAACGCCACACTGCTACAGTGGAATACAACCTACTTACAGAGCTTCGTAAACTACACCATCATTTTCACTCACACACACACACCTGAAAGGCAGGCGGTGGAGTCCATCCACTTGAGCAGCTGGCCAATGCTGAGCTCACCGCAGTGGTTGGCGTGGCAGGGGAGGACGATCTGACTCATCTTCACCTCTGTAGGGTTCCTGTACACCTCCCCACCATCGAGGATCAGCGGTGGCTCCTCCCACTCCACTGTAGCTCCAACCTCTCCAGACATGACCACCACCCTCCACACCAGAAAGGGAGCGATCTGCAGGAGGCTTGTGGGACTCCTCTCCTGCACACAGGGCCACGAAAGCTTGTTGGCTCACTGGCTCAGTGTTGAGTTTAAAAGATTTTCAACTGGAGTATCCCATTATTAAGAATGATAATAGCTCTAAGGTACAGAGGTAGATTATCATTCTACTACACATGAGCTGTTAGTGTTGAAAGGACATCCCTCCACCTAATCTCTGTATGGTGATGTCAGGACATTTTTAGCACTCTATAAGTGAATAAAACCTCTAAATTAAGTTGTATTTTATGCCTTAATTTGGTACTGGAAGAATTACTGTGTGAGCCGTTTGCTTAAAGCACAGTAATCTTTCACGATAACCACTTAGAGTAGGGATTCCGTGATTAAATGCTACCTTCTTACATTTGCCACAGGACTATAAGGTAGGAATACTGTTCTGTGGACTCCAGATCTAGCGTGTGTGGCTAGGCTCTTCAGAGCAAAACACCAACTTGGCCTCAGCTACAATACATGGTCCAGTCAAGGAGAGTGTTTACGGAGCTCTTTCAAAGCGAAGCAAAGCTCACAGTGACTGCAGTTCTCTGGTAGCTTCCATGCCTGCCTCTGTGTGGTTATGATTATACTTGTTATGATGCTGTGATTATATGGTTATGATCTTTAAACGCAAGTTTCCACACTCAGGTTTACTTTGTCACAGAATTCTCAAAATACTTAAGTAATCTACATGCCTTTATAAAAGACTGGACATACATATTTCCATTTGTAACTTTAAATATGAATACCTGGATTTTTGATTTTTTTCTTCTTTAATGTTCTGATATGTATTTTGCCGTCTAAGGTTACCTTTACAACTACTCTTTCTTAGTTCTGGGCATTTCGGGGTATTTTAACAGCGTAACGAACCTATTACATTATATGACGTAGACTCGATCGTAAAGGGTCACGTTTGACGTCACAATGTGGTGGACTGGTCCCTAATTTCATTTGCATAGTAAACAAGCATTAGATATAACGCGCTCTAAACAGACGGTTTAGTTTAATATGTGCTCATTGTCAGTGCGTCAATCATAAACTTTTCGTTTGAACAGCGTATAGGATACAAAAAGACAATAAACTTCATTTTACATTTTCTACAACATTTGACCTTCAGTAAAAGCATTTAAGATTTACAGGCGCCTAAGATGTGGCCTGGAAACTGTGGCCGATTAGTTTGCGAAAACAATCCAGTCCAGCACACGGAGTGGTCACTTGCCTGTGCAACTCTGAACGGCCAAAGCTTGCGCGTGACAGAACCATAGCCTGCGCGGATTTCTCAGATGGTAAGCAAGCTGAAAAGCTGATGATGTCGTGTTGGCTCTATATAGTGTTAAATATACTCATCGACTGAATAAGTCACGATAACATTAATAAAAGCTATTTGAAATGCAATCCACCCTAACGCCAGCTTTCTAGCCAAGGGTGCAATATGTGACACGCCAAAACTCAACAAACAGAAGTTCAAACATATAACATATGCATAGGTTCTGATTTCCCATACATTTTATAAATGTAGAAAAATAATTCGCACTGGTTTGTAATCGAGAGTAGGCCTATAACCCAAACGTGTTTGTAGGTCGCCGACTGCGCACATCCTGTCCATTTAAAGAAAGTCCCGCTCAGAACAGTAAAACACAGACTTACGTGTGTTGAACACCGTTTATGCAAATCACATCTGCGCGACAGAATGCGGTAGTGCACGTATTTACTGAATCTGTGGAGGACGATAATGGCACTGTCTCGCTCCAAAAGCCAACAGCCACCCCCCCCCCCCCCCCTCGCGCGCTAGGACATGACATGCCCGCAGCCTGCACGAGGAGCTCGAGGTTGGAGTGACGCCCAGAAACGTATTAAGGTGGACCGCGCGAGGGGCTGGAGAGCTGGACGTCCTGAAGACTTTGCGGCTACTGTTAGTTCACTTTGAAAAGCAAGGTTATAGCAGTTAGAATCCCTATAGTGTCTCAGTCCAGACGCAGCCATCTGCTGCGGGTTTAAATAAATACGGTATTCTTTAGTGTTAAAGCGTAAATAAATGTTCAGGTAGTTTCGTCCGTGAGACCTTTATGTAAGGTCAGCCGTGACTGGGGGGTGGTTAAGTCCAGCTGCCAGTCCAGGTGGGCTAAGACACCGTTCAGGACAGCACGGATCGCGGCTGTAGGTTTGCTTATTTGACCTGTATTGTGGAGGCAGAGCCCACGAGGCATTTTCACAGCCCACTTCAGATAGGCTCTTTCCCCGTAATTTCCTTTGGTGAACAAAGTTAATAAATGTCTCTTCTCAAAGTAACAGTAAAATAAAAACCGAGTTAATCTGAAAAAAAAGCCCCACCCAGTTTTAAACGCTTCCTGTCCTCATGACTTCAAATGAAATTCGGCTATTTGAGATTTGGACTATTGTGACTATTGTACCATGCACTGATTACTTGGCGTTAATATAATATATAATATTTTAGAAAAAAAAAAAACTCGCATCAATCAGTCCTCAGCGTTTCCTCGTTTTATTCAGTTAGTGCAAGTTAAAACTTAAAATGTTGAAAAGCTGTAACGTAATACCTTCCATCAAAGTATCTTTAAAATAATTGCAAAAAGCTAGAAAAAAAGACACTACTCGGCCGCTCAGAAAACGTCAGCGCTTGCCGTGACGTAATAGCCTTTCCCGGCTTCCTATTGGTCTCCGCCCTTGTCAGTCAAACCCTCCCCGCTCGCGACAGTCAGGGTTGGTTGTGCGCGTGTTCGTGCGTTTGGGTGTGCGTGCAGTCGGGATCCCTGACAGATGAATTGTTGAAAATAGAGGAAAAGGGAACGCGGGCGACTCTCCCGTGTATCAAACCATGTTTCCAAAAGGCAAGAGCTCCGTGGTGCCGTCGGACGGCCAGGCCCGGGAAAAGTAAGGCTTTCTGTCCCCTGTACCGTCGTGCTTTCCGCCGTGTTTCTGTGCCTTCGACGTAGCCTATTGTTAGAGCGAGCGCATAGGCACGGCTGCACGCGAGCCCTCCGGTATACGCGAGCCTGGGAGCGCTGAACCGAAAGTACGCGCACGCCATTCTGGGCTCTCCGGGCGGCGCACGGGCTTCGCGAGCTCGTCGTCCGTAATGCGCTGCAGAACGCATCGCTCGCTCCGGAGCCCGCTCGCAGTCGCGTGAGTCGGCTAGGTTTGGAGCGGAGCCCGCGAGCCAGATGCGCGCTACATTGTGCCTCAGACGCCCGTCTTTGGACGCGAGCGAGCGCGAGCGAGAGGGAGTGGGTCCTGTCTATTGTGCTTTAGTTTTTGATCGCTGCACAGGCGAGGCAGAGCCTGGCTTTTTCCAGCGCGCTATCAATACACTGTTCTACACACGATTTATGTGGGTTTTGGGGTTTTTTGTGTGTTCATTTTCTTGGTTATTTATTTATTTGTTTGCCTGTAACAGTAAATAGAGAAGGCTACCTCTCTTTTTTTCCGCCCATGTTTGTATGGGTGAGGTAGCCCACAGTTCTCCACAGTTATGATCCCTCCTTTCAGTAAATACGATACGATATACTTTATCCTCTCTTCCTACTACTTACGTGCATAATTCTATTTTGCTGTTTTTCTTCCTGTTTTTGTTTGTTTTGCTGTGATGCAGGCTGGCTCTGTATGTTTACGAATATTTGCTACACATTGGTGCACAGAAGTCTGCCCAGACCTTCCTGTCAGAGGTGAGAGTCTTGATTCCAGAGCGGGATCAACATTTGCATACGGTTCCTGCGTCCTGCGCTGTGAGCAGCAGGCCTGCAGCCCCGGTGCATGCTGGGAGCTCCTCTCAGCGCACACTAAACCCTTTTCCCCACGTTTGATTTCCCTCCCTCCAGATTCGATGGGAAAAGAACATTACTCTAGGAGATCCCCCGGGGTTCCTGCACTCCTGGTGGTGGTAAGGCCCGGCTTGTTGATGGTGGTGTGGAGATGTTGGCAGTGTAAACCGCTGACCCGATGGTGTGTTTGTGTTTCACAGCGTGTTCTGGGATTTGTACTGTGCTGCCCCCGAGAGACGGGACTCGTGCGAACACTCGAGCGAGGCCAAGGCGTTCCATGACTACGTGAGTGGCAATGTCGGTCTTCTTGCTGCGGTTCGCCCCGATCTAGAGCGAGTACACGGGTGATCGTGAACGGTTGTATGCACCCTTATATTGAAAAGGCTGCTCCTTCGCTGGTGCAGTTTTCTGTTCAATATACTGTACACAATGTGCAAAGACCTGCTAACAAATTGTGAGTTTGATATTTCTGCTGCCTTTTTAAATATTTTTTCTCAAAGGCCAGTCTTGCATTAACACTACAGAATGTGAGCATTTCTGAGACCTATCGTCCAGAGTGCTGCTGTCCTGGCGTCCTCTCACCTCCGCTGGGGCGTTCAGACACGTTCACTCTTAAGAGCTCGGTCTCCAGCTAACCCTGGGCCTTGCTCCGGGTCACAGGACGCCAGCCGTTCAGAACGCACTGTTTGGTGATCTTGCACCATCAGAAGTGTCTCTTGTGTGATGTGTGTGAGGAGGTCAGTAGAGAGGCTGAGTGAACTGAGAGACATTCATCCCTGTGGGAGTGACTGGGATGGGGGACACCGGAGGTCTGTCTCCAGCAGGTCTGTCTCCAGCGCGAGACCAGGCACTGTGCTGTATGCTGATGCTCAGACACGTCCTTTCAGAGCAGGCTGTCTCCGTTACTGCTGGTGTTCAGATCATAGAAATCACCAGAGCGCAGCGCAACATCCCAGAGCATGGCTGACGGTGTTCTTGAGTTCCTGGAAGTGCTTATTTTCCTCACTTTTTCAGTCAGTTATCTTATGATGGTCACGGTCTTGATCTCATAAACATCTGTCCAGTCATGAGGTTGCAACGTCATATTGAAATATTTCTACAGTACCTGCTGGTATGTGGTGAAACCCAGGACAGTCGATTAAGTATTGACTTAAAGTTTGTCCTTACGCCCACATTGGAGACTGGGTGTTGTGTAATGGAACTGCTGTGTTGGTAACTCCAGCACGATATTTGAGAGTGGCCAGAGTTAACATCACATTTGTGGTGTGTTTATGTATGTTACATGGTTGACTAAACAACAGATGTGTAGACTATGTAAGATGGCCTCTGTGCTGGCCTCCGGTGTATAGTGAGTGTAGAGTGTGGGGCAGGGGAGCAGTTGCTGCCTGGTCCCTCACACCACTCGGCCCCTGTCACTCTGGTAAATCTTTCAGGAAAATGTGATCTTATGTAATCAGTGTGCGCTCATGATTGACTGAGGTGTGTCCAGACTGCTGGCTGCTCTCATCACGTGGGTTGATCAGCGTCTGTCGGAGGGTGTAGTGTGTGTGTGTGTGTGTGTGTGTGTGTGTGTGTGTGTGTGTGGAAGTCCCTGAGGATGACTTTGGTTTTGAGGGTGCAGTGTGGAGAAGGCTCAGCAGGTAAGGCCGGGTGGAGATGACTGTGTTATGCTTGTCTGTGCCTGTCTTTGTTCCCGGCCGTGGTGGCGACCGTGCTTCCTGGGTTCAGTCTCCATGTTCTCTGGGGGTGGGGGGTGGGGGGGGGGTTGAAGGGGGATGGAGAGAGAGTGAGGGGGGGGGGCTGAGAGGAGAGGTGGTGGGGGGGTTGGGTTTTAGCTGCCCGTGTCGGTGGATGCAGACTGTTTTAAACAGAAGCCGTGCTGTGTTTCTGCTGTGCGCCAGGGACCCTCCCCCTGGGGCTGCAGTGTGTGGAGCTTGGGAGTGATTGATGGCTGTCAGGAAGCCCGTGGACAAACACACAGGAGAGGGGGGGTGTGTGTGTGTGAAACAGATTGTGGATATGAAAAGCAAGCGGACGCATGTCTTTGCATGACCTAAATAACACAAACCAATATTCACGACTAAAAGTGTTCCTCATCTCTTCTCTTACTGAACAGTTTATCTGAGCCACGTGTGCAGTAGATGTTGGGTATCGTTGGGTCCTGGGAGGTTACTTCCCTGTTTGAGAAACGGGGGGTTTAGTTCTGTAGCTCACCTGGTAGAGCAGGTGGAGTAAGGTACTAGCAACACCAAGGTCAGAGGTCAGACTCCTAGGGAGCATCCACTGTGTGACATCTCTGTGGATGGGTGCGCTGAGCAGGGCAGCAGAGGCTTTGGGCCCCGGCCCCTGGTGCATGGGACTGGGTTTGAGCAGGCCAGTCTGTCTGTGTCTGTCTGCTGCTTTTTACTGGGCTAAAAAAGCCAGGAAACACCAGCGTGTGGGAGACCACGGCACAGGTCGCTGACGCACCCGATGTCTGCGTAGCGCACCGGGTGTGGACGGGTACAGCAGCGGACGTGGTGTAACAGTAGACCAGAGAATCAGTGGGCGAAGTGTAATAACAGTATACAGTGAACAGGAGCCTCTGGGTAGGATTGCAGAGAAACACGGGCTCTCCTGTACTGGTGTGTTCAGGTGGAGGTGTCTGTAACTAGACACCCTTGTGTTAACTGTGTCTGGAAGCACTATAGTGGTGTTTAATCTGTGTGTTTTGAAGCCCTGGTCTTGGTAACTACGGTCAGGAGGATCTCTGGGCTGTTGTTGATTAGCTGTGTTTTAAGCTTCCTGAACACTGGTGTAAGTGTGTTTAAACTGTCTGTTTCTGAGCACTGGGTGTATTTAGGTGTGTTCAGGTGGGTCTGTGTGTATGTGAGCGTTGCCGTTGGTTACCAGTGCCTGTTCTATTGGTGTGTGGTATTCTAGCTGTGTTCAGGGCAGTGTGTGGCTGGGGTGGAGCATGTCCCCTGTGTATTGTCTCCCGTCCCCTGCCTGTGGTATTTCACACAGCCTGTGGGAGGCTGTCCTCGCCACAAAGACACATCCCGCGTTAACTGAGGTGTTAGGAACAGCAGAACTGACCCCAGGTCTGTGCTGGGAGACGCTGTGTGAAAGAGCACAGAACTGCGTCAGGATCAGAACTGACCCCAGGTCTGTGCTGGGAGATGTGGTGTGAACTGCTGGGGGCTGAAATTCAAAAAAAGAAGTTCCATCTCATGATATTTCAGTATTGGTAGAATATTAAAGTTCAAATGACTATATTGGTGTGTGTTCTTGTTTTGTTTGGCAGGATAACAGAACTGTGTGATTGGCAGCTGTGTTAACCCTGGAAAAAGGGCTCAGATTTTAAAAATCATGGTCATGTATATGAAATGTTTGAAAAATGTAAAATTAGATTATTATTGTTGTTGTTGATGTCGCTGTAATGAAAGACTGTTACTGTTTTCTTGTTTAATGGTGTGGTGAGTGTTGTGTAACTGTATTTACATGTGTGTTGTCAGTGTGGCGCAGGTGTTGTATAGTGTGGATGCTGATGGCATGATGTGGCGTGTTTTAAGTGACGTGGGTGTAATGCGTGTGTTGTGTAACGGTGTAATGCGTGTGTTGTGTAACGGTGTAATGCGTGTGTTGTGTAAGTGTTGTAGTGTGTAATGTAACGCTGTTGTGTAATGTGTGTTGTATAACGGTGTTGTAGTATGTTGTGTAGTGTGTTATGTAATGGTGTAGTATGTTGTGTAGTGTGTGTGTGTGTGTGTGTGTGTGTGTGTGTGTGTGTGTGTGTGTGTAAAGTGGGCACTTTCTTGCTCTTCCCACAGAGTGCGGCAGCAGCGCCGAGTCCAGTGATGGGGAACATGCCCCCGGGGGAGGGGCTTCCTAGCGGACCCATGCCACCTGGCTTCTTCCAGGTTAGATGCTCTGGCCTTTTCCTGTGGGCGTGTCCTTCTGGTCATGGCCTTACCTGGTGGGCGTGTCCTTCTGTTCCTTTGACCCTTTTGACCTTCCCTCTGCACTGCTGGAAAACATCCAGGCACACTTCTCTTATTTTCTTTTTTTTTCTTCCACAAACAACTTTTGGAATATGCTAAAAATGCAACTTTACTTTCTACCTGTGGGCTGGTCAGAGTGTGAGGACTGTGGTCATAGCACTGGTGCACACCCAGCTGACCCCACAGTCAAGCTCTGTTCAGCTCCGGCATCTCTGTGCTTTAGTGTCTGCTGGTGTTTTTGGGCTTTTTCCTGTTTGCTACACCCAGAGCCCTCCGTCTCACAGCCTTACTCCACCTGTTCTGCTCTGATAGGTGTTTAACTGCTAGAGGTGTTTAACTGCTAGAGGTGTTTAACTGCTAGAGGTGTTTAACTGCTAGTGGTGTTTAACTGCTAGTGGTGTTTAACTGGCTCAGTGCCTAGTAACTCTGGTTTTCTGCAGTTTTGTGCTCTCACGCTCCAGTTCTTTAAATAGTCTAACGCCTCCCATCCTCCTCTCCCTCCGTCTGCCTCTCTCTCTCTCTCTCTCTCTCTCTCTCTCTCTCTCTCTCTCTCTCTCATATATATAAACATTTTTCACCTCACACACACACTCTATTGCCTTCACAATATATCTCTCTTTTCCTCATGCTCACAAACATCTTTTTCTTTCTCTCCCCCTCTGCTTATCTCCCTTACACGCTCTCTCTGTCTCTCGCTCTGTCTCTCTGTCTTGCTCTGTCTGTCTGTCTGTCTGTCTGCTCTCTCTCTCTCTCTCTCTCTCTCTCAGGGCCCTCCTGGCTCACAGTCCTCTCCTCATGCTCAGCCTCCTCCTAACAGCATGATGGGACCCCACGGACAGGTAGCAGTTCTACACTTAAACCGCACGCGGTCTCCCCCCAGCACACACCCAGCACATGCGCCCTCCCACCCAAAGCACACGCGCCGTCCCCCCAACACACCCCTCCCCCAGCTGACCTCAGCCTTCTCTGCTTCCTGGCTCTTCTGTTTGCTCCTCCTCCCGTCTGTGCACCCGCTCCCGATCTGGGCGTGAGTTTCTCGTTTCCCAGCCGTGTCCTAGCCGGAGATGACAGTGAACCTGGCCTGGAGTTTCTCCAGAGTGTCCGAGGGTGGGATTTTCCTGCCGTGTACTGCTGTTCACCAAATCAGGGTGATGTGAGTTTGAAGATTGTAATGAAGTGTTTTACATCGCAGCCTTTCATGTCCCCTCGTTTTGGAGGAGGCCCAAGGCCACCAATCAGAATGGGCAACCAGGTAACCCATCACAGCAGAGACACACCTCCTTCACTGACACCATATACATACTCCATAAACTCCTAAACCAAACCTGCGTACCTGAGCGCTGGTGAACTCTGTTCCTAGACATCACCCTTCACGGTTTAGCTCTCAACCTGATCCAACACACCTGGTCCAAATAATGAAGGCCTTCAGTAGCATAATATAATATACTGTATAATATAATAATATATTAAAGGCTGCTCACCAGTGTAATATATAATAATATAATAATATATTAAAGGCTGCTCACCAGTGTAATATATAATAATATAATAATATATTAAAGGCTGCTCACCAGTGTAATATATAATAATATATTAAAGGCTGCTCACCAGTGTAATATATAATAATATAATAATATATTAAAGGCTCTTCACCAGTGTAATATATAATAATATATTAAAGGCTCTTCACCTGTGTAATATATAATAATATATTAATATATTAAAGGCTCTTCACCTGTGTAATATATTAATATATTAAAGGCTCTTCACCAGTGTAATATATAATATATTAAAGGCTCTTCACCTGTGTAATATATAATAATATATTAATATATTAAAGGCTCTTCACCTGTGTAATATATAATAATATAATAATATATTAAAGGCTCTTCACCAGTGTAATATATAATAATATATTAAAGGCTCTTCACCTGTGTAATATATAATAATATATTAATATATTAAAGGCTCTTCACCTGTGTAATATATAATAATATATTAATATATTAAAGGCTCTTCACCTGTGTAATATATAATAATATATTAATATATTAAAGGCTCTTCATCTGTGTAATATATAATAATATATTAAAGGCTCTTCACCTGTGTAAAATATAATAATATATTAAAGGCTCTTCACCTGTGTAATATATAATAATATATTAAAGGCTCTTCACCAGTGTAATATATAATAATATATTAATATATTAAAGGCTCTTCACCAGTGTAATATATAATAATATATTAAAGGCTCTTCACCTGTGTAATATATAATAATATAATAATATATTAAAGGCTCTTCACCTGTGTAATATATAATAATATATTAAAGGCTCTTCACCTGTGTAATATATAATAATATATTAAAGGCTCTTCACCTGTGTAATATATAATAATATAATAATATATTAAAGGCTCTTCACCTGTGTAAAATATAATAATATATTAAAGGCTCTTCACCTGTGTAATATATAATAATATATTAATATATTAAAGGCTCTTCATCTGTGTAATATATAATAATATATTAAAGGCTCTTCACCTGTGTAATATATAATAATATAATAATATATTAAAGGCTCTTCACCTGTGTAATATATAATAATATATTAAAGGCTCTTCACCTGTGTAATATATAATAATATATTAATATATTAAAGGCTCTTCACCTGTGTAATATATAATAATATAATAATATATTAAAGGCTCTTCACCTGTGTAATATATAATAATATAATAATATATTAAAGGCTCTTCACCTGTGTAATATATAATAATATATTAAAGGCTCTTCACCTGTGTAAAATATAATAATATAATAATATATTAAAGGCTCTTCACCTGTGTAATATATAATAATATAATAATATATTAAAGGCTCTTCACCTGTGTAATATATAATAATATATTAAAGGCTCTTCACCTGTGTAAAATATAATAATATAATAATATATTAAAGGCTCTTCACCTGTGTAATATATAATAATGTATTAAAGGCTCTTCACCTGTGTAATATATAATAATATAATAATATATTAAAGGCTCTTCACCTGTGTAATATATAATATATTAAAGGCTCTTCACCTGTGTAATATATAATAATATAATAATATATTAAAGGCTCTTCACCTGTGTAAAATATAATAATATAATAATATATTAAAGGCTCATCAGCTCTTTTTTTTTTTAATATTTATTGAAAGTTGTATAGAACGTGTCATTGGCATGTTGTGTGGTTAGATTTTTGAAAAATGCCACATGTACCATGTCCTCCTACAACAAGCCAAACTAAAAAGGTCCAAACTGGTCTCACTTCTTTCCCCAGCCACCAGGGGGAGTTCCTGCAGCCCAGCCAATGCTGCCAAACATGGACCCCAGGCTACAGGGTGAGTGGGAGGTCTCGGCTCACTCCCTCACATCCGAGAACTGGCGTATGTGATGGACTGATTTGCACTGATTTGAGTACCTGTGTTCTGTGACATACATTTAGTTACAAAAATCCCAGACTGGATTTTGAAATTAAGGTCCAGGCTTGTGTACCTGATCAACAGTTCACAAGATCCAGGCTTGTGTACTTCTGGTGCACCTCTGATCAGTCTAATCTAAGGACCAGGTGTCTTTAAGGCCTGATCAGAATTTGTGGCTCTTCAGGAACTTTTTACCGTCTTCTCTTTTTGTGCTTCTGTAGGACCAATGCAGAGGATGAATATTCCCAGAGGGATGGCTCCCATGGGCCCTGGGCCGCAGGTAACCCTCTGTTCTTCCATCTGCCTCTGGAACCCTCGTGGTGTGGGCTGGGGGCGGGACTAGGGCGGGGTCAGGGGTGGGTTCACTGTTTTTGCTTTGTTCTGTCCTGGCTCCCAGCGCAGGCGTGGCCGGGACGGGCTCTGTGTCTGAGCACGGAGCATTCGTTCGTCTCACACACACAATCGCAGTGTTCTTGCGTTCTTTCACACGTTCCGACTGCCACTTCAGTTGACTGATATGAATTGCCGTTGCAGAACTTTGGGAGCGGGATGAGACCCCCACACAACTCGATGGGCCCGGGAATGCCAGGAGTCGCTATGTAAGCATGATCTTCCCTCCTCAGCTTCGAGACCACTGCCGTAATCTTGGAAAATGAATGAACGGGGAGATCATTGTTCAGGAATGTCGTTGTGTTTCAGGGGTCCTGGAAATGGAAGACCACCTTGGCCAAACCCAAACGCCAACAACGTGAGTGTGTTTGTACTTTTAGACCAACAACGTGAGTGCGTTTGTATTGTCAGACCCATTTCTGATATTACTATATCTGTTATGTATTTTAATATTCCTAAACATAACATACTGCTGCACTCTGATATCAGGAGCTCTTAGGATGTCGTAAAAGCTTACTGTGTGTGTGTGCGTGCGTGCGTGCGATACCCTCAGATGCCCTATTCCTCGCCCTCTCCTGGAGCATATGGCGTAAGTACAGGGCTTTACTGCCCCCTGCTGGTCGATCTTGATTGTCATTTCCATTTCCTTTATCATGTGTTTTTGCGACCGCTCAAATTTCCACATTTCTGATTGGCTACACAGAGAGGATCTCATGCTATTGATAGGTTCAGAGGTTACTGGAAGATTTTAAATTCTCTCCACCTTGTTAGCTGTGAGTCTATGAGAAGGATTTGGCAGTGCGTGGGTTAAGGGTGGTGTAAGAACTGCAGGGGGCTGGAGGTACTGTCGTAACCCCATGCTATTCCCTGTAGGGTCCACAGGGGGGCGGTCCCCCTGGCACGCCCGGAATCGTCCCCAGCCCTGCAGGTGCGTGAGCCCAAAGCTCGGCTATGACCGGTGCCCCTGGTGGAGGCCAGAGGAACTGCTCTCCTGATTCTCTTCTGTTTCCTGCTTTCAGACTCCAACAACTCCAGCGAGAACCTGTACACCATGATGAACTCAGGAGGTGGAGGAGGACGGACTAACGTGAGTGAGGCCTGCTCATCCGTCAGCTCCACCTGTGCCTCCGTGTGGAGCGCTGCGATGGCCTTTCCACACACACACACACACACACACACACACACACTTACTTTTAAATAGATGATGAGCTAAATCGGGCGAATCAACCACTTAAAAAAGGCAATTCCTGCAACACACAGGTCTGGAGCCCCCCTGGGGGGGGGAGATAGACTGTGTTGGAGAGAGGCGTAGAAAAAATTGCAGAGGGTGTGTGTGTGTGTGTGTGTGTGTCTGTGTGTCAGTCACTGTGTTCTATATATTTGGCTCTTAGTGATGTGTGCCTGTTCTTCTCTCCTGCATGTGTAGTTCCCCATAGGTCCAGGCTCAGAGGGCCCCCTAGGGGCCATGGCAGGAATGGACCCAATGCATATGAATGGAGGTGAAGTTTTTTTCAACACCATTCCATCTGTCTGTGCATGTATCTGTGTGCGCGCGTGTATGTGTGTTTGTTCGTGCTGTCCAGAATCAAGAAAAAACAGTAGTATTTCAAGAAAATGTCTGTTTGGTGTTGTTTTGAGCCTCCACTTTATCGTGGGATATTTGTTTGATGCATTAAAAAAAAATTGGATCTGAAAAAAATGCTGCATTGTGGGTAATATGTATACATAATAATTAGTTGTTTTGCTGCTGTTTTAGGTTCTGGAGATCTGGAGGGGCTTCCAAAGGTGTCTAAACCCCGCACCCCCGCCACGTTTCTGTTACTCAGTGCTTTTCCTGAAACACTTCACACTGACGTAGTCGTTCCGTTATTTGAAAATGTACATCCACCATTTCACAAAGGGAAACTTAAGCCACCATTAACACAGTAATGCGGGATTGTTATGGTTTATCGATGATTCTCTTTGAGAAGTGTTTTGCTGGCATCCTGTCTCTCTATCTCCCTCTACACCCCCCCCCCCCCCCCCATTGATCAATGTTGCTGGCCCTGTGGTATTTGCAGAACTCCCCCAACAATATGAGTAACCTGACCAACAACCTGGGGCCCCCACGGGACGATGATGCTGGTGGCTACCTTCACTCCTTCCAGAATGAGAATGTGAGTGCCCCCTACCTGTTATCTCCTGCAGTGCATGGGGAGACGGCCGAGCTGGGCCAGGCCCAGACGCAGCTCTGTTTGTGCTGTTGCATGCGGATCTCAGTGGCTCTTCACCCTTACTCTGGGTTACCCCCTGACCTTGTGTCTCTGTTACCTGGTGTGCAAGTTACCCGCTGACCTGGTGTTTCCTGGTTTGATTATAATTTTGGCCATTCTATACAGAAAAGCTTGTATGGTGTTATTGCCTTGGGTTGCAACTCTCTCTCTCTCTCTCTCTCTCTCTCTCTCTCTCTCTCTCTCTCTCTCCAGCAATACTCTCCCTCCATGACCATGAGTGTCTGATATCTGATCGTGATTCCCAGGGGGGCGGGACTTGCCACTGGCCAATCGTTACAGAGAGACACGGGGAACATGTACAGGATGTGGGGGCCGCGCGTACCTGCCTCTGCTTTCACCGCTGGTCTCCTGCAATATCACTTTTTATTTTTTATTAATAATTATTATTACTTTTTATTGATAAGCCCCTCCCGCCCAGATCAGTCAGCTGATCTAAATGTGACATAAATCTCTTGGAACAGTTTTTCTTTCCTCTTTCTCCTGAAAAGTTTGGCTTTAGAAAAGAAGGAGCATCTTTTGGTTATGAGCCCAGGATGTGTAGCCGCTGCAGCCTCAGAGAAACCCATCGTTCACTTCCTGTCCACCTGTTCTCGACCCTCCAGGCTGAACTCTCGAGCGTGGCCCTGGACTTCGCCCCGCTGGTCTTTTTTTTTTTTCTTTTTTCTCTTGCCTGTTAAGTGTCTATTTTCTCGTCTCCAGTGACACGGCTTTTCTGAAGGGACATTTACGTCTTTACACTCTGTCGTACTTTTTCGTCGTTGTTATTATTGTTTCTCTCCTCCCCCCAGTATTAATAAGTAGCTGCTTCCAAGGAATAACTGCGTTCGGTCTGATGTCTCCCGCCGAGGACGGGGAGGACGCCGTCATCTTGTCCCTGCACTGATTCCATTTTGATGCTCTTGGACTGCTGTCTCCAATCCTTCCTCAGTGACTCTCTGATTGGTCCGATCAGAGGCGGACCCTGCCGATTGTACTACCTTTTGATTGGTGGAGCCTGAGGAATCCCGATTCCGCCTCCTCCAACCCTGCATCTCTGTCCAGCTCTTCCCCCTGACGCGTATGGCCATCTGTAGCATCCATTACTTGTTATGCTGATGATGATCTGTGCTGGTGAACTGTTCCCATGACGACTTCTCCCCCCTTTCACTACCATGTGCCTCAGTTTTTAGTTTTGGGTTGTTTTTTGTTTTGGGTTTGGAAGGCCTGTGATTTCATGTTGTAGCTTCACCCCCGAAGGAAGGTGCTGATGTGAAACAGATGCAGTAGTGTGTGTTCACATGGTTTCTGTGTTGGGCTCCAGTCGAACGCTACCACACACTCATAGTACCAATAGAATCGTAAGTTATTCTATTTATACAGACCTTTGGTAATGGTTCTACGTTTAGGAGTTGTTTGTTTTACACTGCTTTTGTTAGCTTGTACATCATACTTTGGGCAAAAATGCTTGTTTATATATTGACAACTAAATTATTTGGCTCCTTTCTGGGTGTTTTGGCCTCTTGTTTTCATGGGTGTAAAAGTTGCGTGGAGTCTGAGCCGCAGTGACGGTCTCATGTCTGCCTGCCGGTCTACGTTTATGCTCAGGAAGGGCCTAGAGGAGCAGCCAGTAGCAGTGCAACCTGAACCCCGCCTGGTCACCTGACCTGACTCACCTTGAGCATGTATTTCATGTAAACATTAGACTGAAGACAAGACTCGCCCAGAGGGGGGGGTCCATTCTACACACCTTCCAGAACCTCGTCAGCCAAGTTACAGAGGGCACTGAACATGACTGATTCGGAGGGTACAGGGCAGAGGGTAGACAGAGCAAGTGTGCACTCACCCGACAGCTTCAGCATTGTGACTGCTGACAGAATACAAGCTCCAAACCAAACTTTGAGTGTCCTGGTTACACAGAGAACTGGTCACCTGTAGCCACGACAACTGGCTCATAAGGTATGATGTACTGAAAGACAGATGAATGTGAAATTTAGAAGTGGGTACTGTTGGGAAGGTTACCTATCAAGTTTATTTCATTACAGAATACACGCCCTTTAATCTATGATGTTACAAATGACATTTCTCGAAGAGCGTTGTTTTTTAAAGAACCTTCGATCACTTCAGCGTTGTCCAAGACAACCTCCCTCAGATGTTTGAGCCGATTGACTGGGGGATTTGGAGGCCAGATCAACACCTTGAAGTCTGTGTCATGTTCCTGAAAGCGTTCCTGAACCATTTCTATAGCACTACTCTGCTGACGGGCCACTGCCGTGAGATATCGCCACTGCTATGAGGGGATGTAACAATGTTTAAGTAGTTGGTCCGTCTACGTGACCCAAGCTCTCCCAGCACAACATCGGCCAGAACATCTTCCTCAGTGCGTCCTGGCGCCCCAGTTAAATGACACACATGCAGCCGGCCAGATGATCTCACAGTAAATGTGCTTCAGCAGACCAGGCATCTTCTGCCTTCGCTTCACAGTCCAGTTCTGATACTCGTGTGCTCAGTATAGGTGCCTCTGGTGGTGGACAGGGATCAACACGAACAGTCTGACTGGTCTGTGACGACACAGCCCCATACACGGCAAGCTGTGATCCACTGTATGCTCCGACACCTCTCAGTGATTCACTGCGTACCCCGACACCTCTCTATCATTGCGCGCGTGAACTTTTTCTCCAGTGTGTGCTATAGTCGCTCATCAGACCACACAGGCCTTCACTAGTCACTCCTCACACACCACCCTGTTGATGGTTCACTGGTTGTTCTCGCTGGGATCATGTTTGGTAGTTACTAACCACTGCACGCTGGGAACACCCCACAGGACCTGAGATGCTCTGTCACAGGCATCTAGCCATCACATCAAGGACTGCCTGTACACTTAAACATCATCATAAATAATATAGTTGCCACTGTAACAGGATAATCAGTGTTATCCACTTCACCTGTCAGTGGTCTTAGTGTTGTGGCTGATCGGTGTATCTGCAGATGTGCTCTCTCTGTGTGTGTGTGTGTGTGTGTGTGTGTGTGTGTGTGTGTGTGTGTGTGTGTGTGTGTGTGTGTGTGTGTTGAAGATGAATGATCTTCAAAGCCGGTGAAAGCACTGTCACTAAGTGGCAATTTCAGCTGTCACAGTGAGTCAAGATGGTGAACGCTGCCTAGGAATCACGGAGAGGTAAACGCACAGTCTGCGATAACCAACACGGTTTACTGCACGGTGGCGGAGACCCAAGTTGTACCCAGAACGGCATTCAGCCACATTTGACTGGAGTTGATCAACTTAAGGTGGAATAACATGAGTAGGAGGTGAGGACTCATTTCTGTAATGCAACACGATGATGCTCAAAATGACGAATGGCTTTGTGTGCTGAATATATAACATAATATGCAGATGTATCAGATTTAGCATACAAGTCAATGATTGTCTTCTGCTGTCACTACAATGTTCCGAGCTCAGGCTTTTACTGAAGTAGGGAAGGTGATGAGAATAGTCAGGTCCAAAGAACAGTCAAAACAGCAAATATTGCAGTCAGAGAAGACCATCGAGTCCAAAGAGCAAAATCCATAAACCTGAAACAGTCTGCAGGCGGGGAAGGCAATCCGCAGGACAGTTAGAGAGTATATACCGACGTTTGTCATTAAAGGTCCTGGTCATCCCACTTACTTCCTCCCATACACGTATGTCGGTGTCAGGCGACATACAGATCGCTGCGCGTTCAGCGTTTACCTGGTCCGACTCGCCACACGCGAGTGAAAACCCTGAACTGTGCAGTGCTGGTGCTAGTGGCAGAGACCTGGTCTGCAGAGAAGCTACATTTATTCTGATTCATTACAAATTTACAGAACAACTGAATTGGCCCTAGAGAAGTTACAGAAACAGTACCGTCCATTGCATTCAATAGATTTTGAACAAAACAAGAGTAATGCCTTTAGACGTCGGAGTCTGAGCTGGATGGTGCTAGATCTCCTCATAACTACATTTACTGTGTCAAACGCTCCCCTTAGCCCTGAGTAGACCCTCAGGGTCAGAGAGTTTGGAGAGGAGGTCTTAACTACAGAGCTCACCAGCAGCTGTGGCCCCGTACACCCTAGCTAACTTCTGGCACTGGAGAACCAGATGAGGTTTCACTCTTTCTGTTCAAAGCCTGGCAGAGAACGTGTTAAAGGTTTATTATTGGAGTGAGTCAAACTAGTCAGCAGGTTATCGCAACCGTAACTCGCAGAAACCATAAACCTCCCTCTACTTTTGAAGCATTTAGCTTTTTAAAAACAGCTGAAGGCTAAGAAAATTCCACTCTCTTGAAAGGTTGGCCTGTGAGAAGTGAGAACCGTGCCATTTAAACACGTCTGGATTTGGTAGCAGTGCTCAGTTGATGCTTTTCAGGATTCTTTATGTTACACAAGCGAATACTGTTGGTCAAATTCAATTATCCGCTCACTTCTGAGAGAAACATTCACAAGGTTTTTTTTCCTATGAACATGTAAATTTATTCCAGATACGATTTGTGACGATACACAAAGGCAGTTAGTTATCGCACAAGATTTATTTATTTGGAGATCATTGTGATGTTAGTGACACTTTATGCTGCTCTGATCATGTGACCTGATACACAACTAAAACAGTTTTGTAGATACCAGGTGTCATGTCCTGCTGACATCTGAGTTACACAATAAAACAGAGGCACAGAAAGCCACTAATGAATTGTAATTGTAATTTTTATACAAAAAAAAACAAAACTGAATGCAGTGGTCACAAATCAAGGCTGTGATGTCATCCAGGTGATGAGAACAATATATGGTAAATTTAATAAAAATTCAACATTGTGTTTTTTATACTAGAGACTGAACAGATGAATTCAAACCTTAGTAACACGCAAATAAGTGTACCAGCTAGTCACTGACATTATCCCAGCATGCCCTGGGGCTCACTATTACAGTGAACACAGTCTGTCCATATCTGAATTCCTGTTCGGAGGAATGGTGATAAATGTCTTAAAAGCAATTTGAATTCGTGTGTTACCACATCGAGCTACAGACACCTGAGGGTTTCCTCTGCAACCGTCACAAATACGACACGACTCCAAAAAGTATTTGGACATTCCAGCACGTTCCCGGTGGAAAGAACAGCCGACATGAGACGTGAACATGGATTGCTAACGTTCCCGTTAACATGAAAAAAAGCCCCTGAAGCTTGGGATAGCAGATTCTCAGTTAAAACTTCCTGAATTCAGTTTAAAATACAGTGATGCTGTGTCCAATATTGGTGTCAAACATGTTTCCAGATCCTCGCACACATCTAAGCGCAGCTGCAAAGTTCTGGCCACCTTCTCTTTGGCTTATGTCATCTTCTGCAGAACCTTCCGCACCGCCCCGGGGCAGTACCCCTCTGGCCCCCTGCCACCCTGGGAACAAGGACAGAAACGCAGTCCGGGAAATGGGATACGATCAGGAAGGGCTAAAGTCAGAGAGAATTTCACAGCTCACGCTTGGCAGTAAGGAGTGCTGTTGAACTTTGACCCGATTTCCCGGCTATGCCACTTGGCACGCGATGCCTTCGGAGGTGCAGAGCGCAAACCTCAATCCATCCAGCAACCGCCGTTTACACGTCTGCTTCACGTGCTACGGCAGCTTTACTCATGAGCCGGGTCCTGCTATGACGTGAACTCACCTTATACGTCACCTTTCCGCTCTGAATGACGTAGAGCCGTTCAGGCTTGGCTCCGTACTTCTGACTCGCAACGTCCGTCATTTGGTCCACCACAACGGGGCAGAGCGGCTCTTCGCTGAGCAGAATCCGCGCCGCCGACAGTCTCTCCTGCAGGCTCCGGTGCACGCGGATGTCCACGTTGTTGTGAAAAGCCCAGCGGTCTACGGCAGTATGCAGCTCACGTGACCACTGTGCACGCTCCAATGCGGGAGAACTGGTCTATTTTCACATTATCACAACACTCAAAGGTATTACCGGTCCGTGCACGATGCGGTCGTCCCGGCCCTACCTGTAGCGTGCGCTTCAGCAATATAGACGACGAGGAAATCGGCCACGTCTCTGAAGTCCCGCACGAGCTGTCTGAACTCGTCAAGCTTATACAGAAACGGGGGTCAGGTGCAACTTCCAAAACTGAGGACAAGCGGGCGGGTACCTGTAAAAAGAATGACATGCGAGGCTGTAAAGGTGGTGCTGCGCTGCTGCGTGGTTCACTGCGGCGCTGCTGCGGGCGGTTGCGCACCTCTGAGGAACTGATGCACGCTGCTCGTGCGCCCACCCATGGTGACGAGCGCGCAGTCCGGGGCTCCGTAGCCCTCGAACGCCTCTTCCCCTAGACCGCACCACAGGTCCTCGAGCACGGTCTTTAAAAACGTGAGCGTGACGAACGAGGGTCCCCAGTCCTCGTACCTGAACCTGGGGTTCTGCGTCATCGATGAGCGCGCACCCATACTGGTAATAATTTTCTTGGTCAAACTCGGCGACGCCACGGACAAAAGTTTCAGCAGGGACGACAGCGCGAGCGCGAGGCATGCCCTAGCCAGGGTCGACACGTAAACGTTTACCCGTCGTATCGCGTAGCCTATGGTCGTCCCCATCGTGCGCGCGGGGTGTCGGTATTTGCACCGGGGTGTCACTCCGGCCGTGGCGTATGTCCTGGACAACGCTGCTACCGCAGAGTACTGCGCAAGCGCACACACCGATCGAACCGATCGAATGATATGATTAAACAATTCAAGTATTATAATTAGTGCGATTTGAATAAACTGCAAGTGGCATTATAAATCAGCCAAAGACTAACAGTACATTTAGAAAACAGTTTCGACAGCCTAAATATAAGCCCTAACTTCGCTTGCACTGCTTCATAATTGACACTTGGGGGCAGCAGAGTATAAAAACAGTTCAACTTGTACTGGTCGTTACTGGTCTAGTCATGGTGTGCAACATTATCACGTCGATGGGCTTGCGGTAATTACATAATAATGGCCTTGTGCAGATGCGTCGTTCGTGGCCTGAATGCTTCGTGAGCACCAATGTTAGCGTCAGCGTTTCTTTAAAGGACCAAATACCGTTGTTAGATTTGGTCAAGTTTATGCAAATTGCCATGGTACGCTTTTGCTGTAATAATACTGGCATTTAGCGTGAAGCGCAGGGGAGAAGACTGCTACTCGGGTCATGCAACAGAGCCATGCAAGCGACAAGTGCGTGTATCGTGTCTCAGCCTGAGTCATGTGACCCGTTTTTTCTGTACCTGTCCGGTCCCCTTGCGCGTGTTAGTTATTTATGTCTTGAGAACATGTACGTAATGTCCTTCTTTTCTCTTTTGCTCGTTTTGAAATTAGCGCCGGAAACGTTAGACATCCTACTAACTAATGCATTTTCTCTTGATACGCACGTGTGACAAAACAAACGGGCTATTGAAGCCTGTGTTCATGAAGAAAGTTTTTTTTTTTTGGGGGGGGGGAGGGTTATGTAATTATACTCGATTCATCCCCGGATTGTTTTCCCAACAAATTGTTTTAATTTCAGGACGCGGAGGTAATTCACTTGCCCGTTTCAGGGCGTGCCCTGATTCGGTCCACGCGGACGCCTCCTGTGTGTTGGAGATTGGTGCCTTGCACTTTAGCGCTTCCACTTAAATGGTTGTTCGACCTGCCAGTCAGCGGAAACACGCACGTTTCGCTTTTACGGAATTGATGCTGCAGAAGAGTCCTAAGATTGCGGGCGACGCGAGAGAGGATGCGCTCGGTAACCAGGCGCTCCCCGGCATGTAGGACGCACACGGCGCTGCTAGAAAAGCATTTCAAACGTCCCCTCGGTGCTTTGATTTTAAATAGGTATGTTTACACATCTGATCACAGCGTACGGCATTATGCTATTTTGGCCTACTCTTTCACAGTAGCTTCCACCAGATGTTCTGTTTGTTTGCTGTGTCGTCTCGCCGCATCTCCATCCCTGGAGACAAACGGTCCTCTGAGGCGTACGAGCTCCGTGCACTGCGGGGAGAATCATGCTGGTTATGTCATCCGCAGGTAAAAGACGACAGCGCGAGTATGTACTGAAGAGTCGGACATGCACACGGGCGAATCAGAGATTCATATCCAGAAGTCCGCTGCTTTCTTTGGAATGGTCAGTCACTATCACGCCCCAGCCTTCGGAGACCTCACAGAACTGACACGCTCCACGCTCGGCAGGCGCACGGACTTATGTTGTAAACGCGTCGCGGGTGACGGCTCCTTAGCCCAGCAGCCCTGCCGAAGTCCGAACCCCAGCTCGAGCCACATGCACGGGCTTAGTCCCAAGCGACTGGTCGTTCCAGCGGAACGCTATGGAACCCAGGAGAAAGCTCTCGCGTCGTGCTTCTCCGTGGCTACCGGACAAGGTATGTGAGGTTTTTGTGCACGGAGTCAAAACGGGAGCCAATGCAGTAAGCTATTAATGTTCACATTTTCACGCGTTGGGTGGAATTGTTGTTTGCGGGAGACAAATCTTCGGATAGCCACTAACATTTCAAAACTTAATATATCCAGTAAACTTTTAAAACAAATCATTTGAGTCTGCTGCCAAAAGCCTTAAACATGAATCACTTTTCATTTAAGCAATAGCCCCCGTTCTGCTGACAGCTCAGAGCATTGCAGGACATAAGTGCTAATTTAACGCAGCGGGTTTCTGTGCTGCAGCGGCCAAAGGCTCCACGTTCTGGAAACGCCTGACGTGTTCACCACTGGACACTTGCCAGAACGCTTCTGACCTTTAGTTTTGGTGATCGCCAAAACGTTAAACGTTACTGAGTTAAAATCATTTGGCGTTGACCGGGTCATTCTGACTGGAACGTAATGCAATTCAAGGTGTCATTTAATTGCGTGCATATGCCGCTTTTTAAAAAACAAATTTGTAAAGCGGTGACGCAATCTAATTTGCACCCCAGTTAATGCTTTTATGCGTCGTTAAATATAGCAAATGCAACTGTTTAGTATAATTTTAATACGGCGATTTACATAGTAATTCTAACCTTTTGACTTGTCGTTATCGTGTGCGTTTGTGCGACTTCAGCGCGTGACTTTCACAGTCCTAGTCATCGTACAGCTTGATGGGCAGTGCACGCGGCCTGTTAAACCGAATAATGGATCCTGGATCTGCGAGTCTTAGGTTTTAGCGCAAAGACACTTTCACTTACGTTTGTGGTGTAAGATTTTTAATGTACATGTATACTATAGGCTTTATCTTATAAGTTTAAAAACATAAACTGAAATGTTATGCAAACATAATTTATTCCGAAAATTAACCACCAGTAAAATAACCCCCTTATTCTAAGACTTAATCTTATCTGTTCTTTCATTTTACTCATAACGTTGAGTCATAAATGTTTGCACACAGGCAGATTCTTAATAAATTATATTTTCCATGGTATTTTTAAGATATAGTATACATATATGTGAACAGGAAGACTGTGTACTGTGTGTGTATCTGTTCTATGTATAGCCCTTATTTGTTATTTACTTGTTTTTTAGTTTCTCAAACTTTGTGTTGCTGTGCCATCTTACTGAATCTTACTGTGCCGAGAATTTGACTCCTGGCTCTCTGCGTTTGTGTGTATGCCTGTGTGAGTGCATGTGTGTGAGACACTTTTGTAGCTGTGTAGACTCTGTTAGTAGCAGCAGATCCTTGTTTCTGCCACCAGTCGCAGACCGTCCGGTCTGTCAGAAGTGGATGTCTTGTTTGGATGATAGTGATGTGTTTCTTCAGTGGTGACGGTGGAGATAATCAACCTTCTTTCCATACTGATCATTATACTACTCTGACTTTTATATTAGCAGTTGTCCTCTTGCACAAGGAGACTCACAGTGTTTGGTTATGACTTTTTCTTGCCAAACTGGAACCACATGTTTCTGAGTGTGTATCGGCATTTATGAGGTCCAAACCCACATCTGAAGTTTTGCCTGCCTCCCAACCAAAATGAATCATTTCATTGTCTTTCAGATCCATTTGAAATATATAGCGATGCTGGAAACCAGCAGGGAGAATACCTGGGGTGGAGGTGGTTTGGGATATACGGATTTGAAAAGTGGAGAAAGGTAGTGTGGAGAAACAGGGATGTTTTATCTCCACCTCAGAACAGGAGCCGGAGTTCCCATCTCTTGGAATGACTAAATGTTTAACTTCAGCACTCGTGAATACGTCTGTGCTGTTCTGTGTGTACTGGTGGGGTGAACTGCAGAGTAAAGGCAAACTAGTCAGGTGGTAGTCAGGTCACTTTACACTCCAAGTCAGGTAGTACACTTTAATGGAGCTGTGAATACAATGCAGGGTTACAGTAAGACCTGGGTGCTACAGTCTGATCATTGCATAATGTGCAGGATGCTTAGGGAGGATCTGTTATGTTTTATACAAATCTCTCTCTCTCTCTCATTCACTCTCTCTCTCTCTCTCCGTCCTTTTTCTCATTCACTCTGTATGTGTGTCTCTCTCTTTCTCACTCTCTTTATTTAGTTATGAGATCAGCATAGAGGTTTTAGAATACTTACAACAAATGGACTGAAACATTTTAAAAAGAATTTAAGACTTGAAGCATTTCAGAAGATTTCATTCATGCCACATTAGCACACAGACTACTGTGGCCACCTGGAGACTGTGGTTTCATGCAGATGAGATGTTGTTGTTGTATTTTGTGGCGTCGTTCTGGGAAAAGGGTTAAAAGCTACTGACATGTTCTGGAGCAGGAGAACATAACTGTTAACGTGATGGTAGTGGAATAGTGGAACAGTCATCATCACATGTCCTAGTAAACATTCATTCTGTGAGTGCAGGTCATCTGTGTGGGTAATGCTGCCTTAACTCAACAAACATCTTCAGTTCTACTCCTGAAGACTCTGGGGTGAGGCTCATCTAGACGGAGTGTGGGGTGGGGGTGGTGTTGGGGGTTAATGCCACTCTCTTCAGTCCCGCGGCTGCCTGTCTCACTGCACGTTCAGTTTCATCTCCTCCTGCTCACATGCAGATCTCTGCATCTACACCCGCACTGTCCTGCCCGTACCCCGAGGTCCTGTGACACCCGCACTGTCCTGCCCGTACCCCGAGGTCCTGTGACACCCGCACTGTCCTGCCCATACCCCGAGGTCCTGTGATGCTGGTCTCCTCTCCGTTCTAATTGGTCCCTGCTGCAGGCAGATCCTTCAGTGTCACGCCCCCAAACTATGGAGCACATTACCACAATCTCTCCATCTCTGCTCCTTCCGCTCCACCTTTAAAGCTGAACTTGGAACCTTTTTATCAACATTTTCATCACCCTCTTCCACTTTTTAAAATGTTTTTGTTGTCAAGTGACCTTGAAAATGATGAAGGTGCTATTTAAATTAAACTACTACTGCTACTTATTATTATTATTATTATTATTATTATAACAACAACAATAATAATAATAATAAACAACATGTCTATTTTTTGTATGGTAATTTCACTGAGAAATAGTAAATCTTTTTTTAATTTTTTTAATTTATTTTCAGTTGTTGGCATCTGAGTCCAGGCACTCTCATTATGATCTGGTTCATATTTGGAAGATCAAATATGTATCAGAAAAATACTCCCATTAACGATCACCTAGTTTTCCTCTGTATTTTTTAATCAGTGATATCGGCATTATCAATAGGACACATTAATCCCATCATGTTTCCACAGGTCTGTCCTAACTGGACTCCAGAAATATTTAGGAATGTGTTCATTTCAATCTTTCCTCTGAATGTAACGGTTCGTGTCTTCTCTGACGCTTGGGCGCTGAGTGAAGAGCCACACAGCTACTTTGGTCGGATTCTCCTTCGCTGACTGGTTCCGGAGTTCTCTCAGACACGGGAATGTGTGAAACGAGTCTAACCCCCTCTGTCCCATCTCATAGTTGAACTCATCACCCCCCGTCATAAGGGATTCGGTGGTGAACACTTACATATTACATTTACTTGACCGTTAAGTTCAGGTTTATGTCTCCCACCTAAAGTTTGTTGTGGGGGTGGGTGGGGTGAGTGGAGCGTATGTACCTGCACACACACGGCACAGTTTTAGTGTGAAATGTGTTATATCCATGTCGTAGTTCCCTGCTTCTAATAGAGTTTGTGGATTGTGCAATCAGGAGCTGTTAGAAAGCCGTCCCTCAGGAGCATTAAAAATCACTTATTCTCTGCTCTGTTCCCCTCTCTCTCCCTCTCTCTCTCTCTCTCTCTCTCTCTCTCTCTCTCTCTCTCTCCCTCTCTCCTTCTTTTTGACTGTTACCCACTCTTTTCGAGTGACTCCGCTGACTTGGATAATGGCTTGTGCAGGGACTCTGATGTTCGCAGTGTGTTGCGCTGATTCATAGGTGCCGTCTCTGTAGCTGCATTCGCACTCACCATCTGTGTTGTGATGAGAAGCCCTTGGTGACGGAACAACCTTTGGCCTTACACGGGCAGCACCATTCCAACCGGACCGGTTCGAGGGGCTTTTCCTTGCCTGTTGATTCATCGTAACTTGTTAGAAGGTTTATAGAGTCCTCTGATTCATCGGGGTGATTGCAGACAACAAAGGCATGTGGAAAGTCTGAAAATAAAGGAAATCAATGAGTTGAAAGTCTTTTGAAGTCTAAGAGAGAGCATGAGGAAGAACAGACAAACTGCTCATGGTGGGAAAGAAAGTGGTAAATCCTCTGAGAGGGTCAGATGAGTGTTGGTCAGTTTGTTGTTGTTTTTTTTTTTTACATAGAAACCATTGCCCCTGTGAGCAATATCAGAGCAAAGCCTTTGTCAGGAGAGTTCACCAGATCGCTCAGGGAGAGCACAAAGCACATGCCTCTCCACCCCTAATCAGTGATGTCGGAAGACAAAGTCTTATTTTTTGGTGACTGCAGTGTGTTTTTGTTTGTACTTATTAAATGCGATGGACTTCCTCGGACATCTGTCATCCGAGGGCCGTCGGGCCTGCCAGCACGACCTCCACTACAATCCCCCGGCCAATCGTTGGGCTGAAAAATGGGATCTGGTTTGAATAAGTGTTGAAATATCTCTGGAGGAAGTGTACTTGAACCCTGGGGTGATTAGCAGGAAAAACAGGGCTGCCTCTATTGGCTCGTCATAAAATGTATTTTTAGTTTGAACGTTGTCTTGAGAATCACTCATAAAGTTTCACCCACACTCTCCTATCCCCCCCCTACCCGCCAAGACTTCCATCTTTAGCTGTTTGATAAGGAGCTCGGAGCCCTGCTACAGGTGGAATGGACCTGCTCTGCGTCTGTGTCTGCCTGCGCTGAGATGAAGGGACGCTCTGTCTCTGGCCATGTCAGCAGTGCATGCCACATCTAACCGCACATCCACGACACCCCTGTGACCCATGCACGTTCCGACGGGCGGGACTGGCCCTCCAACTCACCCGGGTGCTCGTGCTTACGAGTGGGAGGGCTTTCCTTTGTCTGCATCTCGGCGGTGACACTTGCTGTTTTTGGCCTCGTGCTGCTCTTTTGCCTCATTAAAGAAATATCCGCTCCGAGACAGAGACCACGCCGGCCGGCGGTCCGGCATTGTGGGCTGCGGGCTGGCCTCCCCCTGGGTGGGGAGGGGTGTGCGTGCGCCGGGCGTCCGGTGGCATAGGGCCTCCGGGGTGAGCGTGTTGACTCAGTGCTAAAGGTGACGGCTGGTGTTCAGGGGCTGCAACAGATCTGCTGTTTTTCCTTCTCTTTCCCATAATGAAACACAAACACTGGTCGTCCCCTGGTGCCAGGCGCCCTGCAACGACTTTTATTAGTATCAACTATTATTCTTTTATACAGAGAAATGCCACAGAGATTACATTACAGGAAATCCAAGCGGCTGCACCGGCTGAGCAAACCAGGGACAGCCTGCTGCTCGTGCTCAGCCAGTGGCAGGAGAGAAGACAGCTCAGTGGGCTAGATTTTTCCCGCTCTGTGGTTTTTGCTCTGTCGTTTTTGCTTTGTCGGTTACAAGCCTGGGTTCACCAGCTTGCCATCACCACTGGCACCGGCCTCAGCCGTGCGTGCGAGGACGAACGGACAAACGCCCGTGAGCTCTGTGCCTGTTTTGTTCTTTTGTTAGCAACAGATCGAGCCGTTCTGGGGGTCCACATGCATGTCCTCTTCTCTGATTGGCTAGTTAGGTCCCAGGATAGCTATGAAAGACATTATAAAGACTAACTATAAAGCCTAACAATGTGATTTATTTACTTGTAAAAAGAGCAGGATTCTGGAGGAATGAGGTCTTCTCAGGTCCTGAACTGGTCCCGCGCTGAGTGTCCTGTCCGAGTCACACCTGGCTAAGAACTGCCCACGAGCTCGCTGTTAAGATAACCTGGAGTAAAAATGTCTCAGTTTCAGTAACAGTCAGGGCTTGGTGGTGGGAATTGTAGTTCATTAGAAAGCTGTGCGACAGGAAGCTGGTAGTGGAGAACAGACAGCGTTTACTATAGCAGCTTTACATTCTAAACCAGAGAACATAAACAAACTGTCATACCACAGAAATTTACACTGAGTTTGGACGAAGATTCATTATGTGTGATTCTGTCAGGATGAAGGGATACACACTTATACAGATGTATACCTCAATCATTATATTTACAGGTATATAGTCATTATATATACAGGTATACAGTCATAAATATAGTCATTATATATACAGGTGTTCAGTTATTAAATATATAGTCATATTTACAGGTATACAGTCATCATATATACAGTCATTATTTATATTTATATATATATATATATATATATATAATGTATGTACGTATGTACATATAATGACTGTATACCTGTGTGTATGTATGTGTATATAGTGGATAAAAAAAAAAAAAATTATATATATATATATATATATATACACACACACACACACACATGTATACAGGTATTATATATACAGGTATACAGTCATTTCAGTTATATACAGGTATTATGTATACAGATATTATATATACAGGTCTACAGTCATTTCAGTTATATACAGGTATTATATATACAGGTCTACAGTGAAATAACATTCCTCCAGGACCAAGTGCAAGAACAATAAATATGAAATATTGGAAAAATAATCAAGAATTTTAGGTCAACACCCACCAGCACCTCATATAATGTATATATACACAGTGGACCTCATATTATGTATATATATACAGTGGACCTCATATAGTGTGTATATATATACAGTGGACCTTATATATATATACACAGCACACAAGCACACACGGAGACAGACAGACAAAAGAAGAGAGAAAATTGTGTATGAGACAAGTTCAAAAAAGACATTCGTGCAGTCCCTGAAACACTGGCAGTTTTAGTAGGGGATATAATGCTCATAAAGTAGATAGCACTCTAGCAGACATACCGGAACGCCTTACTGAATGTCTGGGACAAGTGTATATGCACATCAATCGCACTGCCTCAGCCAGAGAGCTTTATTTTATAAAGGCACAATTTGTGTGTGTATTTAACTGTGTGCCTATAGCTGTGTATCAAAAGATTAGTAGACTTTAACACTGTGTAACCCAGCTTCTGGACTACCCAAACTACCACACTGTGTAACCTGACTCCTGGACTACCCAACACTACCATACTGTGTAGCCTGACTCCTGGACTACCCAACACTACCACACTGTGGATCCTGACTCCTGGACTACTCAACACTACCACACCATGGATCCTGACTTCTGGACTACCCAACACTACCACACTGTGTAACCCAGCTTCTGGACTACCCAACACTACCACACTGTGTAACCCAGCTTCTGGACTACCCAACACTACCACACTGTTTGGACAAAAATATTCTGTGTGATTCTGTCAGGATGAAGGGATGCACATTTATCCAGATGTATACGTCACATATGAACCTCAAACCTGGACCTCACATATGAATCTCAAACATGGACCTCAAATCCAAGTCCTTGATTAACCCTTTAGTACCCACACGTCAGTTATTACCCATTTCGTACCCACACCTCAGTGATTAACCCTATATTACCCACACCACTAATACTAATTTCAGCACCTCTACACATAGCAGATGCTTTTTGGTTCAAAATATTCTTCGAGTTGCCATGGCAATAGGGACACTGCCCATACTAAAGAACCCTTGAAGCACGCTTCTGAAGTGTACTTGTTCCCTGATTCTACTGCTCCAGCCAAACGTTTACACTGTGCCTAATGAGCCTCATACATGCCTCACTTTTATGGCAGTTATATTTAGTTATATGACAGTTTTAGTTTTTATTCCTGAAGAACATTCCTTTTAAATGCTTCAAGGCAACGTTTTACCCCACAGTGTGCCAAAATAATAGTAAAATAAAAAAGTAGTAAAATAGCAAGCTATCAGCTCCAAACATGTTTCTGCAGATATCTGGACGTTTGAGCATGTGTCTGGCATCAGAGTCTGAGTGCTGGAGGAGGGAAATAGAACATCCAGCATCAGATCCAGATGAACGGCAGAGATGAATTCCGTTGTTAAACTACAGACATAAAACTCTCTCTTCCACTGCTTGCCAACTGTCAGCGGTATGGCATGTGATGGGTGAAGTTGGGGAGCTTTGTCATCTCGCTGGCATGTTCCCAGTGTACCCTGGTGTACTCTGGCACACCCTGGTGTACCCTGGTGTACTCTGGCGCACCCTGGCGTACCCTGGTGTACTCTGGCGCACCCTGGTGTACCCTGGCGTACCCTGGTGTACCCTGGTGTACTCTGGCGCACCCTGGTGTACCCTGGTGTACTCTGGCGCACCCTGGCGCACCCTGGCGTACCCTGGCGTACCCTGGTGTACTCTGGCGCACCCTGGTGTACCCTGGCGTACCCTGGTGTACTCTGGCGCACCCTGGTGTACCCTGGTGTACCCTGGTGTACTCTGGCGCACCCTGGTGTACCCTGGTGTACCCTGGCGCACCCTGGTGTACCCTGGCGTACCCTGGTGTACTCTGGCGCACCCTGGTGTACCCTGGCGTACCCTGGCGTACTCTGGCGTACCCTGGCGTACCCTGGCGTACCCTGGCGTACCCTGGTGTACCCTGGTGTACTCTGGCGCACCCTGGTGTACTCTGGCGCACCCTGGTGTACTCTGGCGCACCCTGGCGTACTCTGGCGCACCCTGGCGTACCCTGGCGTACCCTGGTGTACCCTGGCGTACCCTGGTGTACCCTGGCGTACCCTGGTGTACCCTGGATCAACATGCCATGCTTCACTGGGTGTTTGTCTGACCTTCCCTGCCTGTCCACACTCTGCACTTATGCTCAGACACAGTGAGGAATCACTCATGTTCACTCTGGCCTAGACAGCTGAGTGTTGGATTTTAATAAACTCCTCTCTTTCTCTCTCTCCCTCCCTCCCTCCCTCCCTCTCTCTCCTGCTCTCTCCCTCTTTAAACCTGAGATTATTTACTCAGTCTTAAAACACATACTGCGATGAAGAGACCTAGTTCTTGGGGAGGAACATGTGAGTGAGTGATAAGACCATGCTCTTTACCACACCACACATCTGATCCTGCTCTCCCCGCTGATGTCCTGGCTCAGGGGCTTCTTGAGGGCGCCCAGAGACGTCTGTCTGGGGGCAGCTGGGTCAGACCTTATTCCCAGTGGCATTTCTTGAATTTTGTTTGTCAGAGACATCTCAGTGGAATCTTTTCTGAAGTCAGAATGTTTGGTGTTACGGCTCATGGGAGATCTTAGCCAGCTGGAGTCCCCTGAGCTTCTGACAGGAGGTGCAGGAATGCGTGGAATGGATGGTGACTTCAGCTTTTTAGTGTTTAGCGTCTGTTTTGCTGACTTATCACCTACCACAAATATTTCCAGCACTATTCCACCCTGTAGACCCTAACCACAATCTCACAGATGAGTTTTCCAGGAGCTGCCTTGTGCCAAGGTTTCCACTGGCGTAGGTGTAGCCTGTGTGTGTGTGCATGTGTGAGTGTGTGCGCAAGTGTGTGTGCATGTGTGTGTATGTAAGTTCTACTGTAATATGTCATTAATGTGATATCAGTCCTGTTAAGTCCATCACACATACTCAAACAGCATATTTTTTCTCATTTGAATGTGTATATTCTCAATATATTCACAATATTCATGTTATATAAGAGCTTTTGGCTGGTGCAGAAATGCTGATAAGAGACAGTCCAGCACAGAGGTACTCAGTTATATACAGTCATTATATATACAGGTATACAGTCATTATAAATAGTCATTATATATACAGCTATTATATATACAGGTATACATACAGTCATTATAAATACAGTCATTATATATATATATGATGTCATCATATGTACAGGTATACAGATATGACTGTATACCTGTATTTTATATAATGTATACAGTCATATATAGTTTCAAGTTTCAAAGTTTGATTTGTCACGTACACAGTCATACATGGCATAACTCGCAGTGAAATGCTTTTGTGACTGCTGTGTCCGACCTGAGGAGATACACATATATTACAATATATGTGTAATATAATATGTTTATATACACAATGTACAATGTATTTGTATATATACAAAATTTACAATTACCAGTTGCAATTTACAGTTTACAATTTACAGTTATTACAGTCTTTTTATGATGTTATTGACATCATATGCAGTGCACAGAGAGGTCCCCACAGTTCATCAGTTGCTCTGATTCAGGGCCTGAATGGCCTGCGGGAAGAAGCTCCTCTTCTGTCTCTCTGTGTTGGTCTTCAGGGAGCAAAAGCGCCTCCCTGACCTCAACAGAGAGAAGAGCCTATTGTTGGGATGGGTGGGGTCCTTCACAATCCTCCTGGCCTTGGTCTGGCACTGCCTTGTGATAGATGGTCTGCAGGTCAGGAAGTTCCATATGAGTGATGCGCTCTGTGCTCTGGAGTGCTTGTCTGTCCTGCTTGGTGCTGTTCCCAAATCAGGCTGTGATGTTCCCCATGAGGATGCTCTCAATAGTGCAGGTGTAGAACTTCCGCAGTACCTTGGAGGGCAGTCTGAAGTCTCTTAGGCTTCTGAGGTGGTAAAGACGCTGATGAGCCTTCTTTTCCAGGGAGTTGTGTGGCTGGACCAGGACAGGTCCTGTGAAATATGAACTCCAAGGTACCTGAAACTGTCTACGCTCTCCACCGTGGTTCCATTGATCCTCACAGGTTGGTAGTGCCGCTCCTGCTTCTTACTGCAGTCCATAATCAGCTCCTTTGTCTTGCTGACGTTCAGGAGGAGATTATTTTCCTAGCACCAGTTCTCCAGGTGTTTAATCTCCTCCAGGTAGGCCCTCTCATCGTTGTCCGAGATCAGGCCCATGACAACGGTGTCGTCAGCAAACTTGACAATGATGTTGGAGCTGGAAGTGGCTGTGCAGTCGTAGGTGTGCAGTGAGTAGAGCAGGGGGCTTAGGACACAACCCTGAGGAGCTCCAGTGCTGAGGGTGAGGGTGGATGAGACAGTTGCCCACCCGTACTGATTGTGGTCTGTCTGTTAGGAAGTTGGAGATCCAGTCACCCAGGGATGTATGCAGTCCTAGATCCTCCAACTTAGTAGTGAGTTTGTACAGGTGGGTCAGTGTGGTGTGAAGCAGATGTGCAATTGCATCATCAGTGGAGCGGTTGTGGCGGTATGCAAACTGCAGTAGGTCCATGGAGGCTGGCAGTGAAGAGGGGATGAAGTCTCTGACTAGCTTTTCAAAGCACTTCATCACGACCGATGTGAGGGCAACAGGGCGGTAGTCGTTGAGGCCGGAAGGTCGAGACTTCCTCAGGACGGGGATTATGGTGGATCACTTGAAGCCAGATGGGACGATACCGAGCGTCACGGCGAGGTTGAAGATGGCGGTGAATACCGGGGCTAGCTGGTCTGTGCAGGCTTTGAGGACCCTCCCGCAGATACCGTCTGGTCCCACCGCCTTCCTGGTATTCACCCTTTCAAACACTCTCATGTCACTCTCCGTGATGATGAAGGGGCGCTGCTCTATGGTGGGCTCTGCACATGCGTCGTTAGCTGCACCGATAGCACCATTAGCGCTGTTAGCATTAGCGCTGCTAGATGTAGGCTCGAAGCGAGCGAAGAATGTGTTTAGCTCGTTCACCAGAGATTCATCCGCACCCACGGATGTCTACATGTATACATGTATACAGGTATTATATATAGAGGTATACAGTCATATATATACATGTATATAGGTATTATATATACAGGTATACAGGTATTATATATGCAGGTATACAGTCATTATGTATACATGTATTCAGGTATTATATATATATACAGGTATGCAGTCATTATATATACATGTATACAGGTATAATATATATACAGGTATACAGTCATTTCAGTTATATACAGGTATTATATATACATGTATACAGGTATTATATATACAGGTCTACAGTCATTTCAGTTATATACAGGTATATATACAGGTATACAGGTATTATATATACAGGTATACAGTCATTATGTATACAGGTATTATATATACAGGTATGCAGTCATTATATATACATGTATACAGGTATTATATATACAGGTGGAAGAACAATAAATATGAAATATTAGAAAAACAATCAAGAATTTTAGATCAACACCCATCAGCACACAGTGGTCCTCATATAATGTATATATACACAGTGGACCTCATATAGTGTATATATATATACAGTGGACCTCATATAGTGTATATATACACAGTGGACCTTATATAGTGTATATATACACAGTGGACCTCATATTATGTGTATATATACACAGTGGACCTCATATTATGTATATATATACAGTGGACCTCATATAGTGTATATATACACAGTGGACCTTATATAGTGTATATATATACAGTGGACCTTATATAGTGTATATATACACAGTGGACCTTATATAGTGTATATATATACAGTGGACCTTATATATATACACAGCACACAAGCACACATGGAGACAGACAGAGAAAAGAAGAGAGAAAATTGTGTATAAGTACATGAGACAAGTTCAAAAAAGACATTCGTGCAGTCCCTGAAACACTGGCAGTTTTAGTAGGGGATATAATGCTCATAAAGTAGATAGCGCTCTAGCAGACATACCGGAACGCCTTACTGAATGTCTGGGACAAGTGTATATGCACATCAATCGCACTGCCTCAGCCAGAGAGCTTTAACTTAAACAATCTACCCAACACATGACCTACCCAACACTACTACAATGTGTAAACTGACTCCTGGACTACCCAACACTACCAAACTGTGTTTTCATATAAAGGAATGCCTGTCTTCAAAAGAGTGCTATGTAAAGAGGGGAGACTGAAAATGGCAACAGGAAAGTTAGGAGCGAGGGCAGTCTGGAGCGAAGGGAGAGGATCTGGACTGAGCTTCACTTTGTGTTCTAAGACTGAGTCATAGATTACTGGTTTTTCCCCTCTCTAGCAGTCTCTCGCTCTACCTCTCTCTCTTTAATAAACCCCCTAAAATGAACAAACTGCAAAAAAAAGAAGTGCAACAAGAAAGCAAGAGAAAATCTTCCTTTCTCTTTCCCTCTGCCTCTTCTACCCATCTCCCTTTCACTCTCCTGCTCTCTTGCTTTCTTGTTGTTTTCTTTTTTGTTTTGTTATGCTGTTCGTTTGTTTTTTCCCCCAGCGGTTTTCTTGAGTCTTGGCCCGAGATGCAGTACACCGTTCTGCACACGGGCAGCACTAGTGAAGGGCGGTGTGAGTCCTTTGATGGCTGTGCTTTTTCAAACGCTGAAATGAAGTCAGACCTCACCAGGCCCCGACAACCAGGTGGCGAACACTTGGCCAAGAACCTCCTCCTCTGAGCCAAGTGGCTAGAAACCTTTGCTGAATTTATCTGCACCCTTTTCCACGGACAAATTATTTTATTGTTCCCCTACAGTTGGTTTGCATTTGTTCCTGTGGCTAATGACGGGTCTAGGCCGCGTGCCTCAGTCTTGTTGTGTTGTGTTGCGAACACACCCCAACTGGTGCGGGTCCCTCGATGACGAGGTGTGTTCGTGATTGGTGCGGACAGGAAGATGGAGTGACTGTACTTCATCTCCATGGGGGCTTGTCACCAGGAAAAGATCCATCAAACAGAACCATGATCGTGTGCGGCGGCCAACCCGTGGCCGTGGGACCGCTAAGCTCCACCCCCTCACCTGGAGGTCACATCCCCACTTTTGCAAGGGCTAATCAGATTACAGCAGCGGTCATGTAGCCCCCTCTGTGCTGGGCGGGAGATGGGGAGATTGGTTCTGCGTGCTGCACTCTCCCTGACCCGATCGCCACCGAGCAGAACGGGCACTCTAATCTTTTACAAATGGCGGGAGACTCCAGGATCAGGATCAGGCACTCTCGGATGATGGCCGAGTCAAAACAGGCTGCGATTCGCAATGAGATTCCGCCCAGAATGTGTGTGAATGGAACTAACGCATACCGTCTGTCCTCCTCCGAGCGTGCGAGCGTGCGTGCGTGCGTGTGTGCGTGTGTGTGTTTCCCATACTGAGGTCAGCATAAGTAGATCACTGTATCATATAAAATAGTGACTAACGTTTTGTGATTATATTCAACATTTTTGTTTATGTGATGTCCTTGACTTCAAATAACCAAGGTGAGATGTGAACAGGATATAATGAAAGTTGAATATCTGGGCCGTGTCAGAGAGGAACGATAACCCTCAACCATACACAGCACTTGCCAAAAATCCTGAACTTATCCAGCAATCTCTGCTTTTACAACACGATTTAGACAAACATCTTATTGAAGCACAATCTGCTTTCTGGTGGTGGTGGACATGGGGCTTCGTTCTGCCGCCCCACCTCTCCCCAGTGGAGAAAGTCTCTCTGCTCCTGGAGAGGAGCGCAGAGTGTCAGAAACATGGCTTTCATTCTTCCTCGCCAAATCACGTCCAACGGCACATCCTGAGGACTCGGAGACGCATTCTCATACGCTCTCTTCGTTTACGTGGGTTTAGCTGTGTCTTCGGACCGTACTGGGCCCAAATTGACTCCATATAGTTGAGGCTCTGTTCCAGAGGCAGACGCACACAACATCTCGCTGGATTATCTGATTCAGAGCTCCCTGTGGAATATCTGACTGGGGTAATCCATTATGAGAGAGAACTGATTTTCTTCTCTGTTTTTTTCTTTATGAAATGGTGATATATAGTTAGCCCTCATACTGACTGTGTATGTGCTTTCTGTAGTTTTGCTCAAGTATATATTGGAGATATCCTAGCGAGGTTCGGAGGTGTGATTTCTTCTTTTGACTTCTCAAGTTTTTCCACATTTAACTTTACAAACATTTAATTAGTGAGGGAGTGTGAGGCACGGAGAGTCTCCGGGTCCCTATGGCATGGCTGGGTAGGCTAAGTGTGTTTAGGTAAGGTAATGTTTTATAAGCTCAGTGTAACTGGTTCTGCCACTATAAAATAAGGGCTTCTTTTCCTGTTCTCCTCTAAAATTCTTTTTACAGTCAAATTAAGGGCTGGAGCAGGACTTGGGCAAATAAAAACCTGTATAAAAGAAACACACAACAGGTTTGGGAAGCAAACTAAAGGAAGCCAAGCTGACATGCGGTGAGGAGCGTGACGCATCTCTTCTGCCCCGTGCTTCAGGAACTGTGGCACTGCTGAGAGATGGCCCTGACTCTGGGGGCGTGCTGCGCAGACAGGGGACCCTCACTTCTCTTCTGGGCCTCGGTCCCTTCTCTGGGAAAACATCAGGCAGCTGCTGGCACAAGCCACCCGAGCACTGAAGCATAAACCAAGTCCAATTAGCGACATAAGGATATGCATGCTACTGCAGGCCAAAATACACTCGTTCAAAAACGCGGGGGGGGGGTGGAGAAGCTGCTATGTGCCCTCCTCTGTTTTTTTCACTTGTTTACATTAGGGATGATGTAAAATAGTGTTCATATTTCCCCTTAGATTTGACTTTTTAAAAACACTTAGCTTTTCATAATTTTTCCTCCCAAAGGAAACATCTGCATTTCAAAGTTTTCCTTGCAAAGATGAAAGATGAAAAGCAACTCCGTTTATGGATCTGGGATCCTTTTTGGAAAATTTCAGGCATGAAATGGGTAGTTATAGTTTTATAGTTGGTAAACACACACAAAAATGGTGCCACACTTATGTAAAAAAAAATAAGATGGATGTGCAATAATGCTTTCACTTCTAAGTGAATACACCAAAAATAGCGTCTCAGTATCTTTTCCACTATAGGGCCAGTTCCTCAGGCTGTTCCATGCTGTTCCAGACTCCTGAGGTCGGTTACGTCTTCCCCCCCCCCCAGCTGAGAATCCGGACCAGGACACGTCTGTGGCAGCGACAGGTCCTCCAGTTGACAATGTCTGTCGTTAAGCAACTCTGGTCACTGAATGTAGAACCGATCGGTGAGCGTCTGCATGATTACGCCATCCCACCTGAACAGATCTGTGGCTCGGAGCACGGAGAGAAAACCCTGCTCAACGTGGTGTCTGAGGTGCACACGTGTGTGGAGCGTTTACTGTCTGTACTCTCCATTCCGCTCTAGATTCCCAATCTGGTCTGGGGGGGAAACCTGGCTCATATTCCCAATTCTTTTGCTATAAACTCTGGACTCCCAGTGTTGTTCTGAAAGCCCTCCCACCGGCACAGTGCGTATTGATGCCTGATGGGGATTCCCATCAATTGTGAAGTAATAAGAAGCCTCTTATTAGTTTTCACAGCCAGTAACACGAAGGAAAAACACAGGAACCCGGGACCCTCTGACACGCTGGCTGTTGAGTGCTTACTCATTCAGGATAGATTTACTCATAAACTTCGTCAAAGGTGGGCCTGCCAGCCTCCTCCGTGATTGGCCATCTGCAAAAATATCCCTGTATTTATCACGCCCCAAACTCCCATCCTCAGAATAAGATTCAGTGCGTTTCTATGACCATCTCACCATGACGCCCGCCTTTAAGACGCATGCGACCCCCCCAGCATCCGAGCCCGAGACCCAGAGTCAGTTAATCCCGGCTGGGGGCCTCAGCCGCTGTGCGTTACCCCACCTCTGCGCTCCTCTCTGGGGAACTTTGTGTTGTGAGGGCCCTGTTTGATGTGTGATGATATATATGGTCTGGCTAACTTTACCCTATCATATTACAAGCGGCCTGACTGTAACAGATGTGTGTGTGTGTGTGTGTGTGTGTGTAGAGCTCCGCGTGGGGGGGCCAGTGGGGACCCTCGTTAATGTGCTCCGTGAGGCCGGACAGCGCTTGTTCCCCTGGCATGAGGCATTTCAAAGTGCTGTCGAGCGAGCCTGTGCTTTGGTTTCCTCTGTTACCGACCCTCAAGGGTGGCGCGTCCGCAGCGCTTCTGTGACTGGGAAGAGCCGATGAACGTGACTCCGGGTCGACGAGAACGCGGCTCCATTTGTTCCACCTCTACCAGTGATTAGGCTGGGTAGGCATTAGGTTTGTGTTTTGACCTGGATCGGCAGTGCGGATTAAACAGCAAACATAAATAATCGAATTATTGTCAAAGCAAATGTGCTTCAGAAAAAAACGTCATTCTCGCGAACAGAGAGCCACGAGGCGGCCAGGTCGGTTCTTCATGCTCGCGGACTAGATCCAGCAAGCCCCGCGCAAACGCAACATGGCACTTCAAAGCCGCACTAGTCACAGACAGCGCTTGAACGAAACTCCTGAAATGAAGTTTCCATCATTTCTCCTCCGCTAAAATAATCATAACAAAAAAGGATGTGACATATGATTCCCCGCTGCTTCTCGCGTCAACATCTGGTTTTATGTGGACTAATAACAAGCATGTTCCCGGGGTCTCGCGGGCGGTGTAGGCACCCACCCCAGTAATCATTCTGAAATGGTGTCCTTTTTAATTACAGCGCAATTACGACCTCTTACATCCTGTCAGACCGCGGGCACATCAAGGGAATGCCCTGAGTGCGCCAAACGCTTTATTATACACAAAAGCCCTACAAAAACGGGAAATCATGCAATCACTACTAATTGGTGATTTCTTCTGCAGCGACGCCCTCATTCGTGGAAACGCGCGGTTTTTAAACAATAGCCCACACAGTCACCTATGCGATTTAGGATTCGGCGAACCACTGCCGCGCCAGTTTATTTCCATGTTTTGCGGATGAATTTAGCCACTGTCATTTCGGAGGAATTTCCTGCCATCTGTATCCAATCGAATTCCCTCACATTTCTGCGTGCTTGTAAATAGTGGGGAGCGCGCGAGCGGAGATGGTCGCGCGCGTTTCGACGCAGGCCAGAGGTGCAGCGACAGAGCCATGCATGCAGTATTAGCTCGCGCTAGCGGGGGACTATCCGACCAGCTAGCGTCAGTCGCTCGGATCGCGTAAACTCAGCGGATCGCCTGCGTGTCAAACCACAGCGCGTATCGGCGCGTATCTTCAACCCGCCTGCGTGCTGGGCTTGTTTGACATGGCGCTCCACGTGCATGCCATTAGCTGTCATGCGCCTGGAATTCTCGAAATGAAAATATTAACCGTGACTCACAGTCTTGCAGGAGTTACACTTAGTCCTCTGGATGCAGGACAGGAGCGTCTTTCATTCTTAATCACGCGGGTCGGTTTTCAAACGCGAAATGAAGGCTGCGCGAGCCCCTCGCTTTTGAACCACAATCGTGACAAACGAATTTGAATGTGAAACGATGTTTTACAAATAGCGGCAATTTCCCATCGACGTGGCGCGAGGAGAAGAGCGGCTGACTAAGGCCTTCGCGAGACTGGGGCCTTTTGTTCCAGAGAAAAGCGCAGGCTCTATTTGCGCTCGAGCTCTGCTTATTCTGTCACAGTAAATTTATACCAGGGTTATTCTCAGTGGAAGATGGACAGGCGCGCGCACACACACACACACACACACACACACACACACACACACACACACACACACACACACACACCTTCAGACAGTGGACTGGGTCCAGTCTGTACATAAATCACACATCCTACAGTCAAAAGCAATGATTCATACCCAGTGGAGTAGTCAGCGGAAATGAATGAATGAACGAATAAATAAATAAATAAATAAGTGTAATATATTTAAGTAAACGGGAACAGACTCGCACTCACAAACAGCTTACAGTGCTTTTAGGAGACCTCTGAAGGCCAGTCCGGATGCTGCATTAGTCAGCAGAAAGCAGCCTCTGCTGGGAACTGGAGAAGCGTTATAGAAGTGTCACAGACTGCAGACTACAGACTACACTTGCCCTTTAAATACATATATGTACGGTTCATATGACGAGGCAGGAACTCCTTTGGCCAGTTCATGCATGGGTTCTGTTTTCCTTACTGAACACAAAATAGATACCATAGGCCTGCAAACCACCAAAGCAGTGTAAATAAGAGAGGCCTTGTTTTGTTTTTACGGTGCTTTATTAATGCATTATTTAACATATAATGTTGAAGTTGAGTCTGATGTTGCCAGAACATGAAGGGTAAATTTATTGCCTACTGACTATCGTCTGTTCGACCTGCTCCGTCTGTCTGTACTGCACTGGGTCAGTGATGGTTGTTGCTGTTCGACACGTTCTCTCATGAGTTATCCTGCTGCGTGGCATGGATTTGAGGCCGGGTCCAGTTTGGCTTTGATCCTTCGCTGGTGTTTTGGCAGTGCAGTTTAGCTCACCGCCTGACGCTGCGTTTCCAGTTTGGCTATCTGTGTGATGCCCAGAGCGTGACTATTACTGGCAGACCCAGCGCTCCATGTGCCCGGCTCACCCTCTGAGTCCGCCGGGCTCTGGAGCAACAGAACACCAGCTTCCCACTGGGAAGGGAAAGGGCTTGTTTTTGTGTAAGCATGTGCCTGTGTGTATCTCTGCGTTGGTGTGTGTGCCTGGGTGGGACGATTTTTGTAGGCCTGTTTTGAGGTCTGTGATGTCATTGATGATGTCATTGATGATGATGATGATGATGATGATGATGAGACCAGGGGTCTGCTGCCAATACCATCAATACTCATCGAACAAGGAGAATTGGCTAAGCCACACCCAGGAATGTACCAAAGTGGGCTAAAACAGGGGTTTTGCCCACACTGAATCCAGAGGATGGAATCTCAGCCCCCAAAGTGGTGGAAAACACTGCTTCTACCTCTAGCACAAGCTCAGAGGTGACTGACATGGCCCCGTCCACAGAACACGGCCACTCCCCACCCCATCCTGAACCAATCAGCCATTGTCTTTCTGAGAAGCAGAGCAGCAGCGGTCAAAGATCCACCCACGCTGCCCCAACAAGAACAGACTTGCCGGCACCTCCAGTGACAGACGGTCACCACCAGGGGGTGGCATGGCCCAGTCCAACCCAGTAATTACTGCCAAGGTAAGGTAGGGGAGGCATTGGCCAAGATGCATGGGAACACTTACAGAGGCCCTGTCATTGGCAACAATCACGGCTGAGTATCTGTTTGAAGGCTGCTGATAGGTTTGCCTTTGGCGTTTCCAGTTAGTGTGTGTGTGTGTGTGCACATGCATATCTTTAAATTGCTGTGTAACGCTTTATCCAGTGTGGGCCTTGATTGATACGGTGTGGTGAAGTGGTGGGCTGTAGAAGTTGGACCCAGAGCTGTATACTGGTTACTGTTCTGCTCACCTGGCTGATCTGAGCAAAGCAGCTGCCAGCAGCCCCTGTCTGGCTGCTTCGTCACATAATAGCGCACGATCCAGCACGTGAACCAGCACACGATCCATCGCACGATCCAGCACGTGAACCAGCACACGATCCATCGCACGATCCAGCACGTGAACCAGCACACGATCCATCGCACGATCCAGCACGTGAACCAGCAAACGATCCATCGCACGATCCAGCACGTGAACCAGCACACAACTCCTGCTCCTCCACATTTGATTAGTGAGACACTGACTGTTGGGACAGGCATTTAATATCTCACCAAACACGGCAAATTCCATATTACAGTATTCGTTTAGATGTTGTTTCCTTAGTTTGGAGCTAATCTTTCCTGGGAAGTCAGTGACTTCACTGTGATGGGTACCAAACTGGAGTTTGACTTTTTAAGATGTTTAAAAGGGGCGGGGTCTCATTATTGTTTGTCTTCATTTATCAAATATATTTGTTTGCTTATTTGTTTGTTAGCTGGTTGGGTTATTTGTTCTTACATGGTGGTTCCAATTTGGGCAAAACTGATTTTGCCCTTCTGAGAAAGCTTGATGTCTGAGGGTCCCAGTGATCCAGCCAAGAAAACAGAGACAGTTCAATCCCTTCATAATGCGCCTGAGCTCATCGTTCAGCCCAGTCATCTGTTCACTGCACGTCTCTCTGTTATTCTTCATGTACTCCTGCCCTGCGGTTCTCACTTATACAGTCCGGGCTTGGGCTGAGACACAATCTAGGCATGTGGGTTATGAATTTGAAGGAATCTCGTCTCTAGCTGTAGATAGAGGTCAATTGAGGAAAGGACAGAGCTAAAAGGAGTCAGGAAAAAAATAAACAAACTGATTTCTGATGGCTGAAAAAACAGTGAGACTGAACAGAGAGTATGACAGAAAAATGAGTGTAACATCTGTCTGGGAAAAACACAGAGCGTGTGTGTGTAAGACAGGGAGAGATAGTGTGTTTAGGGGGAGTAGATGGTTTGACATTGTGTGTGTGTGTGTGTGTGTGTGTGTGTGTGTGTGTGTGTGTGTGTGTGTGTGAGAGTGGGAGGGAGGAGTTGTGGCTCATTTTTAACCATTTCAGCACTGATGCTGTGATTTATGAAACTGAACTGAGCTAAGTTAAAATGTCATTGCAGATTTCCAACTGTCATGAGGTTTTGAGCAGATTGTTGTACTTTGGATTCAGATGTTTGATGTGTCTCTGGATGGGCACACACACACACACACACACACACACACGCACACACACGCACGTATATACATGTGTCTATGCTATCCTTGTAGGGACCTTCTGACATAATTATTACTGTAACGAATTAAGGACACACCTACACTTAACCTTAACCCTGACCCTAACCCCAGGAACCAAACATCAGTTCTCTGACTCTTAGTTTTTCAAATGCAAGTACAAATTTTTGTTAAAAAACATTTGTACCTCTGGGGACTGAAAGGTGGTTCCCACAAGGTCAGAAATGTCAGATCTTCCTATGTTTGGGGGAATTTTATATATATATATATATATAAACACACACACAAACACACCCACCACCTCTATCTCCTCACAAGTGTCCTGTGTGCACCGTGCAGCACTCCCGTGAGCGCCTGTTATTCAGACATCTGCTTTTCATTGGTTTGCATCTCGGAAGACTTGAAAACATTAAGTGCTGGCGCAAGGGCAGGTCTCGGCCGAGCACTTAACACGGCGCTTAGGGGACTTGAAAGGAGAGGAGCGAGAATTATAGAAAATGAAGTGTCACTGAAATAAAAAAAATCACCCCAGATTACCGGCAATTACATTTAATAGCACCTGGACCATCTGCTGATCAGATGCAGCGGTAGTGGGGGTGTGGGGTAAACTGCTGAGAACTCAAATGTCCCGGGGGGGGTCAGCTTCCTACTGTACCACACTGTAGGATGGCGGAGACAGTCTGATCCACTTAAAATGATAAGTTATGTTTATATTTATGTTTGTATTATATTAATATAATAGTAGAAGCTCATTATTTTTAGTATTTATTTTAAATGATATTAGTAGCAAATCTATAAATAATAATAATTATATTATTATTTAATATCATGTAATGTGTGTGTGTGTGTGTGTGCGTGTGTGTGTGTGTGTGTGTGTATATATGTGTGTATATATATATATACACACACACACACACACACACACACACACACACGCACACACACAAATACCTGGAGAATAGCACCACTAACTAAACTACACGAAACATGATTGATTAAACTAAACACACCACACACACGATTAGATTCCACTGTATTTATTTATATTCTTACTTCCTCCTTCTGCTCAGTTTTGTTAGTTTTTTATGAAAACGCAGGATACATTTACATTTACAGCATTTGTCTGACGCTTTTATGTTGCACCATGGTCCTGGAGGAACACTGTCTCGTTTTTGTAGTGTACTTGTATATAGCTGAAATGACAATAAAACCTCTTGAACTTGAACTTGAACTTTCATCCAAAACAACTTACAATTCTGACTGAACACAACTTGAGTAATTGAGGGTTAAGGGTCTTGCTCAGGGGCCCAACAGTGGAAACCTGGCAGTGGTGGGACTTGAACCAGCAACTTTCTGGTTACTAGTACCTTAACCACTGAGCTGATAAACTACATGAATGTATCCAAAAATACATGTTATAGTAAATACAATCCATTCTAGTACAGCACTGCATCCAATACAACACTGAATCCAATAAGTGATACTGCACATACACACACACTGTACATGTTCACACACACTGTACATGTTGTGCATTAGCTCATGAATGCCACTCTGCTGGGCTGAATCTGTGTTTTCACAACTAGACATTAACATTGACTAGCCACGGACGCACTAGCCACGGACGCACTAGCCACAGACGTACTAGCCACAGATGCAGTAGCCACAGATGAACTAGCCACTGACGTTGCAACTTGCAGTTCAATTCACAACATATACAGTCAGTAGGTCTGCCCCTGAGGTCAGGGTTGGGGTCAGGATTGTAGTCAGGGTTGGGGTCAGGGTTCAGGGTCAGGGTCAGGCTCCTACTTCAGCAAGATGAGGTGTTGAAGACCAGCTATGGATGTTCAGTAAAATGTTGTGTAATATATACAGGATGTTGTATTACAGTGGTGGGATACTGGCTGTTACACAGACTGCCTCATCGCATTCACTGCCAGCTGCTGAGTTTTCGTGACGACAGCGAGCAACAATTGAGTCCTTCTCTTGCTTTCCTGCCTGGGTGTGTGCTGGCCTGGGAACTGACTGCGTTTGTGCCTGCTCGTCCAGTGCGTCTGCTTGCCTGTCATCAGGCCGTGACGCTGCTCCGGCCCCCAGCCACTGAGGGCCCGGGACACTGCTCTTTCTCTCCTGTGCTTCCAATCAGCTCAAATGAAAGGTGGGAAAAGGACTTCTCTGGCCTGAACCAACAGAATCATTGTTACTGTCTTTTGTGTGCTTTCCAGGTAAAGAGTTGGGGGGGGGGGGGAACTCTCTCCTTCCACTCTTCTCATCTCACAATAAGAATGTAGATCCAGCCCTGAGGAACGGTGACTTGAAATATAGCGCATGGTTTCAGGGCCAAAAAGCCAAAAATATCCCGGACTGGCTAAACCAGCCAGCCAGCTCAAACCTCACTGCACACACACACTTACTGCACACATTTACATTTGTGGTATTTATCTGACACTTTTGTCCAAAGCAACTTACAATTCTGACTGAACATAACTTAAGCGTCTTGCTCAGGGGCCCAACAGCGAGAACTTGAACTGGCAACGTTCTGATTACTAGTCAAGTACCTTAATCACTGAGCCACCACTGCCCACACACACTCACACTTAACACTGGCAGAGGATCACCTGGAAAGAGCCCCAACAGTCAGTGATGTCTGTGGCTTACAGAAGATGGACTTCGTGGGCTGGAAAGTGCAGACATGACCATTTTAATTACGTGTCTATATTTGTTCCCCAGAGACTTTGGGACTGGGTATAAAAGGATTATGATTGCTATGTGGATTATTCCATACACATATAAATACTCTCAAATTAACACTGACTATATGGATTATTCCATACACATATAAATACTCTCAGACTAACACTGACTATATGGATTATTCCATACACATATAAATACTCTCAGACTAACACTGACTATATGGATTATTCCATACACATATAAATACTCTCAGACTAACACTGACTATATGGATTATTCCATACACATATAAATACTCTCAGACTAACACTGACTATATGGATTATTCCATACACATATAAATACTCTCAGACTAACACTGACTATATGGATTATTCCATACAGATATAAATACTCTCAAACTAACACTGACTATATGGATTATTCCATACACATATAAATACTCTCAAACTAACACTGACTATATGGATTATTCCATACACATATAAATACTCTCAGACTAACACTGACTATATGGATTATTCCATACACATATAAATACTCTCAGACTAACACTGACTATATGGATTATTCCATACACATATAAATACTCTCAGACTAACACTGACTATATGGATTATTCCATGCACATATAAATACTCTCAGACTAACACTGACTATATGGATTATTCCATGCACATATAAATACTCTCAGACTAACACTGGCTATATGGATTATTCCATGCACATATAAATACTCTCAGACTAACACTGACTATATGGATTATTCCATACACATATAAATACTCTCAGACTAACACTGACTATATGGATTATTCCATACACATATAAATACTCTCAGACTAACACTGGCTATATGGATTATTCCATACACATATAAATACTCTCAGACTAACACTGACTATATGGATTATTCCATACACATATAAATACTCTCAGACTAACACTGGCTATATGGATTATTCCATACACATATAAATACTCTCAGACTAACACTGGCTATATGGATTATTCCATACACATATAAATACTCTCAGACTAACACTGGCTATATGGATTATTCCATACACATATAAATACTCTCAGACTAACACTGGCTATATGGATTATTCCATACACATATAAATACTCTCAGACTAACACTGGCTATATGGATTATTCCATACACATATAAATACTCTCAGACTAACACTGACTATATGGATTATTCTATACACATATAAATACTCTCAAACTAACACTGACCATTCACACTTTAGCCTCATAGCTGTTGTTTTTTTTGTTTTGTTTTTTCAAATCTAACATGCTAAAGAGTCAGAACTGCAGAAACTGTGTCACTTTCCAAACAGACCTCACTGCTGATGAGGCCTTTAGCTCAGACTTGGACCCGTTTCCTACCGGGTCAGATCTGGACCTGGGCCTGAGTGCAGGTGACTCAGGCCTGAACTCACGTCATGGTGGCTGGATTGCAAGTGCTGCTGTCCCGGATGCTCTCTTAAATAAAGGAACGTTGTTTAGATGGAACAGAGGTTGCACACTCCCTGTGCAGCTCTGACAGACCTGGACACTGGCTTCCTCTGACACTGCAGTGCTGAGTGGAAACCGGATCTGTATTATATCACTGTTGTTTTGCAATGTGCATCATAAAATTACTTCATGGGAAAATGATCTCGTGGAGCCATCGTGGGTCTGATCGTGTGTCTTACCTCATTTAGTTTATCGTTACGCTGATTTCATTTTTTCTTTTTCTTTTTTTTCCGAGGACACCGTGAAGGTCCTTTTCGCATCGTTGCACACGGGCGCCTCATCCTAGCGCAGGACTGTGGTATCGCGAGGGAGTATTGAAAGGCACCTCGAGTGAGTGTGGGCTTGTTAGCCAATGCCAGAGTTTCAGCACAGAGCCGGATGGGTATCTTCCCTTCCTCTCCCTCTCTCTCTCTCTCTCTCTCTCTTTTCTGTGGCTTCAGTCTTTCCTTTCTCTCTGCTCACTGGGAGACTTCCATCTCCTGACCAAACATGACAGTGCTGGACCCAGTGCTGGACCCAGTGCTGGACCCAGTGCTGACCCAGTGCTGACCTGGTACTGCCCCACCTCACCCAGTCCCAGTTCACCACTAGGCTCCAGCCAGGAGGCCCAGTGTGGTGGATTACGTCCCCCAGGTCTCTGCAGAACAGCTGGGATTAACTGTTAATGTATCAAGGTTTTAAATCCTGGACGTCTCCCTTCCCCCTCACGTGCGCACGTCAGTGTACAGATCTGGATGGGATGCTTTATGGCATCCAGAGCTGAGTGGGAGTGTGTACACAGGGACATGAGTCTCTGGGATTTGGGATGCAGGGACATGAGAAACTGGAACATGAGATACAGGGACGTAAGATGCAGGAACACAAGTCCCAGTGTTGCCTGGAACTTTGGATTTTGGCATTTGTACCTCATTCTCTCACTATTGTCTCACTTTGACCTCATTCTCTCTCTGTGGTCTCATGTCTCCATGTACACACTTCTGCTCAGCGTTGGACTGGAACAGTTTTCATAAAGCATCCCATCCAGATCCAAACACTGACGTGTGCATGTGAGGGGAGAGGGAGACATCAGGGAGGGTACAGTTAAGGTACTTAATTAGTAATCAGATTCAGCCCAGCAGAGTGGCATTCATGAACTAATGCACAACATGTACAGTGTGTGTGTATGAACAGTGTATGAACAGTGTATGTATATGTAGTATAGGTAAAACTGTCCAAGTGGAGAATACTCCAAAAGCCATGAACACGCACTCAGAACTGGCCATTGTTTGAGTATGGATGGACACTATTGTCCCATGATGCAATGCAAAATGAAAAGGAGCTATTCACGTGTGAAAACTTGGAAAAAATGGTAGACTATGACAAGTTTAGCAGTGACGGTTATAGGAGAACAGGTGTTTAAATGTTAATACAAATTTGATTTCTCTTTATAAAAGTAAAAATAATTCCTAAATATAATGGTTACTGTTTTAGTAAAAAAGCTGTTTGGAACATTGGCCACCTAGCTCAGAGTTAGGCCTTTGTAATAAAGCTAAATAGCTAGCTAAATTTAGCTAACATCCATATTTGTAAACAAGGTAGAACATCATGCATTTTAGGTGTAGCTTGCAATGATGCATGTTGGCATAGCAATGCTTCATCATTCCCTGTTAGTACCAAATGGAATAGTATGCATGTAAATATTTTGTGTACTAAACTGCCAAACCTGTGCTATTAAGATGAGTGTATAGTGTATGTCTTATTAGTATTAGTGTGCAATGTGTAATTGGAACACACCCTAGGAATGGGCAGTTTGAAGTGGACTGGCTTTGTGGTGTCCAAGGGCAAAGTGAGTGAGGCTGGATCTGCCACACAGGAAGCTGTTTTCCACAGACTGCTACTTGAGCCCAGAAGTTAAACAATAGTTTGGGTTTCAAGGCTCCAGATATGGTATTGGGTAATTTTTGAAAACAGGCCCATGTCCGACATTCCTGTGGCTCCTGGCTGCAACTCCCTGGCACCTTTGGTTCCATACTAGCAATGATTACCTTTACTCAATAGCTCAAAACTATTTTTTACAGACACATGACATCTCAATAGTGAAATTAGATCTGATAGGAAAGTGAATTTTAATAGCTTAAAAAATGATTGACTGGGAGTGACAAATGCTTCTTAGAATTTCTGTTCTTAGAATCTTCTGTTCTTAGAATCTTCTATTCTTAGAATGTTCTGGTGTTAGAATGTTCTGGTGTTAGAATGTTCTGGTCGGATTTTCTAAGAACACAGTATATTCTTTCTGCCACATAGGCTAGGAAGTAAAAAAAGAATCCCATCTGCGGTTAATTACCTGTTTCCCAGTGGTGTGTTTAAATGCTGACATTTAATAGTAAAAAAAGAAAGACATTTGCTCATTGTGTAACCATATTTAGTCTAAGTAAGCAGAAATTTAACAGATGCTAAACTCAGGCTTGTGTCATAGAGCAGAGTATTTATCTAAAAGACTTATAGCTTTAACCTAAACACGACTATGTGGAGATGTTATGGAGTATCTAATACGCTTCCTATAGAGTGCTGTAGAGTTTTACTGACTGGTTGGTACTGAACTGTCTGTCCGGATCCAGTATAATAGCACTGTGGAACTGTTGGAGGGTTGATCTGATTGGTGTGAACACTGCGGGAAAAGATCCAACAACAGTGTAAAGAAATATCTGAACATGTTCGTAGTTTTTCACCAGAAAGTGTGTTAACTTGCCGGTGGTCCGTGAGTGAGCGGACACACACGTATCCAGTGGACATTATTGCTTGGAATAGCTAGACTGAGCCTAACTACATTTAGAACAACTTTCTCCATGTTGGCTGATTATTTCCATTGAGTTTTCCACAGTTTCTACTCCAGGTCTCGGTGTTCCTTCTTCAGCGTTGCCCCTGCACGACCAGTGGATGTACATAAAAGCAGAGGAATCAAATAAACGGCAGCAGATGAGTTTAATGACAGATCTGTAGTCAGTAGATCAACAATTACTGGACTTACGCTTTTACGTAAGCCGCTGTTTACTGGAGCCACGCAAGTCTGCTTGTGTGTGAGGTTGTGTGTGAACACTGTGCATCATAACCCTTCCCACATCATACCTTAATATCCATGAAGAGAGAGTCATATGTTTCCCTCCAATAAAACAAAAACTGAACGTATTTTGGCGCTGTTCTCTCAGCTCATTGGTGAAATGTCTGAATAAAATGTACAGAACCCCCTACAGGAGATTTTAGTACTAATACCTCATCAACAGCAAGTGGCGTCCTATCTGAGCCCACAGAAAAACGCAGTCAAATCACACGGGGAACACACACAAAACGTACAGCAAACACACAAAACACACACACAGGATGCACACAGCCCAGCATGGCTGCTGGGATTTTGTTTTTAAGACCAGCAGAGCTCAGCGTTCACTCTGAGGAATAGCTTCAGCTCCTCTCTGCCCACGTTCGTCTCTTTCCCCTTGTTAAAAGTCCACAAACCCCCGAGTCCACAAACCCCCGAGTCCACAAACCCCGGGCCTCCGTTCAGCTGGAGGACCCCGTGCCTCTGCTGTCAGGGGCCGCCTGGATCACTGCGGATGAGGTCGGAAGTGCCGGGCTTCCGAGAGGTCCGCTGTGGAGCTGGCCTCCTGACTCAGCCGAGGATCTTCTGTGTCCCCTGAGGAACTTGGAGGAAATGAATGAGAGACTTCCTCCCATTTACAGAGCTGAGTGGAGCCAGGAGTTTACTGCACCAGAAAGACCCATCGCTATCGGAGACATCTCAGCAACAGAGACATCTCAGAGACAGACATCTCAGACAGAGACGTCTCCGAGACAGACATCTCAGACAGAGACGTCTCCGAGACAGCACATCGCAGTCGTTGCTCGCTTTCCTCTCATCTCTCACACTCTGATGCAACATCTTTTATTCTGCTCTTTCTCTGTTCGTTCTCTGTTTTCTCTGTCCTCTGTTTTCTCTGTCCTCTGTTTTCTCTCTGTTCTTTCTCTCTGTTCTTTCTCTCTGTTCTCTCTCTCTCTCTCAGCCTTATTGGGTTCCATATGTTTGGGTAGCAGCGTTGCTCTGTGTGTGTGTTACAAGATTATTAATAACATCAATGTGAGTAAATTAGATTTATGAAATCCAGTTAAGATGACTGAGCATCACATGTGGCCATGCTTGGGATAGGCTGACTCTCCATTAGGACACATTTCCACACGCTCTACGCCCCACACAGCCCAAATGTGTTCTGTTATGTTTCACTCCAAGGACAATCTGGAAGTGTTTGCCATTTCAGAGCAATGTCACTGTTCCGAACTTCAGCCTGACCAACACACAGTCCTGCTGTGCTCTTTGGCTAAGGGATGGTTTTAGTCGCTGAAGGCATTTTGGACCTTTTATATAAAAACACTCATATATATTAGAACATGTATGTTTTAATATTATTAATAACACAATGCAATTTATTATTTAGTTATTTTCCATTTGAAATTTTCATCTGTGATTTCAATAAATATTTTTGCTAATATCAAATACAGCAGTCAGTCATTTAACATGAGTCAAATGCAATATTACAGAAAATGTCTTTAAAAAAACAGTCTCTCTTCCTAAAGGCTATTACTATTACTGACTATTATTGACCATGTTACAGCGAATGGTGGACGGGGCACACATTGCCTGGAGAAGGACAGCGGATTGGAGGTTGCGGGAGACGACTCCGCCTCTCTGCACTCTGGTCACGCCCTCCAGGGCCTGCCTGCCTCCCAGTACCTCCACAGAAACCAACGCGAACTGTCGGCACAGAGCTTGAACCTGCAGGACGACCCCACACAGGACAGGTAACGCGATCAAATCTAGCACAGGACCAAGAATGAGATTTGATGCAACAGGAATCTGTGCAGTACAGAATACTACAGAATATTAGTTTAGCTCTGTAATCTATCCAATTCCTCATGTCTCATTATTATCCCAAATCTCTCTGGCCTACATAATCTATGGAACTGTTTTCACTTTAGTAGGAATCAGGAACACTCACTGCTACAATATTCTGATTGTGCATTAGTTTTTAATTAGGCAGTATGAGTTTGAGTGTGTGTGTGTGTGTGTGTGTGTGTGTGTATAGGGGGGAGGGCAACTTTGAGATGGTCTTTGGAAAAGCGCTCGTTATGTTCATGCTAGCAGTATTAACACAATGCAAACCTGAGAAACAGTAAACAAATCAACTCCTGCTTCGCATTACTGCTGTGGGACCAGCCAGGCACTGAAGCCAGGCACCACAGACCCAGCTGTGCCATCCAGGTCATATCTTCCTGGAACATCGCTCCTGACAGGCAGACAGGCCGTGAAAGAGGCCCGACAGGGACTGAGTAGATGACACTGTTTGGCCGGCGTGCTAACATCGGCGTTTACCTGCATGGATGAGGTACGGCAGGGAGGAAGTAAGACAGGTATAATCTCAAAGAGGGAGAGAGAAGACAGATGAGATAGAAAGGACAGAAAAAGAGAGAGGGTAGACTATAACGAGAGATGGAGAGATGAAGGAGCAGACGAGTGGGGCCTTCTCATATCACTCAGGAGCTTTGCACAAAATACATAATGATCCAACTGACAGGAATTATTATGTGGAAGGTCACAGCACTGCGCCATGAAATATGACCCCACCCCCATTCACGAGGCCAAAGATTCCCGCTAGAATGGCGAGTATTGTCGACGGGGGCTCTTCTAAGATCCCCATTATCCCAGCAAACCAGGTGACTCCAGTCCAGCCCCATGCAGGCTGGGGTTAACCCCTATTGTGTCATCAAACGCTCGTGAAATGCGCGGGCTGAGAGCCTCTCTGTCCCGTCAGAGTCTTAAACAGCTATTCATAACTATGATCCGGCCACATTTCCTGCATTATTAATTCATGGGGTTGCTCAGGGAGCGTTTACGGGGCTCACGACCCGCCGGTGGAAGCGCACCGCGAATTTCCAGTTTCCTCATGAATTTCTTCAAACAGCCATTTCCTGGGCGGAGTTCGGGCTCAGAAGTGCAGTGTGTCGGAGCGGAGCGCGGATGTGTGCGCGCAACAGAGGAGCGGAGTTGGAGCTGTTTGTGGTGGGAACTGTGTCTGCCGCACCCCGGCGCGAGCAGATCGCTGGGTTGGGAGCACAGAGCCCGTCTGTTCGTGCTCTGTGCGGATGAGAAGTTTCGTGGGAGGACGACTGTAGCAGGGCTGAGTCCACACTCTCCACACAGCCCCCGCTCACGTTCCTGCGCCCCGTGTGTCTGTGTGTGTCCTGCAGGTCTGGAGCCTTTCAGCGGGATCTCGGCCCGCCGTTGCTGACTGCCGCTGTCCACCCGTCTCTAAGCTACGGTGTCAAGCAGGAGGGCTCGGTGGGCTTCGCTCCAGGGGCGGAGTTTCCCACGGGGAGAGGCGGAGCCGGCGCAGCAGGGCGGGATCAAGAGGGGCCGCGCAGGAGGGGCGGGAGCTTAGCGGGCGGCCCGTCTGCGCTGACGGCGTGCGTGTTTAATAATTCAGACGGCTCCTCACTGCTGCTACCTTCTCCAGGCGGCGCTCGTCACTCCGCACGCGCGCTGAGCTCCGGCAGCGCGAGACGCCGCGGCAGGTCTGTGGCGGCGCAGTCCGACGGCTTCGACGCGGCCGCCGTCATCTGCTCCTCCCAGATGTCCGTGGTGGCTTGCGTGAACGGCGTGGGCGCGCTCCCTCCTCCACCAACCCCTGCCACCTTCCCCCACCCTCCTCTTAGGCCTCCGCCCGCCCTCAGCCCGCGCGGGCCCTCGCCCTCGCCCTCGGCCTATCTGCCCGCCCTCTCGTCTTCCTCCTCCTCCTCCTCGTCAGCGGAGCCGTGCGAGGATCCCGGCTGCATGCAGGCGGGGCCCGGTCTGCCCCCCCACCCCGGAGCTCTGCCGGACGGCCGTCGGCGGGCGTCGGCCGCCCTGAAACAGGAGCCGATGGACGACTTCTCCCCTGCGGAGGATGGGCTGTTTCGCCACTGCCAGCAGCAGCGGGAGCACTGCGCCTCCAGCCGTGCCCCCATGCCCCCACCCTACCACCTGCACCAGTACCTGGACTCCAGTCCAGCCGCGCCACCGCCCCCGCCCGCGGCCTCGGGCCTAGCCAGCCACCAGACCCCGGAGCGGGATGACGCTGGTGGGGTTTTTACCGACAGGCAGGTTTGCCGGTGGATCGACTGCAGTGCCGCGTACGAACAGCAGGAGGAGCTGGTGAGGCACATTGAAAAAGTCCACATTGACCAGAGGAAGGGGGAGGATTTCACGTGCTTCTGGGCAGGCTGTATCCGCCGCTACAAGCCTTTCAATGCCCGCTACAAGCTGCTGATCCACATGAGGGTGCACTCGGGGGAAAAGCCCAACAAATGCATGGTGAGTAGCCAAGGGGCTCCGCTCCTAGCCAAGCACACCGTCCGTCGGCCTCACACGCGCCCCAGTTAAGGCCGGTCACAGTGGCCGGCCAGTGAAAGGTGACTACTGCTCATGTCTTTATTAGCACACATAAAATTACTCCAAGGTGACCCGGACCCTTACAGCTAAATCCAAAATAAAAGTATCCAGAAGTTGGTAGCGTCGGCCTTAAATTTAAAAGGTTTCTTTTTCTGAGGATCAAAAATATTAAGTACAATGTACAGTACTGACTATGGTGATTAGTGTAGTGTTTATTTGATATATGCATGTTCATTATGCAAATCGCCATAGAGGAGTGGGTTTCTATACTCTGAAGTATTGTAACTACTTTCTGAAACTTTTTGCGAAGGCAATTAGCAAAAGACACCAGGGAATAAAGGCAAGCCTGAACATTTTCAGCTGCTTGGGTTCCTACGGTGCTGTTTTGATGGACTGTCTAAAACTATCTTCCTTCTCTTTCCTCACGTCTGTATCCCATGTCACCGCAGTTTGCCGTTGAGCTTGAAGCTTTTCCACTGAAGTGTTTGGCTTTTTAATTGGACCTGTAGTTTCCAGTTATAGAAGCAGTATTCTGGTGAAACACGATTCATCCAGGTAAAACTCTCAGATTTCACAAGTCAACACACTAATCAATGTCAAAACCTCTTGTCCCTGTGTTCTCGAAGCAGCGTGGTAAAGCCACCACAGACCTGTCGGTTCAATGCACAATTAGTCCACAATTTGTGTAGGGTGAAGCCATGTTTCTTTTCATAAGACCCCATTTTTTGTTTTCAAGGAGGGGATGATTGAGATCTCGACCGGCCGACACATCTGTTTAACATAACCAAACAATGCCTGCACGTGATGCTTTTAAATAGGAGTTTTACATGTTTAGCGGTCCCTCAAGTATTAGGGGAACTCGCTCTCTGTCCAAACTAAACACTTGGAAAATGTAGTAGTCTGTTAAAAAGGAACCGTAGAACAGAACAGCAGTGAAAGTTCCCTCTTGCTCAATTCGTGGAATGTTTAATTTCTTGTCAGCTGTATAGTGTTTCACATAAGAACGTTGCTCCAAAAAGCCTTTTAATTCACCAATTTTGTCTGTGATGGTTTTCAGCAATGTTATAACTGATTGTTTTAAAGGCGGCCCATACCCCCAAATCCCAGAACACCTTTTCTTATCCAGACGATCAGTTCCAGGCCTGTGGGTGAAGTGAGCTACGAGCTGATATGTACAGCACGTATGTACGGTGACATTTCTATTATCTAACATTAAGTACCGTTAGTGTTGATGATGAGACGTGTTGGTGTCCTCTGCAGACGCAGACGGAATTGCGCCGTGTAAATTCCCTTCCTCCGGCACCACCGTGCTCTCTGTAATGCTTAGCGAACTGCAAAGCTCTGGAAATAATTCGCTGTGTTTGCCCCGACTTATTTCTGCTGTTATTGCAGTGCGTGTATCCCAAACCCCATGCGCTCCCTCTGCTCTCGGTGTTCGGTCCAGCGCGTTGTTGAAACGCGGTTCTGACATCACTCATCGCCCTGGTGACAAGACAGGACGGCAAACAAATGCCTTTTTATGACGAGAGACGCTGACCAGACGCGAGCACCGAAACAAGCTCGCGCATTGTAACGCGCATAGCTGCACGCTGTTACCGGAAAACTGGCCTCCGTACTCGCGGCCTCTCTCGAGAGTGTGAGAGAGAGAGAGAGAACAGCGAGCCGTTCTGATGGGCGCGTGTGTATTAGGGATGCAAAATATATCATTTTGTTAATAAGTACCGCTTTGGCCTTCACAGCTGGCCCGCTGATATTTCAGGATATTTTTTTCAGGAGCGATTTTTATTTAGTTAATTAGTTTTCATTGTGTGTCGCGAGCATCCTCACCAGATACTCAGAGATGACATCCGTGTTTCTTCTAGTTCCCTACCCTATGTTTTAACTTAATTCGTTCATTCATTCATTCGTTGAGGCTAAAGAGTATAAGACACGTGTTCCTGGGTATTTGAAGCCAATCAGTTTTGTGTTGATCATGATCCAACAAGCATAATAATTTTACTCAAAATGATTCAGGCCAACATATAACCAAGTTGCATCTTAGGTTCACCAATGCTTTTAGATCCATCAAATGCAAGTGTGTGTTTTTGTGTGTGTGTGTGTGTGTGTGTGTGTGTGTGTGAGTGTGTGAGTGTATGTGTGTGAGTGAGAGAGGATGGACCGGTCCCTCTGTTCTGCTATGCCCTTATTTAGTGAAATGTTCAGTCAAACGTTGGTTTCTCCACAGGCCAGAAGTAAAGATCATGTCATGTGTCTGTTGGTCTCGTGCACTAGACAAAGACGTTCTGGAATTCCTGCTATTTGAAGAGGAAACAGATGAGACGTTGTGATTTAAAACCAAATGTCCCAGAAAACCCGTCAAATCCTTTTATTTTCATTCCAACTGCAGATTCCATGCAACATTCACAAGGCGTGATCCCTTTATGTCCAAACATAACAATCTCTCTCTCTCTCTTGCTTGCTCTCTCTCTCTCCCTCGCTCTCTCACACTCGCTCTCTCACACTCGCTCTCTCACTCACTCTCTGTCTCTCACTCTCTGTCTCTCACACTCTCTCTCTCACTCTCTCTCTCTCTCTCTCCCCCAGCTGTACTGCATTTGTTTCATGTGGTGCCTTGGCAGGAAAAAGTCATTATTCAGGACACCAGTCGACCTCTGATCTTGAGCTTTGTCACCGTCTGTACCTGGCTATGTAGCGCTTTTTTTTTTCTTTTTTTTTAATATGAAGTGTATTTAAAAATAATCCTCCACATGTAAACACTGAGTTTGGCATTTTGTGGGCCACTAAAAAGCACTCTGGTTCGCTCTCTCCAATTAGCCTGTGCCAGAGGCTGTCCTGGTCTAGTCTGGGGCATCTTAAAAGGAAACAACATACTCTCACTGCAATATCCTGTTGTGTTTCATTCCTAATGTGAATGTTGTTTTAGGATATTACATTTCCTTCCCTACCCCCCTTATAGAATTAATTTTAAAAATATATCCAGTGCTTGGTACCCTGTGTGTTTCCCAAGACTCTGGTATGTGGACGCTTTGTCAACTCAAGTCTGGATTTGCTGTCTCCAGAACCTGAAATTTGTGTAAATATTCATCAAAGTAGTGCTATCTTTTGAAAATGCTGGCAATGTTCAACTCATATTACTTATTACAAGTTTGACGAGTGGGCACATTTGCTGAGGCGGCACATTTGCTGAGGGGGCACGTTTAATGATTAGGCATGTTTGATGAGCAGGCGCATGTCAAGGGCCTGACAGGAAATGAGGGTTCCTGTTATTGAATGTCTTAATTTTGTTATGTGACCTTGTAAAAAGACTCTGACTCTAGAGTGAATAGATCAGGACTGATTCATGTGTTTAGATTCTGACTCTAGAGTGAATGTATGAGGACTGATTCATGTGTTTAGATGCTGAATCTAGAGTGAATGTATCAGGCCTGATTCACGTGTTTAGACTCAGACTCTAGGTTGAATAGATCAGGACTGATTCACGTGTTTAGACTCAGACTCTAGGTTGAATAGATCAGGACTGATTCACATGTTTAGACTCAGACTCTAGGTTGAATAGATCAGGACTGATTCACGTGTTTAGACTCTGACTCTCGGGTGACTGTATCAGGACTGATTAACTGATTCAGAGGTTCCTCACCTTTGCTGAGTTTCTGTTTCAGTCTTCTTAAAAAAGAAACCTCTCCTGTCCATACATTAGTGTTTCTTTAAGTATGAGAATATTTAGATGACTAGGTGTTCATGAACTTTTAAGGCCATTTATAGGATTCTCTGAGCCTCATACATTCTTTTCTTTTATTGTCAGCTACGTAGTCACTCGCTCTACTTTCTAAAGGTCGTATTGTAAGGGGCGTTATAAACGTCATTTACTCATTCTGTAAATGACAAAACACTTTTGTAAGTTGCTCTGGATAAGAGTGTCTGCCAAATGTAAATGTATTTCACCAAATTATTTTATACATATTTCAGATGCCAAAGAAATATGAAGAAAAACATTCACACAGAGTAATCCACAGAAGATATTTCAGTGTCGGCACAGGCTTGGTGATGGGCTTGTGTGATATTTTGAGCCAAAAATGCACTGAAACATATTTAAATCATTAGGCCTGTTACGCTATACTGATCTTTCCGTAAGGGGATACACATGACAGCGTAAAGATGGGATTTTCTCCGGCCGTACCCCTTAAAGTGATCGGTGAGGTTTCTTTTCAGAGATGCCTTTGGGATCCACAAGTCTTGTTCCGGCTGCCCACAAACGCATTGCAGAAGCATAGCAAGATGGTGACGAGAGTTTCACTTTGGAAACAGTCCGCAAACTGCTCAGACTCTCTGTGCACCGTGTATATTTGTAGGAAACTGGGCCATGGATGGTTGGGCACTGGTGTCCTGGCAACCCGACCATGACCACGCTTAGTCCACCTGGTCATGACATCATTAACGAGGCGGTTTTCCATGTCACCCATTAGAAATCACATCTGGAATTTGGTGCAAATTCCAGTCATACAGCCAAATGGTACTGATGAGATCTCCACCAAAAACCAGAATTTGAAGAAAGCAACAGACACTCCAAAGACTTGTGGGTAATGAGTTTAACTCCGTGGATTTAGTGTCAGCAGAAACGGACGTCTGCAGTGTGTCAGTTTTTCATTAGGAATCTGGATATTTGAGTCAGTGCTGTGCTCACTATAGCAGATTATGTCATAATTGCTGGAAGTGTTAGTAACCTTTTAGTAAATTTCATTCTGTGTGTGCGACCTTAGTTTACAGTGAGCAATGGGCCAGTTATGGGGGAGTGCTATCCCAGTTGCCTCCTTCTCTCATCATCATCACTACGATCATCATCATCATCGTTCCTTCATGTATTCCCACGTGAGGGAGGGGTCTCATGAACATGTCGGAGTCATGTCCGTGGGGAGAGTCTCAGGACTCTGTCACCACACTGTTGATGAAGGGCTCTGGCAGGGAAAAGAGAACACACGGAGGTTCCCGTCTTTGGGAAGAGCTCGAGTGTGCACTCAGGAGAATTCAATCTGTCATCACTTTAAAACAAAAGAAAGAATTATACGAGGTATTTCAAACCCTTATTAAATCAGGGATAGTCTGCAGCAGTACTGACACTTTTTAAAAATTGACGTTGGCTCAACTCTTTCGATTAAACCTAAAATGAAAGCTAAAAGCGTTGAGCTTCTCCTCGGGCCGATATATGAACTACGGTGTTTTTGAGAGCTGTCTTGAGCGTAGTCTTTTTGATGGAAGGAAAATTGGATGAAGGAACCTAGTTGAGAAGGCATAGATGATGTAATTTCCTCTTTTACGCCTCCTGTTAGTGTGAAAGCAGCAAACATATATAAAGATTTATTAGACTGATTTTTGGACGCGTTCGTGCCGAAGTCCCAGGCGGCAGACACTGAGATGCACGGGGCCCTGCATGACCAAATCCACCGCGTTTGGAGCTGACGGGAGGCTTTGGTGAGCAATCAACACAGCTCGCGCAAGATGAAACGGCTCGCGCTATTAGCTAATTAAAAACACTGCAGCAGCGGTATGAGGCGATGTTTGCGCCCGATCGCGCGCCGAAACCTGATCCGTCTGGGCCACGTCTTGGCTGGTGGATGGTAATGCGTTTGCGCCCAAGCAGCCTCGGCATTCCGTTTTGTCCTGCAGTTACCATGATCCCGTTGGCTACCTGAGCTCAGAAATAGATGTTTACACACTACCTCTGAGCTCCATGTAAGGGCACACGCTCAATTCCAAGGACACTTCAACCAATAATAAATGTAAATGTATATTTGTTAATAAGGTATGCTTGCTACCTTAATTTAATGTGGACAACGTTTTTCACACGGACCTGAAGCGTTTCTGTCTCACTGTCAGCCAAAGCAGTAGCTGATGATTTTATATCTGACTGCGTTGTTTGCGATTAAAAAAGCAAACATAAACAAGCACACTGGCGCTCGTAAATGTTTCCTCGCTTCAAAGACTCTTCACTTCTGCGTCTGTCTGGAACTTTTAGGGGTTAGCAAAAACAAATGGTGTTTTCCAGCTTGAACAATAGAGCCAGTTGGTGTCGGGTTCTGTGTTTGACAGACAGATGTGCTGTTACCAGCAGTGTACGGTCCACTCCTGCCTGTCCGAGCTGCACACGGTACCGCTTTAATCAGCCGGACTGTTTGGACTCAGACAGCGTAACGTGACAGTGATCTTAACGCCGAACATGCGTGACACATTTCATTACTTTTGTAAGTCATTAGTAGGCTTTCCTTCAGTGAACAGTTTTAACGGCCTGGTTACATCACACCCCGTAATATTTGCTGTTTAGATGTTGTCTCCATATCAAATTCAAATTGAATAACTTCTCTGATATAATAAACGACAAACCTCACTCCCCTGTATTCATCTTCTGCCAGCCCCGACGGGACACTGTAGCCATGTGCTACGGCCCATGTGTGATCCAGATATGAGTGTGATGATGGTCCCAGCAGGCACATCTGCGGGACTGTCAGGAGGCCGGAGTCTTGGCCCCGCCGAGGCTGTCCTGGGAATGGTTTGTGCCGCTTTTGCCTTGTCGAACAGACCAGGCCAACTTCTTGTGAAGTCAGAAAAAAGGCTTCCAGTTGATCTGTACTGTAATGCAATCCAGTCTGCCTTTGACTCGCTCGCTCTCTTTCTCTCGCTCCCCTCATCTTTTCTCTCATTCGGCTACTTGTCCTTTGTCAGCTTCAATAGCTGTCTAATCGCTGTCAAACCTCGGCTTCTTTCAGAGTGTAATGACCCTTTTTTTCTCCTGGTGGTTTTCGACTCTGTTGCATTTTTGAGGATTAGAGACCGGGCAGCAAAATCGAGCCACTTCACGGCTGTTAAAGGAAGAACCAAGTATCAGTACATTCTGGGTCCATATATTCTGTGTATCAGTACATTCTGGGTCCATATGTTCTGTGTATCAGTACATTCTGGGTCCATATGTTCTTTATGCTAATTACATTTGCTCTAGAATGTGTCATCTTGGTTTCTGTAATTTCCATTATATTTAATCATGGTGGAAAGCTGGAACATGAACGTACTAATGCAGACTGATGGCTGTGTTCCTCTTGCATTGCGTCATAACTGTCCTATTTCCAAGATCCTAATCAGTTTAACCTCATGACTGAGCTGTATCAATTTACCAATACGGTAAGGGGACCGTGCCTACTATGTTTACAAGTGAAAGTGTTCAGTCAGCCTGTTCTGTCAAGGCTTCCACTCAGTATCTGCCCACTTCCTGGAGCTGAAGCGTGTGTGTAGATAAACCCCTGCACTCCAGTTGACCCCAGTTTACCCTAATCTATCCAGCAGAGACAGAGACCTCTGGCCAGCTAAGAATGCCCAAGATCCAAGCCAGTGTTTCTCACACTAGTACTGGCCGGTCTGCGTGAAAGAGCAACTTTTGGAACTATCACCAAACACGTGTGGGCTGCCATGTGTTTGATGTTACACTGATGTTATAACGCATGGTTTTTATTTGTGTTATCCTTCACAGATACGGTAGGACCTTTTTTAAAACTACGACACTAACCTATACATGTCATATGATGCTCTAACATCACTTTGTCATTTCTTAATGAGTAATATGTCTCAACGATATTATTTTTTAAAAACGCCAATGTAATTTATTCATAAATATTTTTCACACATGGCCCTTTCACATGAACCCTCTCATAGACGAGTTTCCTCTCATTTTTTTATTTTTATCCACAGTGTGTGCCTTCTGCATTGTTTAGCATTTGTTTACACGGCGCATCTGTCTGGGAGCTTCTTTGGTAAATAATCACTAAAGTCTGAACACCTTTCTGTAAACATGGCACCACCTGTGAGAGCAAACAGACCGTGCTGTGAGTGCAAGCACCTGCACTTGCGACTGAGCCGTTCACACACGCACGATGCCATGGGCGAGGTCAATGCTGCCCAAGCTCTCCCTGCTAATAAAAACACATAACAAGTGGTTTTTGTATGCCCCTGACCCTGGAGCTCAGGACGATGTCCCGAAGCCCAGAGTGCGTGGGCCGTCTGTGCACGTGAGGGTCATGACGGGCTCGTCCGAGTCTTACTGGCCATCTTGTCTGGAGTGTTAGCTGGACTCAGAGTCTAAAACTAATTATGTTTGTGTGACTGCTTTCTTTTTAAGAATATTCATTGTTTTGTCAAATCAATTTTAATCAATATGCAGCAGCTTTTGTTAGTATAGTGTGTGGGATAAAGCTATTGTGTGTGTTGACTATAGAAAAATGGCTATTTGTGTGTGTGTGTGTGTGTGCTTGTGCATGTGTGTACATGCGTGGGGAGTAATTATAAGATTATGGGGTGAATCAGTAAGGGTACAGTGTGTTGGGTGTGTGTGCACGTGTGTGTGTGTGTGTGTGCAGGGGCGTAATGAGATTATTGGAGTGTATCAGTAAGGGTATAGTGTGTTGGGTGTGTGCGCATGGGGGTATATCACTAAGGGGACGGTGTGTTGGGTGTGTGTGTGCGTGGGGGTGTATCAGTAAGGGTACGGTGTGTTGGGTGTGTGTGTGGGTGGGTGTATCAGTAAGGGTACGGTGTGTTGGGTGTGTGTGTGCGTGGGGGTGTATCAGTAAGGGGTCAGTGTGTTGGGTGTGTGTATGCGTGGGGGTGTATCAGTAAGGGGTCAATGTGTTGGGTGTGTGCATGTGGGTGGGGATGTATCAGTAAGGGGTCAGTGTGTTGGGTGTCTGGAGAGGAGACTCACAGAGATCCAACTCAAGCCGTGTGTCATGTGTGGAGTTCTGGGCCAAACCTTAGAGCTGACTCACAGCTGAAATCCACCCAGGCAATTAGATCTCACCCGGCAGAACTATTCTCACATGAAATGCTGCCTGCCTGGCCTAAACACAGTCATGTGTGTGTGCGTGTGCGTGCGTGTGTGCGTGCGTGTGTGTGCGTGTGTGTGCGTGCGTCTGTGTGTGTGTGCGTGCGTCTGTGCGTGCGTGTGTGCGACTGTGCGTGCGACTGTGCGTGCATCTGTGCGTGCGTGTGTGTGCGTCTGCGTCTGTGCGTGCGTGTGTCTGTGCGTGCGTGTGTGTGCGTCTGTGCGTGCGCGTGCGTGTGTGCGTCTGCGCGTGCGTGTGTGTGCGTGCGTGCGTCTGTGTGTGCGCTGTTGAGATGTCATGTCCCTTCCAGCACTGAGGGTAGAAAAGCACAGTTGACAAACTGTCACAATGGTTATAATCTGAACAGCAAGGGATTTTGTGCTTAAAAGCTCCATCTTGTCAGGGACACAACGAACAGCAGTCTTAATGAAATCCTCTAAGACATTCCTAATACCACTACAAACAGCATTCCTAATGAAATTCATTAAGACATTCCTAATACCACTACAAACAGCATTCCTAATTAATTTCCATATAACATTCCTAATACAACTACAAACAGCATTCCGAATGAAATTCCCTATAACATACCTAATGAAATTCCCTAAGACATTCCTAATACAACTACAAACAGCATTCCTAATTAATTCCCCTGTAACATTTCTTAACAACATTCAAACCCAAACTTTTCATTATCTTCTCTTTATAACCTTTCCTTTAGCATTCCAGGAACCTTGCCAGCATTCTTCCAAAATCCATATAGAATGTAGAATGTTATTTTCAGCATCCATGAATAAGAGAATTTTGTTTAAAAACATTTTAAAAGTCTACAGTTCACATTCAGACATCCCCACCACTTTCCACACCACGCTGTCATATACAACCATGTTTAGAGTCTTAATGTTCAGACTTTGCAGGAATAAAAAACTAGACATCAGCAAAGCTTCATAACTCATTAGATTTTGTTCGATTTAATTAATTGTGTTAGATTTTCTGTTAGAACTGACATGACTGCCACAACACAATCATCTTTTTTCTTGTGGTTGCATGAAGGCTTGATGGTGTTCTCGCCAGTCTGCCTGTTAGGCGAACACATTCTTCAGCCTTCGTGTCATTCTGTCCAAATGTGAAATACGCAAAAATGTAGAAGTAAAGTGGCCAAAAATGGTATTGGGTCATGCGTAATATAACCTGCGAATGGAAGAGGGATACTGGGAGTGGGGAAAAGTCACTTTCGTAATGCGGCGAGCGTTTGTGCTGCCGTTGCATCCTCCGTGGTTGAGTGCCAGCCTCGGACTCACGTTACCACTAAAGCAAATAAGACTGCGATGAGAAATTTCAAGTGAAATACCCCACAAATATGAAACCGTTTACTGCGGAATATCATCCGACAGTAGGGTCTCGTTATCCATGCGTTGTTTTTTTTCCCGGTGGCTTTTTGACTGAGGTTTTTGAACGAGAGCGGAGAGAAGTACGTTGCATCTGTGCACAGGCCTCTGTGAACACTGCCAAACCTCACTATCGAGGATGAATCCTCTCTTCAGAGGATTTATGCCGTCTGATTGGCCCAGCAACCAGGAAAGGACCATAAGCTACACATGCAGGAAAGAAAGGCCGACTTCTTTCTGGTTAACTGGCTACCACAGAAAAAATAAGAACATCTTTGTTTTATGTGTAGTTTTTTTTAGCGCAGCGAACAAACACTGTACAATGTGCTAAGGGTGATGTAAGGTCTTTTCTTTTTTGAGGGGGTTTATAAACACAATAAGAAGACGCCATCCATACGGTGAATGTTTGCTGTCCTATGTGTAGTGCTTATTACCAGAGTTGGTCTTATTACAGGTAGACAGAGCGATAGCACGGCAGTGTACGTCGGTTTGAAGTCAGACTGTCACCTCTCATAGATCTGCGTGTCTGCTGGGTTTCAGTGTCTACAGAAGGTGCCATGCTGGTTTTTCTGTAGGTGTGTTGCTCACACGTCTCCTCGGGTCGTGCGGGTGTGCCACCGTGCCATTGAGTCCAGCTGGCGGGTCCAGTCTGGAACTGTGAGATGATTCAGCAGTCTGGGACTGTGAGATTCAGTCTTTAGCTGGCAGGTTAGATGTATAGAAGAAACTAGACAAGGTTTGAGAGTAGTTGTGTCAATGCTTTCTCTCCCTTTCTCCCTCCCTCTCTCTCTCTCTCTCTCTCTCACTCTCACACACACACACACACACACACACACACATTTCTCTCCCCCTATGTCTCTTTTTTGTGCAACAAATATTAAAGTGAACCTTTTTACAGTTAATAGTCCAGTACCAGGTCTAGTCCCAGGGAGATTCCTGTGAACATCGCTACAATACGATGTATGATTACTGATTGATCTATAAATATGACTTTGCAAATAAAAGGGACGTGTTCCTGTGTGTGATAAAGGACAGTTTGTGTGTGTGTGTGTGTGTGTGTGTGTATGAAAGACATTGTTCTGTGCTAATGGAACTTAAGCAGGTGTGAGAGGACAGGAAGGATAGAGTTCAGAAAGACTTTGGCAGTTGCCCACAGAGCCCCGCCCCCTCTATGCCCCACCCCCTTTGCTCATGTTTAGTATTCTCATGGGGCTTTCTCTTTTCTGTCACGGCTCATGTTGCCTGAGTGTGGTGGATAATTAATGTTATAGTGGTATCCTCCTTGCTGAGGCCCAGGCCCTTGTGTATTTCAGTCTAATTAGCCATTAGAAATACTTAGACTAGCTGGAATGAGAGACTGGTTAGGGGAGTGATGGATTCCCTGCGCTGTCTGTCAACAACATCAGAACTTCACCCTCAGACCCAGTGGAACCAGATCCTTCATAGCACCGTTAAGCCTCGACGAAGAACCAAACAGTGTGTGCGTGTGTATGATGTTAAGAAGTGTACACGTGTGTGTTTACCTGTGTGACACTGTCTTTTTTTTTCTATGCAGTGTAAAGTTCGGAGACACTCCATATTCACGTGTTTTACTCTGAAAACAAGGCAAACAACACCGTCTTGCACTTGAATAACCTATTGCAGACCCAGTCGAGGAATTACAGACTACTACGTTTACAAGTGATATTTTACGTCACACTGATCATTTCCCGCTTTTACTGACGGATTGAGTGTCCACGAGTGTTTCGTGTCATTAACTTGATGGTTTTGTTTCAGTGATACAGTCATACGTCACAGTCACGAAGGAAAAAATGCGATGATTGTTGTTCCGATTAAGGCCCGTGTTGTGAATTCACTCTGTCGCACTGCTACCCCAAACGGTTTTTTTCTTCTTCTTCTTCTTCTTTTTTTTCTAGCGACACCACCTATCAACCGTCATCAGTTGTGGAGTAGAAGGAAACGTGTGTAGTTTTTATGGTGATGACTCTCTTACCTGGTAACAATTTTAACAGGGAGCCCCTGAATGGCGCTAGGTTAAGTACTCCCATAACGCGTCACATCCCCCCTGCACGCTCCCCGTTCGAGATGCTCACGTGCAGCAGAAGAACGAGTCGGGCTGCCTGACAGCCGGGTCAGAACCGTGCTCATGCCGCCTGTTCCGTTTCCGTCCAAATGTCTGCTTTCGAGAGAATACCGCGGTTGGAGACGCCCCATTTAGACATCATGGGTTGCCTCCCGTTGCGACCCCGTTCATGCAGGTTTCTGGCCGTCTTGGCCGAGCTCGCTTGAGAACAGCACCGGGCTGTTCGGAGCAATTCCGTTAGTCACTTACATGACTCCCTCCGCCGCCAATTTACCGACAGCGCGCGCAGTGCCATCTGGACAACATTCGCATGCCGAACGTTTGTGTACACATCACATCACGTATAAATCAACTGTTTTGAAATTGGAAAACGAGATGAGGAAATAAAACATGAATAAATCCATAAGAAGAAACAATGTATGAATTCATCTCAGGCCAACTTAAAAAAAAAAGAAAAGAAAAGAAAAGGAAAAAAAAAAGAAAGTGAATGTGGAAATCTCAACATCGGCTCTTTAATTCGAATGAACTCCGCCGTTTGTACTGGCTGCTAAACTGCGTGGCGGTTTGGATGTGGAACCGATATGTGTAACCTGTAATGGGAATGTTTTAGCGAAGCTGTGTTTCATTTGGTGCCGTGACGAAGCGCATGAGAAACCTGTCTCTCCTTAGCTGTCTCGAATCATATGGATATAATTTCATCCGTTTGTGTTTCTCTGCTCTTCGCTTTGGGGCGTTTGGGAAAGCGGCAGATTGAAATCACATGTTTCCTCCAGCACTGCGCACGACGTGTCGGCGGTTTGGGGGTTTTGCAGGTAGCCGTTATCCCGGAGCTTTTTCCGCCAGGAAACCGCCCCACATCTCTCATTCACCAACGGGAACCAGAATCACTTTTAGAACCATTTATGCGATCGCGGGGAAGTGTTATAACCAGGAGGAGAGACTGCGCTCGATGTTCCAAGAGTTCTGAACCAATTTGGATGTCACGAAGCATTACAGCGCGCTCGTCAAGCTCGCGCGGAACGGAATGACGGTGCTTGTTAAAAAGCTGAACACACTTCGCCTTTTACGCAACGAAATACCAGTAATAATCCGTTTAATTTACACCCGCCACATGTTTTAATGGTGCAGTTAACGTAAACCTCTCGTTGGCTAGTTTCGCAACGTAGGCTAATGTCAAATACGTGGGAGTTTTGTCCCAGAAACAGGAATAGGATACAACTTCAGCTCGTGCAAAAATGTGTACTGAGTTTCAACTTTACAACAAGAGCAGTGAGTGAAAGACCCCTGAGCCCAGGTGTCTGGATCAGAGCTGAGACGTTTTCCTGACTCATTTCTCAACAGAGATCTACAGTTCGCGAGAGTTTAAAGGATCTCTGTTCTGTTGAGCCATTTTTTTCTGCTCCCGTGCCGCCGTCACTCCACCACGCGCCGCCTTACATGTCGTCCACCCAAATGACATTTTAGATGCTTCGCGCGAGGTATTCGTGAGGCGCGTTAGTTTCCGAGCGCTCGTCTGCAATGTGGCGTTTTAATCCTCTTCCCGCGAGAGAGACAGCCCTGCACACGCACCATCACGAGGCCCGACGGAGAACGAGGCCGCTGCAAACGTCTCACCTTCACGAGCCCTCCCTGCGGTCATCCGTGTGATCCGTGTGCGGTCACACCTGGATGAGCACATGATGAGCGCGCTAAAGTGTTTTCAGAAATATCAAAGCAGAAGAACTTTATAACGCGCAGTCTCGCGCTACAACCCCCCCCCCCCCCCGTGCTTATTTTGCACACTGCATTCGTCCAATAAATGTTACGCGGCTGTTTGGAAGCCATGGCAGGATAAAGTGTGCAAACAAAGCGATGCAGGTGGAGCGTAACTGTTGCGTCCTCGTGCTGATTATCTGTCGCATCTAAAATAAAATCCCGTGTTGTGGACACCGCATGTACCGGGTTATGTGTTTCTGTCCTGACTAGTTTAGTTTGCTTTAAACCGTTAGGTGGTCAGACATATGAACTGTCGGCCTGATACTGCGACACAGTACATTTGCGTTGTATTTGTGATCTATCCCAGAGTGCATTGGTTTGATGAGTGAATAGTCCATGGTCTTGGTAAAAGGAACCTCGCGCGGCAGGTGGCAACTCTCTCAACGGACTCGTGCATTCAATTTGGCCTGAAATTTGTATTACTTTAAAGAAAGCAATAAAAGAGTGATTATTTCCCCCCTACAAAATACACACATTTGGTACATCTATAAGCACAGTGTTTGTTTTAAAAACTCTGATTTGTGGACTGTGTTTTTGCGGTAAGCGTGGGGTGTGGGCCTCATGAACTGTGTGTAAGTATGCATGGTTTGTGTTTGGGAGACTTTATGAAGTTCTAATGTTGGGTAAAGTTTGGGTGTGTGGAATAACAATTGTTGGTGTGAGGTCTGGAAAATTTCTGCCTGTCTGCTGCCACTGCTGGGTGGCCTTAAGACGTGTGTGTGTGTGTGTGTGTGTGTGTGTGTGTGTGTGTGTGTGTGTGTGTGAGAGAGAGTGGCAGGGTATGCCTGTATGTGTGAGAGACAGAATGTGTGTGTGTGAGAGAGAGAGACACAGTATGACAGAGAGTATACTGATGTGTATATGTGTGTGTGTGAGAGAGAGAGTGGCAGGGTATGCCTGTATGTGTGAGAGACAGAATGTGTGTGTGCGTGAGAGAGAGAGAGAGACACAGTATGACAGAGAGAGTATACTGGTGTGTGTGTGTGTGTGTGTGTGTGTGTGTGAGTGTGAGAGAAAGAGAGAGAATGAGAAACACAGTGTGTGTGTGTGTGCATATGTGCAGGCATATGTGTAACTGTCAGGGCTGATATATGTTTGTCTGTTCCAGACGTATGTCCAAAAAGGGTTCGAATGTTTTTGGGGTTTTTTGCATTATTTTTGCTTTAAAAAGTTTAAAATGAATTACACACACACACACACACACACACACACACACACACACACACACACACACACACACACACACACACACACACACACACACACACACACACACACGCTCAGTCTCTCTCACACACAAACCAGGTCACTCAATCTGCCCAGTCCATGTGAGGGTCGGGTTTCAGCCCATATTGAATGGCATTGGCTTCAATAGTGAGCCTTAGTGTGTCAGTGGAGGAGGCTGGAGCTGTGTGTCGTCGGAAGACCCGTCAGAAGAATAGGACCCTCTCCCTAGAGCTGAGGTCTCACACTCGCCCCTGTACACAACGCACAGCACAGCCCTCATGTCAGGTTTCCACAGGCCGCCGCCCAGCCCCAACCCTCTGCCATGATTGGTGCACTATTGGCCAAGGGAGGTGGAGCTCAGGGATAAGGTAACTGCTAAGTGATTGTACAGGAAGATTCATATAGGTGCCAAAGCTGGCCATTGTTTGTGGTCTGAGCTGAGAGAGAGAATGTGTATTGATGTCAAGGTACCTCAGGTGCTTTAAGTTCCATTATATAGATGAGCTAGATATATAGGTTTCACATTACAGTTAGGTGTGGTATGGGCTACACATGCGCGCGCACGCACACACACACACACACACACACACACACAGACCTACAAAGGCTACTGACAGTGGAGATCAGTGCTCCTTATAAATACTGTTTAAGTACTGTTACATATCTGTTACACACACAAATCTTAAGTGTTTTCACAGAAGTGTTCTCTCTCCCTCCCTCTCTTTCTCTCTCTCTCTCTCTCTCCCTCCCTCCCTCTCGTTCTCTCTCTTTCTCTCTCTCTCTCTCTCTCTCTCTCTCCCTCCCTCTCGTTCTCTCTCTCTCTCTCTCTCTCTCTCTCTCTCTCTCTCTCTCTCTCTCTCTCTCTGTAGTTTGAAGGCTGCAGCAAAGCTTTCTCCCGGTTAGAGAATTTGAAGATCCATCTTCGCAGTCACACAGGAGAGAAGCCCTACCTGTGCCAGCATCCTGGCTGCCAGAAGGCTTTCAGCAACTCCAGCGACAGGGCCAAACACCAGCGCACACACCTAGACACTGTAAGCACACAGCAATATGCTGGAGTGTGTGTGTGTGTGTGTGTGTGTGTGTGTGTGTGTGTGTGTGTGTGTGTAGGCCTAGCAGCTATGGTTTTTTAAATCACACAAATGGCCTCTTCTGGAAAGTTTGTTGTACAGTTTTAAATTGATTGCTAATTACTTTATTACATGCAAGTTATAAATATTGGTGTAGGGAGGTAACTGCTTTTGGACTATTCCAACACCCAGATTACAGTGTCTGGCTAATTTAGTCATCCAGTAACCCCTAAAACCAGATATTTCAGTTTGATTTAGGCTATTTGGGTTTATGGTGGTGGCACAGAACGACATCCAATGATGAAAGATAAAGTTATTGATTTTACGCAAACTGAAAACTCGTGCTTACACGGTCGGGTCCTGTACTGGCGCCCTGTGTGCTGATGAGGGGGAACCCCCCTGACACAGACCGTTTAACCCCGCGGTCCGTTAGCGGGAGTAACGGCACATTGAAAACCGAGAGGGAGAGAGCGCGAGGCAGGGCGCGCCGGGGAGAGCGCGAGACAGTGCTTGCTTGTGTCTTGTCCCCGTAGACTGGAGAAGGAGAAAAGTCCGGCTCCTAATGTAGTCATTATTCGCTCTCCGCCGTAGTTACTGGCAGAAATCAGCGCCCTGTCACGCGCTACGCCCGCGCTGCCACGGCAAATTAGCTCTTCGACTGCAAACACCCAAGGTAGCAGGCGCGCGGCGACACCGCACCGGCGCGCGCCTCACATGTAGCGAAAAAAAACAACTCACTCCGACTGTAATGACATTTATCCTCCACGGGCCTCATTTTTTCCCTCCTCCGCTCCTGCTTCTGTCCCTTTCCTGCTCCTTGTTTTCGGCATGTTGAACAGCGTAGCTTTGCTTGCGCAAAGCAAACAGTAGAACGCTCTATTAACGGGACGGTAGAAGGTAAGCGAGAGCTCGTGAAGGAAGTCCGCCCGTTTGATCTTTAAGCAGTGCTCCTCTCCGTATCACGTGTATTTCACCTTATCAGACCAGTGTAATGCGCGTAAGCGTTTGTAGTCGGCGAGCTCCACGCGCACCCGACGGGGCCTACCTTATTTCGTGGCGCGAGTGAAGAGTCCTCCGCATTGTTTTGACCAAAATTATTTACGCTTGTTGGATCACGTGAATACTGTGATTCGTTAAAACATCCACAGAACATCCGCCAGGAACATCTGTGGCTGTTCAGGAGGCTCCCAGCAAGCAGTAAAAATGTAGGGCTTCACTAGAGACTGTTAGTGTTGCAGGGGCCTGTGTTGCAGTCATGATTAGCAAACGATATTCTGTGCAACCCAAGTTTTAGCTTGTTTTTTTTTTTTTTAACCAAATAGAGGAAGTCTAATCGATTCAGTTTTCATGCAGCTCAAACAACGCTTCTTCAGGCTACACTTCTCCATGATCAAAAGCAAAGCAAAAATAAACGTTCCGATCACGCATGACTCTGTGAGACTGACTGAAACATGTGTCCTCTTCTTCTTTCTGTTTTCCACTCTACACCCTCCGCTCAGAGGTACGTTGCCTTTCTTTTCCTTCCCTTCCCACTTACATTTTATCGGGAATTTCTCCTTTAAAATCTCAACAAATCTTTTTGTCCTGTGGTCCACTGAACTCTTCCTAACGTTCCCCGCGTGGTCCCTCTGTTGTTACATTAGCCTGTGTAGTTTTCTCATACACCTGTGTGCGTGCATTCTAGAAACCGTACGCGTGTCAGATCCCTGGCTGCACCAAACGCTACACAGACCCCAGCTCCCTGCGCAAGCACGTGAAGATCCACTCCGTCAAGGACCAGCAGGTGCGTAGGAAGGTGAGCAGCACCATGGCAGTGCGGTCTCTAACATCCAACTAGCTCTGTTTAGTGGACCTACAGCTTTTATTTCGCTTTTCTGACGGATCTCCAGTATCCTTCATGGTCAATTGCATCTTTTCACGGCTTGGCGCAGTTGGTTTTAATTTACGGTTGTCTTTGACAATCAATTTCCAAACAACAGATCAGTGCCCACCGCGTTTTAGCATGTACACAGTCCTCATTAAAGCTCGTGAATGTGAGCAGAATGGTCTTATTGTTGCGCGCGGCTAAGTGGAGACTGGATGATGCGTTCCCTTTTTTTCCACTAAGCGGCATAAAGCGGAAACACATGTGAGCGCGAGCCATTGTTAATAATGTGCGCTGCACAAACCCCCGCCAGACAGATGTGGTGAACAAATGTCAAACAAAACCTCTTGCACCATCTATCGCGAGCTTAGCTCGTGATCGCGTAGTGTTCCGTGGAGAGAAGATAAAACAGCTATACATCTGATGGATGTCTGGAAAGGATGCAGCTCGTGGAAGAGCTGCACTTCTCAGTTGTCCAGAAGAGGGGCTTTTGTTCGTCTTTCCACATCACCAAAAACAAAAATGTTCATTGTTCATTTTTCCCTAATTCATAATATTCAGATGTTAATCAATATTTTTATTTTGAAATTACGACATCTGCTTGGATTTATTTCGGAATTCCGTAAATGAAAACAACTCCTTAAAGTTCATGTCATGTCTCATTTACAGTGCCTTGTGTTCAACATAATCACATCCAGATTCAAGTCATTCCAAATAAATTTTTATAAAAGCTTCATTTTTGTTAAAATCTTATACCATCCCAACCTTAGAGCTCTCAAAGGCTTGAGCCTTGAGAAATGTCATCCATCAGTCACAACTCTGTTCAGCCCCTCCCCTCTGTTACACTGGGAAACGAATCAAGCTAACCACGAAGGAGGCTTGAGAGAAACGTGGCTTTTCCTGTAACCATGGTAATGGAAGCTTTGTGGGATGGCTGGCATGGGCTTCTGGGATATATAGAAGTACTGCTAACCTCCTAACCAAAGACAAGCCCACTCCCAACCCAAACCCAAACCCTAACCAGCTATCGGTGGTTACATTTGTAAAACCTCTACATTGTAAGATGACTATCTAGTGGTACCAGTATAAAGGAGGATGGATGTGTGTGTAGGTTTTCCCTTCCCCTGCCTGGTTCCAGTCGGAGGTTCCTGCAGGCGGTGAAGAATTGTTCCTCCCTCAAGCCATCATTTCCTACACAGACTTGTGGTGAGGTGTTACCACAGAAACTGCCGTGTTTCGTCGCTGAAGACTTTTGTTTGGTTTCCCTCCAGTTTTTACAGAAAGGTGTCTGTCTTTTCCCTCATGTTTACTGCATCACTGCTGCACTAGAATGACTGCTGTGGTCCCGGAAGCCATGATCAGATGGGACGTTATTTTAATGTCTATAATAGTCTGGGTCTCCTCTAAGCACGAAGACAGGTAGTGCTGATGTCACAATGGAGATGAGATGCATTATGAACAGAAATTTCTACCTTGCATAGCGAATTTGTGAGGCATCAATACCAAACTGTTATTCTTATTATGCTATATTGTTTATCTATATATCTCAAAGTATATTATGTGTCATGCTGTGGTTGGCACCAAGCCAGGATGCCAGTCTCACTCCACAAATGTTTCCTGATCACTGTTCACTATTCCCTGTTTTCCTTCAGTCATTTAAACCCACAGGGCCTCACCACCAGCTGTTTGCATTAGCGTATTTGGAGATTACACATTCTGTAGACTACAGGAACCTCGTTCAGATTCTTTTTGGTTTCTGTTAATAAACCGGTCATCCTGCACTCACACCTCTCCTCTGTTGCTCTGATATCACTCCATGTATCTAAACTGTCACACAAACCAATTTTCTTTTATTCTTTTAATATTCTGCTACTGTTCCTTGCACACTAACTGTCAGTCCATATATGTGATTGACAGCTGAGGGCTTGCCCCCATCTGGAACCAGATGACCTGAGCGAATGCCTGTCTGTCCAGCATTTGCATGTCCCTGCCCACTCTCAGCAACTGCACTGCCCTGCCCCCTGTCAGAACACTCTTAACGGGAAGGATGGATGTTCAGCCGCTTTGGGCCAGGACCTCTTTACAGGTACACGTGTCTCTGTGACTCTGGGTCTGTGGCACAATGCCACAGTGGAAGACAGACTGTTTCTTCCATGGTTTGTGGTCTCCTTTCTGCCTTTCACGTGTATCTACCTTCTCAAGGTACTACTGAAATCCTGACTATCGAGTCAGTAGTGTGACATGGGTGACTTTTCAGAATGGGTAAAAAAAAGTCAGAATCGTCTTTGTGTCATTTTCCAGTTTTAAATTTAAAGTTCTGCCTTAAACTGGTTCAGCTAAAATCTGTCACCCCAACCCTGCTCTGAAGACAATGGTCAGATCACAGGGAGGAGTTTCTATTGTGTTATTACTGTTTATTAACATGTTCTTCATCATGGGTAGTCTTCGCGGCTTTGGCTTCAGGGCGGCTGTGCTGAAATGCACATGTCGAGCCCTCTTCTGTCCACCTTACAATGAAACTCAGCTGCCCACAAGAAGACATTCACTTTCTGAGCATTTCATGGCGTCCGAACCCAATAGGATGCGATTTAACAGCTCAAACAGAGTAAGAAGCGGTTTGGAGGTTATGAGGACCATATGCAGTTATGATATTGCAAACATGTGCAGTGACGGTGCTGGGTGATACATGGGAACGCTCCAGTGATGTTGCCACTGATCAGCGATCAGTTACACACAAAGAGCAGATGTTCACCTTAAAATAGCTGAGGTTATGACCTGAGCTGGCATGCAGCGAGGGTAAAAAGGACAAATATTAATATCTGGCCCCTCAACATCATTTTTACTTTATTGTTTTTACAATAATAATTGAAGCACCCCACCCCCCACCCCAGGAATCCTTTACTTATTGTAAAGTCTGTGCATGTTTAAGTGCAGAAGCAGTTACTACTACCTTGAGTGGTATGTTTTAGTAGTGATTATGAAAAAAGGACACTAATAACTTGCATGTGGACCAGATGAACCAGGAAGAGCCCCTGACCTGCATGTTCAGTAGGGTGATGTGTGTACTTTACAGGACGATTGCATGTTACAAGACGATTGCAGTTTAAGGGACAATTGCAGTTTTCTGTCCTGCTAAGGCAGTACGGAGCAGGATGGAGCAGAGCATGCAGCAGGACACAGCAGGACAGAGTAGGTCAGAGCAGGCCTCACTCAGTGAGGTGGATGTTTTAGAAAACCCTGGACTGGAAGCGCCCTCCTTTTGCCGTGGTTCAAAGAAGACAGCGTGCTGCTTCTATGTGCAAATGGCTTTAGCCTGGAGCAGCTGTTGTGTTCTGTTGGCTGTTTGTTCTCGCTGTGGTCAGAGCCACGCCAAGATGCTGCATGCAATGGCATTCACGATGACTCTGCTCCACTCTGCTTTGTTCCACAGCCAGGAGGTGGGGGGGGGGGGAAGGAGGGGGAATAAAGTTTATTTCCATTTGCTTCTTGCCTCAGAGTCTAAATGTTACTCTGGTATTTTGTCCACAACGCACTGTGTGCAAGCAGTTACCTGCAAAGTGCATGCTGGGAGCGGTGGACAGTCATGTATATTTCATGAGTTTTATATTTCCAGTGTTTGGTCACTGTAGGATCATTTAATGTTCTCATTTGCTGCCATATTTCAGGAATATTCAGAAGGTGTGAAGTCCATTAGTCCAGCTGAGGTGTGGTGCAAAGGTTCTTAAAACCAAAAGGTCTTGTTTTTAGTAGATGAGGCGAGGCAGTGAACCAGTGAATGAGGCGAGGTAGTGAACTAGTGAATGAGGCGAGGTAGTAAACTAGTGGAGGAAGTGAGGTAGTAAACTAGTGAATGAAGTGAGGAAGTGAACCAGTAGATGAGACAAGGTAGTGAACTAGTGAATAAGTCCAGGTAGTGAACTAGTAGATGAGGCGAGATAGTGAACTAGTGAATGAAGTGAGGTAATGAACCAGTAGATGAGGCGAGGTAGTGAACTAGTGAATGACGTGAGGTAGTGAACCAGTAGATGAGGCGAGGTACTGAACTAGTGAATGAGTCGAGGTAGTGAACTAGTAGATGAGGCAAGATAGTTAACTAGTGAATGAAGTGAGGTAGTGAACCAGTAGATGAGGCGAGGTACTGAACTAGTGAATGAGGCTAGGTAGTGAACTAGTGGATGAAGTGACCAAATTAGCAGGAAATATTTCTTTGTACCATGGCAGAACCAGCAGGAAGCTGTGAGTTCTGCAGCGCCATCTAGTGGCACAGTGTTTGTGTGCAGATAAATCAATAGACTGAATGGTACACAAACTGTATTTTCATTAGTGTCTATGAATTTGTTAGAAAGTTAAAAACTATGAAAGTGGAGTACACGTGTGTGACATGTCTGGAGTGTCATGAGTTAGCAGGGTTCCTGCTCCCAACACACCTGACATATTTCATCACCTCATTATTAAACCTTTATTGCCTTTTCAATCTGTTTGTTAATAGCAGAACCAGAACCAGGGTGGACAAGTACTGTTGGAGGGACTATAGTTGAGAGGACAGTGTCCTCTCCAGAGCTGGACTCCAGTGTGAGAGTGGGACGGCCTGACCACCTCCAGTCCTGCTGAGACAACACGCCCCTCCACCCTCCGTGCACCAACGTTGCTGCCAGCTTCACCCTTACCACCAGTGTTCCCCGTTGTAGTAGCAGATGTGGAGGCTAAAGGGGAAAGCATTTAAAAGGGCTTTGCTGGATGATTTCGGGGCAATGAACCAACGAATCAGTGAATCGATGAGTCACGTATGTAATGAATAAATGAATCAAGCAGTTCAGAGAGCTGTTCAGAGAGCTGTCAAGGCCTCTGCTGGCCTGGGAGCAAGGCTGGAGCAAAAGTGTAGAAAACCGGGAACACAGAGCACGCCGATCCTCCACAGGCAGCTGCTGCAACACCTCATGCCCCTCGAGGGCTTCTGGGAAAATAATCACAGGGAGAAACGGCAGGAGGAGAAAGAGGAGATGACCAGTTGTAGCATTTGAGCATCCCAGGCTGCACGGGGAGGCGGGGGAGCCAGGGTGCCTCTTCACATCTGTGCAGTCTGGTGTTGGGCTCACTCAGGAGTATATATTATGTGACAGGACGCTGCTTGGATCAGCGCTCGGGCCTCTGTGCCGTGCTGTTATTTCCATTATAAACTCCGCATCTGTCAGTCTCCTACCTCACAGATCCGGCCGCCTGGTGAAACAGGACCGTGTCAAGGATATCAGTGTGTTGCTTCCCGCAACTGCTCAGGTTTATTTTTTGTCTTAAATGGTCGATTTCACACACACAAGGCAACTCAGAGTGCAGACCGATTAAAAGGTATGATAGACAGATGACCTGCGTAGAGAGATAACAGATGAAGATACGACATAGAACGCCATTGCAATACTATCTCTTAGAGCTGAAATACAATACGAGGCCTTAAACCAAAGTGAAACTAAATGGACTAGATGCTGTTGAGTGTAAATTTAAAAATGTGGAATGTTCTGAGGTTGTCTGAGAGCTGTGTCCCAGTGTGTTCTTATCTTAGGTCTGCTTACTGTCCTTCTTAAATTAGATTATTTTATGTTGCTTGAGATTACCACACAGATGCTCGGGCCCAAACTGTTTAGTGTGTTTATAAATGACTAATAGTACACTGAAGTCAATTCTGTAAGATACTAGGAACCAGCGTAAAGGATTTAAGAACTGAGGTGCATTCAGTATTTTTGCTTCTGGCTTTGACGGGCGGGTTTTGAATCAGTTCTTTTGATATGAGATCAGACGCCATTATAACACCTAGAATACAAACAAGTTGTTTTGATTCGATTTGAGTCCTGCGGGACAGGAAGTCACATCTTTGTTAATTTCCAGGGTGGTTCCTGCCCTATAAGTACAACCCTACAGGGTGACCAGATGGCATTTCTCTTGTTTCCAAACAATCCTTTAAACTTTGAGAACGTTTGTCATGTTAAGCTAGGTCCCGCTAGGTCCCGCTAGGTCCCGCTCTGTCCCCTCAGCGTGACTGCTTAATGCAAAGCGCATCACAAGGACCTCAATGTGGGGACATTTTTCTTGTTCTCACAAGGACTCTGGTTCGATCTGTGTTGTCAAAACAACCACTTGTTGCCACAAAGTCCCAATTGATGACAAGCAGGCGAGGGCAGAATGCGGGGGGGCGTAATTTGGTCAGTGTGCTGTTTTTCTGTGGAGCTTCACTGAGGTTGATTTGACCCGTTTTGCGTATTAGTAATGTTTGTCTTTCAGGACTGTTCACTGGCTCCAGCGTAACGTCTAACGGAGCCTCGGCAGAACTCCTCACTCCGGGGTCCTGTTCCCTCCCATGCCACGCCCACCTGGACTGTGACATCAGCAGTCCCCAGCATACGCCTGCGCTGAACACCATTGACACTGTTCACCATGATGGGTGAGTGTTGCGCACACACACACACACACACACACACACACACACACACAACAAGCTGAGAACAGACAGCTGAACCGATGTCACGATCAGCCATAGTTTGCCGAGTGTGATATAATCGTAATCAAGAGTGAATCTGAATGGTCTCTGAGCCTGGTCTCTGAGCTGATTTAGGTGGCCTGTTTCTGTGATGGAATTTAGTATGTATGTGCAACAGTAACACAATCTGGATGTTTGATTCAGTGGGATTGAAACTGTAGGAAGGCAGTGGTTCAACTACCTTCATTCCACAGTCTTCTCTTTTAGGACATAATTTCAGGTGAAATCCTTTATAAGAGGGAGTGAAGGAATTCGCTAAAGAGGTCTATTGTCCCACATAAATCCACCAAGCTTCTCACCTTACATGATCAATCTTTTTATTGGAGAGGTTTAAATGGCTTTTCTCTATACCAGCTACAATTCTGTGCCAACTACACTGATTGAGATTAATGGTAGGAATTTGTTTTAAAGAAGAAAATAATGTGTGCATTTGTGTTCATTATTAAGCTATTAATTATTGTGTTCATTATTAAGCTATTATTAAACTATTAAGTCCTTTTCATATTCCTTTTCACTCATAGTAGATTGTTTGAGCTGTCAGAGCCATTCCTGTATAGTCTAAAGACATTATGTTGATGGAGTGTCTTGGCGAATGTTGTAGTTAGTGGATGTAGTTAGTGGGTGTTTGCAGGAGGTTCTCCGTTGCTGAGGTCAGCCTTGTTAATGAAAGCAAGGAGAAAGCATTCAGACAAAGCCCACCACAACCTTCTTATGGCGGTGTTAAAATATGTGATTGTGTTACACAATGATGCAGAAAAATAGCAAAGTAGGAGCCTAAATGCAGATAGAATTTAAATCTATTTATAGAATGTAATTGGATAAAATACATTAAGAATTGGAAGTAGTGTAAGGTGTCTTATATTACATTTGTAATATTTGGGGGCAGTGACTGTGATTGTTGCTTTAAAACTACCTCTGCGAGAGTTGGGATACTCTCGCGAGGAAGAGGGCACAGAGGAAACTCTGCATGGATATTACATTGGATTTGGAAAATATGACAAACTGTAAGTCATGTCATTCATTGCTTTGCCATGAGATGCTACTGAAAGCTACACGTCGTTCTGTTGTACTCTGACATTTAATACTGACTGAGTGGATAATTTCGCTTGTTGTGGATGAAAAATACAGTAAACACAGATAGTAAAAATGACTGAGAGGTCGTAGAAGACTACAAGTCTAGCCAATCCAGATGCAAAGGTGTGAAGGTCAGTTAACTGGTTATAGTTAGGGTTAGATTTAGGTTTAGGTTTAGGTGAAGGGTTAATGTTAGGTTTAGGGTAAGGGTTAGTGTTAGTGTAAAGGTTATAGTTAAGGTTAGAATTAGTGTTAGGGTTAGGTGTAGGGTTAGTGTTAGGGTTAGGTTTAGGTGTAGGGTTAGTGTTAGTGTTAGCATTAGGGTTAGGTGTGGTGTTAGGATTAGTGCTAGGGTTATAATTAGTGTTAGAGTTAGGATGATGGTTAGGGTTCACGCATAGTGAAGCAATTTGAGCAATTAAAGGAGGATGACACAAATGTTGACACTGTTGAAATAAATTACAACTTTAATCGTTTGTATCAAGGATTTTCAGACATGAACGCTGGTTTGTAGAAATATATGGCTGTGGGCGAATTTTTGGATGATCAAAGAAATTGGTTCAATCCTAAAAATAAATCAACAAGTGAATTCTTTTGGAAATATGAGGAACAGATGGAAGACTCCATTTGGAGCACGCTGAAGAGTGCAACAGAACCACAGCATCAAATCGACCACTAAACGGCTAAGCGGACCCATAATGTGGAAGTGTGTTGTCATCATCATCTTCGTCAGCCAGAATGAGGGCGAAGAAGGAACACACGTTATTAAAGACACAGGCTGCTGCTTTAAGGGAGAAGTTAGACACAGAAAGAGATTAAGGAGATTGGCATGCCAACCAACCAGAGTTTGAGACCCTGAAAAAGATAACAGAAGAGGTCATAATGGCTGAGTAAACAAATAAACTCGGATGCAAAGTATTTTTGCAAAAATTGAATATAAACAAGAGGATGTGACTGTCATTGACGTTGATGAACATGTTGGAGAAATAAAAATAAATTCTACCTTCCGATCACCCGGCATTCCTCCCCTTCATCCAGTGGAGCACAGAGTTCACCCACTAATGCAGGCACCTCCGTCCCGACCACGAAATGCAATGATCAAACTGGGCTTGATGGTCCATGCCAGGCCATTTCTCAGCAAACCAACCTTACCTGCACCTTATGAAGAATCACAAAGTTTCATTATGACCTGGTCTCACACTTACAACGTTCAAAGGTGATGAAGTGTAAATCCCTTTCAGATCTGTAGAACATAGACTTGAAATCTGCACTAGTGACAACCATGGAGAGCCACGCAAATTGGTCAAGCACCTCATCCACATGGACCTTTTATCAGGTTATGTTTAAGCAAAACTAATTCTCAAGGAGTTTTTGGGAGAGAACTTAAAGATAGTGGAAGACTATATAAGGGAGGCTTTGGATTGGCAGGCCATGAAGCCAGAAGGTGATGCCGTGCTATGATCCTTTGCATTATTTTGCTCGGGATATTCCAACAGAATGTCAGATATAAGATATATGTAAAACTTGGACAGCACAGCTAATATAAAAGGTGTTGTCTAACAATTTTCCACACAAACTCGAAGCTTAGAGAAAGTTTGCCTGCAACGTACAAGGAAAAAACAGGAAAGTTCAAGGATATTGTCAACTTTTTCAATAAGCAAGTGAGATATATATTACACCCACGTTATGGAAACATAAAAGAAACCACTGCAATCACGATAGACTCAGTGCAACAGAAACCAAAACCACTGTATGCAGAGACATTCAAACCAAAGAACGTATTCACAACAGCAGTTGTCTCCCTCAGCATAGAAAACAAAGTCAAGATGGAAAATGACAAACAAGCAATACCAAAAACACAAACTGTCTTTGTTGATACAAGCAGTAAGCCTTGTTTATTGCAGAGGAGAGCAACACTCATACAGTCTGCAGAAAACTTAAGCGCAAGTTGCTTAAAGAAAAGATTGACTTCTTGAGAAGCAGGTCTACAGGTCAATGTTTTGCATGTCTAAAACAGTTACATGAGTATCCCGTGGCAAAAACAAAGCTCACTGCCAAGCATGCGGTGCAACGCGTCCCCTCCCCATAATTCCTTCTCACACTGCTCATATGTTGTTAGGTTTTGGGGTGTGAAAACGCTCTCGACTGCATCCCATACCACTGCACCTGACAATTAAACAGCCAGGAGATGAAACGGCAAAGGGAGGTTGATCCAGTGAGGAACAACGTTGTGCATCCCAAACAGATTGGTTGCCGAGCACTGTGCACTGAACTTACAGAAAAGATTCTCCAGAGATGGATGGGAACTATGAGCCAGAAGTTGTAGAACACAAGATGTTGGTACACATTTTTGGGGCAACATCATCACATCAAGATGTTGTCAGAATAACAAGCAGTCTACTGCTACACAATGTGAAGCTCGTTAAACTGGTGATGGCAGGGACAAAGGTGCTTGAAAGCTCCAACCATACCAAGACTGCAACTAAGAACTAATGGACCAACTTCTGAAATAAGTCTTGATCTGGAACGTATGACTCTGATATGACATTTTGACTTTTTGACAGATAGCACAACTGCGCAAACGTACTTGAACAGTAAATGCAACAAGCTTGAAGACTTTCATTGCAAATAGTCTCAACAATTCTGGAGCCTTCTCAGGCTTCACAGTGGAGGTATTCAATTTGAATCCTGGTACTTGTGTATCAGTGTTGAAGCTTTTTTAGGAAATGAATGCTGGATTTCAGGACCAAGTTTCTTGCTCTGCTAACAAAAACAGTGGCCCAAGAATCTAGATCCTGGAACATTGGACACTGATTACTCAAAGGTCAAAGGAGAAACTCAAAGGTGCAACAGACCACTGATGATTCGTTATTCTTCCTGAACAGAGCTGAAACATACAATTGTTTGGTTTCTGGACCTGAAATATTTGCTTAATGAATTGAAAGCACCAAGAAAGGAACTAAACACCAACAGAGAAAGCAGAATGAACCAATTAATGAAAACTGTCAAGGGAACACACATAACCTGTGAAGACTCAACCAAGACAGAGGTGGAAACTGAATTATTGTCAAAAACAAAGATTCAAAGAAGAACTGGCAAAGTTAAAGGAGCATCAAAAGTTAAAGAAAAATAGCTTATTATTTGAATCTGGTACATCAAGACGAGTCATTGGAGACGGAGGAAGGTTCACTTGAGTGAACCACATTCATGACATTACAGCTCACGCAGGAAGGAATCACACATTGGCTAAACTACGTTAAAGATCCCTGGATTCAGGGGATTCAGATTCAGGAACCCTGGAGCCAACAGTGCCATCAAAAGTTTCCTATCTAACTGCGTCACATGTAGAAGACTACAGAGAACTGGCAGCAAGCAGCTGGTGGAGCTACCAAAAGGAAGAGTTCTGCATGATGAGCCTCCACCAGCCTCTATCAGCCCATTCCTGGTGGAAAGAGGAGGAGAGCAGGTGAAGATCCAGATCCTTACGTGTCTCACTATATGAGTCGTACATTTAGAAGCCGCATCTTCACCTGACACATGCATGTCTCGACGCAATAAGAAGATTCTTTGCTATAAGAAGATGAGTAAAAGAGTTGTACTCTGATTACACTGGACAACAAATTTTTACAAAAGGTATTCTTATATAAAACATTTGCCAATTTTAATTAAGTTGAAGGTGCTGAGCACAAATTTGACAATAGAAATGCTGACTTGGCTTCCGTTTCTTAGAAATTCAGTTTTTTTATGCATTAGAAAAATTATGAAATAACACATTCTGTAACAGAAGTCCTGTGTATTTGTGACTTTGCTTTGCCTGTCGTTTGTGGACCTGCTCAAGATCATCTCTGACTAGCGTCCAACAGTGATCAGCCAACATAGAAGTGAACCACTTCCCCTGGTATCTTTTCTCAAATACTGAAATGTCCTGATGAAAGCGTTCGCCGTGCTCGTCGCTTACCATGCTGCAGTTTTCAGGAAAAAATTCCAAATGGGAATGAAGGAAATGGATCTTTAAGGACATTGTCAATCCAAGTTTGTGATACATTGACAACATGTCTTTAACCAATTCCTTATAGTTTCCAGCGCTGACATTCCCGAGGAAGTTAGTTGACACCAGACGAAATGCATCCCAAGCCTTTTTCTCGTCACCCTTAAGCAGGTAGTCGAACTTCTCATCTATGAAGAGTTGACGGATCTGAGGACCCACAAAAATTCCCTCTTTAATTTTTGCTTCGCTGATCCAAGGGAATTTCTCAGACGGGTATTTAAACGCTGATCCATTCCGATTCATGGCTTTTACCAAGTTCTTCATCAAACCGAGTTTGATGTGTAGGGGTGGTAGAAGTATTTTGTCCGGTTCTGCCAGTGCTGAATACTGCACATTCTTTTCTCCAATCTTCAAAGACTTCCTCAGGGGTCAGTCTTTCTTCACATAGTGCAAAGAACGTACCCATCAATAGAGCGAATGCCTTAAGGTCAGAACAGATATGCCAGCCATACTTACTGTATTCAAGACAATCCAGCAGCTGCTTCATGTTGTCATATGTCTCTTTCATATCCACAGCATGTCCAACTTTAATAGATGGAAGACGATTTCCATAATGCAGCAATACTGCCTTGAGACTCATTTTTGAAGTCTATAAACAATTGCCATTCTTGTGGGTCATGTTGGATACCGAGGGCATTCAACAAGCCGTTGACATCAGAGCAGAACACAAGCTTATCTACCTTTCTGAAGAAAAGCTCTAACTGCAAATGCCGCTTTCAATACACTTTCACTCGTACATTTTCCTGAAGAAGATTCCATTGCTGAAGTTTTGAACCTAGTAATTCTGCTTTGCTCTTGGACAGCTCCAGATCACGAACGAGATTGTTCAGTTCTTCCTGCGTTATTCTGTGTGGCGCAGATGACGCACCTTGACTGAAGTCAAGATCAGTTTCCTGATGATCATCTGACGTCAAAGGTCCAGGAAACTCCAGTGTCATTTTGTCTCCATCGTCATCGTCTGAAGGATCATTAGAAACTTCTGTCGGAGGTTCGGGAACAGGAAGTCCTTCACCATGCGGAACAGGTCAGATAGCAGAAGGTATATTTGGATACGCTGTTGCCCACTTCTTCTTCTTTGTAATGCCTCCAGAAACAGGAGGCACCATGCAGAAGTGGCAGTCAGTTATGTGATTGCTGGGCTCCCTCCAAACCATCAGAATGGCAAAGGGCATCGACTTTCTTTTTCCATTCATCCACTGTGACAGATTTGTTGCACATGTACGACAACATGTGTGTGGGGCCCAGGACTTGCCCTGGTCACTGATCTTGCATCCGAAATACAGATGATATGCCTTCTTCACTTTTGCATTTGAAGCAACATCCTTCGTCTGATTTCCGAAAGTCACTTCCCCACAAATGTAACAAAAATTGTCCGCAATATCGATACAGTTACGAGGCATTGACACTTGTCGATTGACACTATCTGAATCACTTCAGTAGTGTTTATAACGCAGCTGGACTTACATTTATCCTAACGCAGCTGAATTTACATCTAACATATTAGCACAAGAAGTAACAGAAATAAATCGCTCGTCCTATGGTGTCTTGCTTTATATATCTCCATATTGCATAATCTTACACCAGGCAGTGATGCAATAGACCTTCCTGGGTATGATCATCATGATCTGATACAATATGATGCAATATTTCTCAGTATTTTGAAATATGAAACATTTTCATCTTATAGCTGGACCTAATACAATGTCTCTTATGGATCACATGGAGTTATCGTTAAAACGAGAGCCAATAACAAATTGTCATGGTTATATTCGCGTTTAGGATGTTGAAATCATTAAGAATGGCAGCACCTTATTAACTCTGAAGCATTTTTGTTGTTGTCCAGTGTTATGGAATAAGTTGAAAAACTATCAAAAGAATAGAACGTCAGCGAGATATACATCTATGCCATTTAACTGATGCTTTTATCCAAAGTGACTAACAATTATGACTGAACACAACTTGAGTAATTGAGGGTTAACAGTGATGACCTTGCAGCAGTGGGGCTTGAACTGGCAACTTTCCAATTACAAGTCGAATAGCTTAACCACTGAGCTACCAGAAAATCCCAAGGCACATGCAACAGAAGGGTGTGCAGTGACTTAACAACTTTGGAATGGAAGAAGGTCTGTTGTGTGAAGCTGAAGCCATCATAAACACTTGTTACTTTAGGTTAAGCCCGAATTACCTCCAGGCGGACTCCGTAAGGATAACGGGTATACTAACGGCAAGTGGTGAAAGGTCCGGTACCTCATAGATGTCTTCTGGAAACACTGGTGTAAGGGATACCTCACGCAGCTTGAGTGAACTTCAGTGATGGTCTGCGCCGATATGGTGCTAATTATGGATGACACATCACTCAGAAAAACATGGCCACTTAGATGGATTGTGGAAGCTTTTCCAAGGTTTTATTCATCAAGCGAAAGTTGAGACCAGGATCAATGAACTGGCATCCAGTAACAAAGTTGTGTCTTCTTCAGGAAACTGAGGAGGACTGATTATGTTCTGAAGCCGAGTCTTTATTTGGGGCAGCGTGGAGAGGAAGATTTCTTTGGATAGCATATCAGATCCTTTTATAGATGTTCATTTTATATATATTTTTGAGTAATTGTTTTAAGCACACTGAGAAGAATTAGTGGCCAGAAATGTAGGAGACACTACATTTTAAAATATATTTGGAACATAATTGGATAAAATATAATGGGAATTGGAAGTAGTATAAGCTCTCATTTATATCTCATTTTAATGATGTACACCTGTGATCGTTAGGATTCGCCTGTGAGAAGAAAATTTTGAGTGAGTACAGCCGGTTCTTGACCTTCAATCTCTTACTAGAAGAAATTTTGTTAGTAGTTTGTATAATCTTTATTTCAACACCTGTTGTGCAAAGTAAACAGCTCAACTTTATTGAGTGGTTCTGTGGGTTTTTAAAATCAATGTGAATTAACACAAAAGAGAGTTGTCAGAGCATCAAGCTAAGGCTTCCCAGACATGGTGGAAAACTGCAAACAGAACACAGAAATGTCTCTCCCCGACACCTCTTCTGAGGTGAAGGCCTGAATACATTTATGTTCATTCTATACATGCAGTATGTTTAGTTAACACATCACATTTATTTACATGCAGAGAACTGAATTAAGTTTTTTTCCCCTTGTCCATACTGCGTTTGTTTTAACTGTAACATTACCTAAGCATACACCCAGCCGGAACTGTCCACATCCCTCTCTCTGCTAAAAGCCACACAGCCAGTCCACTTCTGTTTATTTATCCATCTACTCCAGATTAAACCAATGTCACTTTAACACAACATGAAGTGGCGGCTGTCTGCGCACACTCGCCGCAGATGTGTCCGTTCTGTTTAATTAAGGAGGGGCTGCATGCACAGAAAAATAGACTCTACAACACATCTCTGTTCCGCCTTGCCGTGCTTCACCCGAGGTTCTGGGACGGAGAGAGCAGTGATAAATCGGGGTCCGGTGTGTCCCAGGCTGTTTTTGCTGGATGAAGGCATGGTTCCTATTAAACCCCCCCAATTTTCCTCAGGAGCCACAAAAGCTGGGCTGCAAATCCAATGTGTCATCAGGAAGAAGCCGTGTGTACAGTAACAAACAAAAGCACTGGAACAAAAGAGTAAGGAGAAGTGTGTGGGGAGGGAGAGAGAGAATGGTGTAAATACATCTGTTCTCTTTAAACAGTTTTGGAAACAGATTTGAATGGAGCATTTCTGCTCTCTATCATAATTTAAATCAATAACCCATTGTTAGCTACATCTACAAATTACAGCAAGTTTCGGGAACAGTGAATTGTTCATGATGTTCTAAACAATATTTAACTGTTGTCATGATTGACATAATAGCAAGTGCCTCAAACGTTTCCTCTAGTTCTACTTACTCAAGAGGTATATTTTTTCTTTTGAAAGCCTCTGGTGGAAAGTACCAGAATAAATCTGTTTTGATATTACTATGCTTAAATGTTGTTGTTTTTTCAAAGGGACTGTACTTTGCTTTATTCATTTAAAAACAACAACTTTATTTTCAAAAATCTGTAATATTTTTAGTCATCTTTAATTTTTTATTTGAATTTGTTTAAACTTCATTAAGGTACCTTAACGGCTTACACCAACTCTCAACATGCTTTATACTCTTAATATGTTTTAACCGTCCACTTGAATTTAGGAGGGTGTTCCCGTTAGAGAAGCTCCATTATTTAGCGGTGCGGTTCGCGTCACGGCAGGTACGACGCTGGAAGAGCGCGTGTTTTTGTTCTTTTCCCCAGCTTTCGTTTCCTGCGTAATGCCCCGCTGTGCTGCTCCAGAGTAACGCGGGCCAGCCGGCCAGCCCTCCTCCAGACCAAGCTCAGACCCACGGCTGCCACCGGCGGCCGAGCGAGTGCACATTTGTGATTGCGTGCGCTCTAGACGTGGCGGCAGTGGGCAGGGGCAGTTTCCAGTACAAACAGACCAGTGGCTGCCCGTCACGTCCCGCGGCCCTTTAAGGACACCCTGGACGGTGCGGTATTTTTCCAGCGCCGTGAGAAACGGCTCCAGACAATTAGCTGGCCGTTTTAGAGCTCAGCTAACAATTACCGCTTCTTGGAGGAGAGCGCGCTTTGAATGGGGCTATCCCAGAGGATACTCATGTAACACCAAATGACATCAACTCCAAGGTCATGACAACACGCTGAAGCTGAGAGGCATCTGCGTGAAGAGGAAAGTATTTCACACTCGTTACAGAAGTGACAGAGGCGGATGGCGGGTCTGCGCCTGTTTGGGTATGGAGTTACACTCCGGACTCCGTCAAGTCTGTTGGTTTCACTGCCAACCCGGTGCAGGCCTCACGGCAGCACCTGCATAACGCGGGCTGTGATGACAGCGTCGTCTGGGCGAGCCCGCGGCCGTTTTCGTTGCCGGTGTCATTATGCGCGCGTGTGCTTTAATCAAAATGCAAACGAGCTCGCGCGCACATAGCGACGCTTTATCCCGTCCGCCTTAGCGACGAGCCAGGTATGAAACGTCTGCTTACATTTTCCTGAGGATGGAGCATTTTTGATTTACATGTTTAAAGCCGAGAGTATACACGCCGCTGCCAAAGGCAACAGCGGCGGCCGCACGTGTTTTTCCCAAACGGTTTAGGAGGACATTAAACATTTTGACAAAATTATCTAACGCGCCTGAGTCGGCCGCGGCAGTCGCTGACCTCACCACTAAATGTGTTTACCCTGGCTGAAACGGGCCATTTAGACATCTTTTACTTCGCAAATACCAGCATCATTTTCTGAAGCTAATAGTAAAAAATTGCCAGTGAAAATACATCTCGCGATTCCCCGCGCGTGGAGACTTAACACGGAGAGGAGCTCGGCTTTCTCGAGTCGCTGTCACGCCGAGAGCGAGCTTCAGGCTAAATGGTGGGGCTTCTTTTCACTGGTTCGTTTACCTGTCTTGTGGTTCATTGGTGGTGCTGTAATTCCAAAAAGTGTTTATCTTGATCTTAGACAAATTGTGCTGGAAACCGAGTCTGTTACGGCAGAAGGCGCAGGCCACGTGCTAAGATGAGTTAGCGTTTCGTGCACGACCGCTGACGTAAAGGTCCCTACATTTACGTGCACCAGGGAGTAAACGCGAGGACCCAGACACGAGCTGTTTTAGAGGAAGAAAAAGGGCTTCGTTTATCTTCCTTCACTTTTTGTGAGTGATATGTTGAATTAAAATTTCTCTAGAGGTAATTCAGGTTTGTTTGTTTTTTTCTGTTTTGTTTATTTGTGTTGTTAGCGCTTTGGTGCTAATGACATGATGCAGTTTCTAATGCTCTGGCAAGACTGTGAAGTGCAGTTGTAGTCGCTCGCCTCTTCCACAGTGCTGTGAGGTCAGCAGTCACGGAGCCTGCTGTGAACAGTAGCAGGACGCACACGGCCCGCAGTGGGCCTTCTGATCTTAAGCCTCCTTTTCCTGGCTGGCTGGGAGCCGAGCTTGTGAATGTTGGAGTGTTTAGGGACAGCCCGGAGAGCAAGAACCCTTCGTCATGGCCTTGGAGAGGTAAACGGAACCAGAGCTGTTCCCAAGGGTACAGGCCAAGGGCGGCTGTGCTGGCTGGCTGAGGGAGAGGACCCGCGGACCTGAACGCGCACACATGCAGCCACACCCTGACAGGTGAGGCAGGAGGAAGAGGAACCGGCCCCCCAGAGGCACCACCCCCTAATTCCCCTAAAAATGGACCAGTCTGCTTTCTCTCTGTGACTGACTAATCCCTCTGGGGTGTGTGTGAGTGTGTGTGAGTGAGTGAGTGTGTGTGTGTGTGTGTTGCCTCACCTCAGCTTTCACCAGCACTTTTCACTGGAGTGACCAATCATATCCACAAACCCATAAAAGGAGGAGGATTTAGGCAGGAATCTGATTCTGCAGGGGTCACGAATGACAAAGGTTGTCATGGAAACCTGTCTGGCCTCAAGTCTGCATTTAATAATAGTTGTACTTCATCGTCTAGAACAGCATTTTTGGAATGACATTGTTCTAATGTTGGACCCAAATTTCCGTTGTATTTTCCTATGTCTGTGTCTTGTACATCCACCCAAAGTCTGTTGTTTTCCCTACGTTAGTCTTGTCTTTACATTCCAGGCCTGGGATCCTCTCACATCTTTTGTCTTTCCAAGACAGAATCAAGACTCTTTTGCTACTACTTGAATAGTGATTATCTGAATAAACATGATCACATGATGAGTAATGTTCACTGAGTTTATTATTCTGATTCAGGGCTGATTCATTTGGCCCAATTAACCCTTAGTGATATTCACAGACACGTTGCTACGGTGTCTCGTTCTCCCTCAGTTCGCTGAACAATGCCAGCCTGTTTATCCATGCCACTACTGCCGACGCCCTTGGCTTGCTCACTGGGGGCTTGGACTCGGACATACGCAAAGCTGCTTTGTGACAACAGCTGTTGTAAAAAGCGCTATAGAACTAAATCTGTAAGCTGGAGCAGTGAAGCTGAAACGTAAGCTGCTTTAGCTATGATTCTGTGTTTTTAAAGTGTTTGTCACAGGTTTTCAGGGTAAGGTCTGCATCCAGCCGTTGCTTTGGGTGTTTCGATGGCTGACCAACAACACATTTTCTCATAAACAGTCTTCACTTTCAGCGTCTCCATCAGCTGGTCCATGGAAGTCGGTATGTCTTGCTCCAGGTAGGAGCGCCTGTTTTCCTCTACAGATTCAAGACCAGCTGTGCCTAGCCCAATCCTAACCTTAAGCATCATAAAGAGAATCCTCCTAACTGTCCTCAGATCAGATTACATAGGCAATTTTCTTTCTGCCAAACCCTTTCCGGAGTCACGATTCAGATGACCAGCTTTGCCTCTTGGAGATGGATTTGATTGAAAGGGGATCAGAGACTGGTACTGCTGAAGAACTGCCGTCGAGGTGATCACAGAAGGGACGAACCAACAAGGTGAATCCTGGAACGAGAGATGGATGCTGCGTATGAAAGATTCCCCTCATTCTTGCTACCTGAGCTCAGGCCAGCTGGCAACGATTACCGCGTGATTCACTTTAGCTGCACATAGAGGCAGCTTGTAAAAATATGAACAGTATAACTGTTTCCTGAGTTTGTGCTGACAGCAGCTCCCTGGGGTAAATGCGTCCTCTGCACAGAAACACATGGCTTGGAGCTCAGTGACTGGATTAGCGCACGAAGTCCCCCCGCACGAAGAAGGAACTAACCCGCTAATTCCAGAGGGTAGCCGCACGGTGCTACGCCGAGAGTCTCGTAAAATATATTACCCACAACCTTTTAGGCGCACATGTCTGTGAGGGCGGGGGCACGCGTGACTCACGTTCGGAGACGCGGACAGAGTGAGATGTGTGGTGTTCCAAGCTCTCATGATGAAACGGAGGTTATAGAACGTGAAGTTGACATCAGCAGAAAAGGGCGTTATGGATGAACTGATGTCATGGGGGAATGGCTGGTGTGTCTCGGAGTGTGTTGAGGGCCAGCATGCTTTTCACAAAACATCTCCGCGCATTCAGGCTGACCTAACCGCTCTGCTGAGGCCCAGTGAAACCTGGATCACGTCTGGGATTTACAGACCGTTTTCCATAGTGGTAAAAGCTGTGGGAGCTTTGATCAGCTCCTAGAAACACCTCTTATTTTTTATTAGGGTTTTCCAGAGAAAAGCCATGACTTGAAGCGCTACATATTTCACACATTTAATTTATTTAAGATCTGATACTCTGCTTATGGTGGTCTTAACACAGATTGGCAGCAGTGGCTGGAGTGTTGGGTGAGCAGAATTTTGAAACCACACGGATTGTGGATCCTACAGGTTAGAGGTGAAATGAAGGTGGTATTATTAAACTGATGAACAAGGACTTTGCATTGCTTGAAATCATTTTAACTTGAATTTGCAAACCATACGAAAGTACAATAATCTTTTATTACTCAGTTGCTGCAGGCATGATTATAGCTGAACCTGCTTCAAGCTAATTGACTCATTCAAAGTGGCTTTGAGTTGAAGACAGAGTTACTCTGTACGGAGAATCCATGTTTGGCTCACTAACCCATAAATTTAGCTTCTTAATATACCAGTCCAGAAGGCAGATGGGTTATTTTCAACACGGTCCTTTTCTGTCCATCCTGGACTGTGTGTGTCCTGAAGTTTTTGAAGGCAGTTAATCCAGTTTGTTTTTTCTAATTTCTGCTTTGTACTGAAATGCGAAGCGTGATGCACTGAGCTGGGATCAGCTTCGCCAGGTATGTTTTTAACTCTATTGAATCGTGAAGTGTGACTCACTGAGCTGGGATCAGCTTTACCAGGTATGTTTTTAACTCTTGAATTGTGACGCGTGACTCACTGAGCTGGGATCAGCTTGATCAGGGCTCTGTGCTGGCAACAGCTGCATCTAATGGCACTAACAAAGACTTTACTTCTTCGCTTGCGTCTCAGCGAGCGTCAGTGGGCCCGTGGCGCTTCTCCCCCTGAGTCACAGCAGTGTGGAACACGATGGAGGCGTGTTGTCTGGAAGGCCATCTGGAATGGGGTAGAGGCCTGCATTTGATCAGATGCAGCTTTGTACGGTTTTATTGTGAATGGGACGGGATGTGCATGATGCAAGGAGGCTTCTACGTAGGTCTTTCCCTGCAGAGAGACTCCAAGAGTGTATAGAGAGCAGTCCGTGACTGCTGACTTCCAGCTACCTGGCAAATCTGTAGGTTTTACATACAAACTGCCGATCTCCCTTACAATTACCCCTAAGTTTTTTAGTTTTTTTTTAACACCTCTCTCTCCTTAAATGCGCCTTTGCTCTCTCCGTGCATTAGCCCACTGAAGACCGCTCCACCCTCTCCGCCCGCACTGATGGTCAAGCATCAGGACTTGACCTCCACGCAGCAGCACCAGCTCCACCCGCATCACCGAGTCTACTCAACCATTCACAACCTCCCCGTCACTGAAGGTACGCTCTGCTCATCTGGGGGGGGTGCACGTGCGTAGACACCCACGTGCAGCACCAGCCGAGGCGGTTTAGGGTGGGGCAGGGCCTTCGGATCAGTTCACAACCCCACAAGCTAAGTTTCATGAGTCCCACAGAGCTCAGACCAGTTAGGAATGATGTCCAGAATTATAGAACCCCTGACTGTTGAAACAGAAATGTAGGGTTCTTAAGGACTGAGTTGAACACACACACACCCCTGTGCAAGTCAGACCAAGATGGATGATGAGATTAATGTTTAGTCATCGCCCACGTTCTAATTAGCCTGTTAAATTCAGCATAGTGAATCCAGTATTGGCAGATGTGGACTGATTCCCTGATTCTCAGGGGAAAATGGTAACAGTCAGACTGGTTTTATTTTGTCAGACTGGTTTTATTTTGTAAAGCAAGGCCTATTGTGTTCATGTTCAGCCAGAACTTACGGTCTGAGACAACTGCTACCATTCAACCTACTACTCCTTTCAAACTGATCAAAGGAGATCGAGATGTTCCTCCATTGATGTCATATCCCCCACCGGAAGGGGGTGCGATCATGTATGCAGTGTCTTCCATAAGTTGTTAGACAACACTTATGACTCCAGGATACAGCCCATAGTGCTTTTATACAAGATGGTTTGTGCTGCAGTCACACTGCATGACATCCGGAACAGCACAGTACCTAATCTTCTTCTCTACTATCCCCGATTCACCTGTAGTCTCATGTACGGCCAGAGACACTGGGGGGAAAAAAAATACCCCCAACAAAGTCATTTTCTGTGGTTTCTTTCTTATGTTTTTGGTTTGCGCAGATTACCGAGGAAACTTTCAGAGTTGCTTCTACTTCGGGGATAATTACAGAGTGGAGCAGAACGTTGGCGGTGTTCATCTCCCTCTGGACTCCCATGGCTTCACCGCACACGCACACAACGGCCTCCACCCAGGATGCACTGGCACCCCCCCCACAGGTACCGCCAGCCACGCGCCCCTAGAGAGGTCGGACTTCAGCTAACAGCCCTGGCTTGGCCCATGTGGCTGAACACTTTTACATTTAGCAGTCCTACACTTCATTTAGGAGGTCTATTAAAGATCTGTAAAAAAAAAGAAATACTTCCCTTTCAAAACAAAATTTTTTCATTGTCTGCTGAAACTTTCCTAGGAAAGACCTGCAAAAAGTGGCAAAGAAGAGTTTTAATAAAATCTTAATAAATAACCCCTGTAATGGGAGTTCTGGGACTTTTCTAACAGTATAAATATGAGTTTAGGATTTATTAGTAACTTCACATTCTGAATATGTCCTATGTCCCACTGGTCTGGGCAGGTTTCAGCCTGCTGTCGGATCTCGGAGGATGTTCCTCCCAGTTTCCTCCCAGTCCAGAGGACGGCGTCTTCTTCCAGGTGGGCGGATTTGAGCGTGGACTGAGTCAGATGTCCTCGGTGTACACAGAGACGTAGAGCCCCGCTCTGTCAGCCCTGGCGCCTCCGAACTCAATGCTCTGCTGTGCTCCTCCTCCAGAATTTGTCATTCTCTCATCGCTCTCCTGTACGTTGCTGCTGCTTTGATTTTCTTCCCATTTATCACAGTGTGACTGTTTAATGGTGTTTGTGTGTCTTTATTTACCTCCTAAACAGGTGGCCATTTTAGCGAATCTTCAAGGTTCGAAGATGATGGATATTCTTTGTAGCTTTTAAATTAGTGGTGACCTTTTTTTTAAAGAAATGTTCTGGTTATGAAATCTGCCCTCACTGGGAACACTGGGTTGCGATAAATTGAAATACCGGCCTGTAACAGAATCCCATCTCATCATTACTACATCCCCCAACACCTACATACGTTCTCAGAAACTCCTGTTCCTCTTTTGGCCGAAGTGTAGAACAAAAGAATATATAAATGGTTGCTGTGTTCTAAGTAAATGTTTGCAATGTTTGAATTTCTGAATGTGCTTTGATCCTTTTTCTCTTTCCTAGATGATCTGATTTGTGTATTTTCTGGAAGGTCGATGGGTATTAATATCCACCGAACTCTTTCCAGGTGTATAAAATGTACAGTTTGTTTAAATAATAATTATTATATGCCACTCTCTTGTCTCAGAAAATAAATTTCTCTTAAATATTGAAGACTCTTTTTTTCAGAGGTGAATGACGAGTAGACACTGCCCTCTAGCGAGGATTAAATGAATAGCTGAAGAGTTTAACTATTGCCTTCTTTGTACCCGAGGACTGTTTCAACCAACAGCGCAATTCTCAGTCGACAGTATTTAAAGTGAATACTTCAAAAAAAACCTTAAATGACGCTTATACCAAAGTGGTAACCACAGAATCCATCTCAAGCCCAGACAGACGGCGATGAAGACGGGTGTCTCAGCCCTCAGAATAAGCATGTAAACCCCCAACGCGCCACACTCCTGCGTGCTCTGGTACGTGCATGCCTGGAGACGCACACTGCTGCATTTTGGCCTTTTCCATTCTCGACTGCAGCTAATGTAATTAGCTGAGACGTTAACCAGACGTACAAACCTTGTGCAGCACTTTGTGTGTTCTTAGTGATAAGTCCGCACTACTACACCGTTACCCTAACACTCACTCACTGATCCGTGATATACGGAGTAACAATGCGCCAACTCTGTGCTGCTACAGTAGAAGCACCTCGCCCTGCAGCTACTCACTGCTTCTGAGCGTCAAGGAAAAAAAAAAATAGAATTCACATTTCTTACGTTTAAAACGACTTTTATGCATTCGCTTCATTCGTTTATTTAAAGCAGTTTTCGCCTTCCGCGTGCTCATGGATAGCAGGCCGAACTCTAACGTCAGGAGCCTTTGCTTCAACACCTGCTTTTATTTTCTTATAAAATATAATCCAGCACCCACATTTATTCAAGAAGCACCAAAATAATCGCTACGAAACGACACACCTATGTTCCATTACCACAGTAAACTAATAAACTAAATAAAAAATACATATGTATATCATGTAAGTGGAAAACGAGTACCGGCCTTTATAACGCTACAGTGGCAGAAACGTGTCAAATTCCCGTTTGTCATGGCGTTAATCAGGCTCGGGAGACATGGCCCGGTTGAACCGTTAACCAGAGCTTTTTTAACCTTGAGAAACACAATCGTGTTCGTGACAAGAAGAGTTTCGAAGCCCAATAGTGTAGTTCTGAAAAGAAGGTTACATGCTGCCATCTAGTGGAGTTGCAGGCAAACTATTTTATATATTCAGGCTGTCAAAACACATCTTGAACTAAAAATGTAGCATTTCATGTCGATATCTTTGGTAATCCAGTTTATATAATAATCCCTTGGTAAAATATCTCAATCTGGAAAAACATAACAGGTTTCCTAGAGCAGAAAGCAAAGATGACCTTAACAGCTGCAGGACGGAGTTCTAGATTACCCTCAATAACAGCTCCGGCTCTTCTTGCAGGAGGAGGCAGAGCGAACCGAGGCAAAAACACAACTGGACTCATCAAGTCTGGGAGACACGTTGTAGCCAATGTGTACCATCAATAGGACAAAACGGATCTTAAAACAAAAGAGGAAACAAACCTTTAAAGTAAAAAGATGGATTATATAAAGAAAAAAAGTTCCTTGAGTCATCACTTCATTTTCATTTAAAGCATTTTTCATTTAAATTGCTCTTTTCCAGGTGAGCTGCACAAGCTACATCTTAAAAGAATGAAGGTGACGTCTTCTCGTGTATTTTCACTGAGATGATCTTTATTGCTGACATCACTGACACAATTTGCCCCTTTTTCTTTTTTTTACAGCAAATATGGACGGTACTGCAAAAATGTAATTAGTAAATTAAGGGAGAACAGGGTATATTCCCATAAGCCATAACCCCCTGTAGCTGTGATTCCCGGACATTCAGCCATGCTATGGGATAGGCATGGAAGCAATAGCAGCTGCAGACGGGTGAGCTAGCGTTTCCAACACAGACATTCCTGCACATGAGGACCCAGGGAAGCAGACCGGAGTACAGATACATCACTATGTGCACAGATAGGAAGATCAGAAGCATCTACACAGTGGGCTGGTTTCTCACACACCTCAGAGGCGGTTTACACATATACGGATTTTTCTTTTTTCAGAATGAAATAGACAGAACATCTTTAAAAGTATTTGCGGCGAGAAAATAAGGTCCATACCCCGACCCCCGGCTACGTATTAGACTCCTGCCCGCCAGTTGGAGGTCATTGTGCCGTGGTGGTACACATGCAGGAAGGTCAAAGGTCATTGTGCTGTGGTGTGGAGCTGACTGGTCTTCTCCCGCAAGATGAAAAAGACATAGTGACAGGGAATCAGAGAAAGAAGGTACTGAAGCAGACAGTACAGTGGTCAAATACCAACACCAACACCAGTACCAGCATTCAACAATCAGGAGTGTTTTTTTGTCCAATCGATACTAAAATAATTTAACGTCAAGTTGCAAGTCATGTCTGAGGGCAATTTTTATACAACTCAAGCCATGTCCAGTCCTCAAAAACAAACATTAATATTCTATAATGAACGCCTGCATTTTCCAGCAAACACCAACATTTTCAAACACCAATAATCTCCAATGAACTTAAGAACTTAAGCCCATGTGAGAGGAGAAGGTTGTAGACACTTCCCAGTAATCACATACAGGGACGAGACACCAGACATCTCAAACCCCATCCTGCATCGAGACTCTTCTCCGTCCTGCACGCAGGTGGTGGACTGAACTTCCCCTGGCGGTACTGTGCAGCTGAAACACTGGCTGACTTCCAACGAAGACTGAACACTCACCTCTAAACTGAGTCACCAAGCACTTAAATTCACACGTTAAAAATATTTACTCTCCATTTTCCACTCTAACCAGGATTTCTGTCTGATAGTATTCTTAATACTCATCTATTCTTACATGGTAATATATATTTGATACAGACTACAAAGCACTTCTGCACGTCACCTTGGACAAGGGCATCTGCCAAATGTTGTAAGTAAACATTTCAGTTTGCTGGTGTGTGTTTTGTCATCGTCTTGTCTCAGTGTCAAAGGCAGACAAACCCCCCTCCCCCGCAACCCTGCATCAGTGATCGGCACACGGTGAGTAAACAACCCCAAACGACGTCACTAAACGCTAGAGACTAAACGCTAGAGACTAAACGCTTTGGAACTTCTTTGCATGCTTCTTGAGAAGAAGGGTCAATTTGGCATAAATATAAAAATATATAACAGAAATGCATTAACATCAATAGTATTGTAAGGATAGCATGAAGATTAAGTCTTAACCAGTGGGGTTTTGAGGAGCCGAGTACAAAGCAGAGTGAGAAAATATCAATTCATTTAACAGAAGGAATCTCAGTGATGTCTCGTACCTCCGTTCTGCACAATGCACGGATGTCGGAGAAACGGGCCATAACGCTCAGCGCGCTGCAGCGCACGCACAAAACAGGATCAACGCACAATCCTTCAAACACATGACCTCCTGGCTCAGGGTCAAGATCAGTGTAACTGCTGCACAGATGCCAACACCATCAATACCAACACTCGACAAAAACAGCTATTAGGGAAGCTACGCTGAGTTACCTCGTGTTGACAGATGCGTTTTGGCTGGTTCAGTGGTTTACTTTATTCAGCAGTTGCCTCCCTGCTAAACCAGATGATTTTTGCTCTTTCCTTTATGCACGGAGTCTGACAATTGTTTCTAAAAGAGCTTTAGCTTGATGGGAGCTTCAGCCTTTAGCTTTGTGTACTTGCTTAAGCGTATGTTTTCCCAATGAGATAACAATGCACTTGTGTTTACAGCGCAGGATAAGAATGTCTGCCAAATACTGTAAATGTAAACGAGCGAACTGGGTCCTGATTCTAGACCACATCTGGAATGGAAACCGATCAATGGAGCCACAGCCCTGTATGTCCATGAAGTTCGAGATATGGACTGGAAACCGGCATTCATCCTTTCATTTGAGATATGGACTGGAAACCTAAATTCACCCTTTCATCTTCACTTTTTGTTCAAGAAAGGCTGTCAAGCAGTGAGGAATCATTTACTGTACATCCTCTGTGTATATCCCCTCTGTATATTCTCTGTGTATATCCTCTGTCTATATCCTGGGTTAGGGTTATGATTAGCTTAGTCCAGCAAAGCACCAGAGCAGAAAAACAAATATTTAGACAGGATAAACTCATTCTATCTTTCTACAAAAACAAATGTCTATTAAAAAGACAAAAACATTTATTTCATGTTTCCACTACAAAAGCTTATAGAATATTTAAACTTTAAAAACACGCATTGCTTTTCTTTTGAGTTTTAACCCAGGTTCAGTTAAAAAGTTTAGGTCATGTAATAAAATTCTCCAGCATGTTGACCTGACGGTAAGATGGTAAAGTTGGTTCTATGTACTGGGTTCTGCAGTGAGTTTTAGGTGCTTGCTGGTTTGGAGCTGGTGAAGAACTGGCTAAGTGAGCTCTGCTTCAGGCCTCTGCAGGGTGCCCTGTCCTCACGGTTCCTCGTCCGTTTGGTCCGCTGGGATCTCCGAGCTTCTGCGCTGCGTTTTTGCTTCTTATTCTGGAACGGGCAGACGGTAAAGAAGCCTTTAGGTCCGAGCTGAAAAAAGGGGACTAATGTTGGCAGAGATATGGTTGCACAATATATCGCATTATCGCTGTCCCAATATTGGCCTTTGAAACACTGATATCACAGAAGTCTGCACTATACAGCTGAGCCTTCTAGCAAATCACATTTTTAAGCATGTGATCATCTAGGTAGTCCTGGTTTAATGGGGGGGTTTGGCTGAATCAAAGATTTCCAACAAACACACTTCGGTCCCAATACTGCAGGACAGTCCCTGACTATGTGACATTAAGAGTTCACCCCTGTGTTTTTAACAGACCCTCATCATCAACTTATGCTGCTTTATTAGGTCCCTCTGTGATGCACTGTCATCACATTCATCATCAGCCAATTCTTGACCAGTGAACCGCTGCCTGGATATCTGGCTGTTTGACCATTTGCCATGTCTTACCTCAGTGCCCTGCAATTTGCTTGTAGACTCATAATAAAGCTTCATAATCTATGAGTCAAAACATATTACAGGATTAAAAACGCAGGTATGAGACAGCATTTACCAGACATTACAATATAGAACAAGCTACTAATATAAATACTAATATCCCGCATACACAGCCCACGCAAGCCTGTCAAAACGTGCACAAGCTCACAGACCTTTTTCACCCCCGTGGACACAGCTGCCTCCTGCAGGGCTGAAGCAGACACCCAGCGGCTCTGGGGCTCTCTGTCCCTTTCAGTGGACCCACCCACACTGGCGCTGTACACCACATACGTTTGGTGAATGTGGGAGAAGATATGGACCACCTGCAGAGACATGAAAACCACACGCCAGACACGCCCCATCACCTCAGTGCAAGTCCCTGGAGTGTGAGACCTTTTAAGATGTCCAACAGAATCTGTCTGTTGGGGATGAAAGGCACTACTGAATGGAAGAACTCTTATACAGAGGCTGTTATTAAAAGAAGATTTAGCAAACCGCTTGAACCGGGGCAAATACGATGTGTTCAGGGGCAAATATGATGTATCCTTTGTGTTGTTCATAATTGTTTTGGCTTGAGTAACAAGTCCCATAAGCATCTTGCTCAAATTAATATGCATTTTCATTTTTAATTTCTCCATATTGTCAAAACCATATGCTTATGTCATATTAGCCTAGCTTTTCATAAGTGTTATTAAGAGTTATAGTGTGTCATTTGAAGTAATGTGCATTGAAAGGATGAAAGCTTTACTCAGAAGTATAGGATGATGTTCTTTTTATGATTGCTACAAAATTGCAGTTGTTGATCAGAGAGCTCATGAACTTTTGATAAGCGGTTAAACAACTATTATAAGTATAGAAAGGTAACGCTGTTGCAATATTAACATCTACAGTTTTACAACTGTATGATATGTGAAATGATAAATGAGGGCGCTAACATTATTTTTTAAAGCTTGAACAGTCTTCACACACACTGTATTTCCAGAAGGGCCTTCGTTAGTGTGGCACGCGCGCCCCAGGCGACCACAAAGCTCGGTCACACGTCACTGGTTCTCAACACGTCGGTCATAACGGTTTCACCTCATCACGGTGTGCTCGTTTGTCTCTGGTCTTCCTCGAAACCCCGACCTTGCGGAATGGAGGAGGACGTTTCTGAGGCCAAACCAAGTGAACGTGGACATCTGAAATGCAACGTCCAACAGGGGACAAGTCCTCTGGCGCGCAGACGACTCTCAGCTCGGGAAACGGTCCGCTCGGGAGTGAACGTGTAAGTGACGGTGAACTATCATCACCGTGACGACACCAAAACAGTAGGGGGTTGTGGGCGGCGCGGCACATGGCGTACTCCCGTTTTTTAAAGCGTCTTCTCCGTTCCCTTATTTTAACACTAACGACACCAAACCTGTTAGTCTGTCCCGAGATCACGAAACTCACTGAGCACAAACTGCGTATGTGCACGCATCTCGGCCGCTCGGTCAAACGGCTGTGAGGGAGCACGTGGGAGACGTCGCCGGTATGCCTCCCTACGGTGAGCGGCACCGTACACACCAGATTAAACACTCGTTAATCAAACTGGACAAGCAGCAGCAAACAGAGAATAACTCTGGAAGTAGTTGCCAACATTGTTACCCTTGGCCATTGCAAACCTTACCCTGTGTGCGTGGCATTAGGATTAATGGCTTTACATTAGCTAGTTAACTAACTTAATTGGACTTATGATGACAAGGAAACAGTTAAGAACAACTTGTACTGTACATAATTTATTACAGAAGGAGAAATGGCAAGAAGGATAACACAATTACCTTTAAACATCTTAACCAGGCCAGATTAACTGATCCCTGGGTGTCTTTACTGGACAACATACCAACCAACACATGGATAGAACATCTACTTTAAAAGAAAAAACAGCACTCTTTATGAAAATCCAGAGTGCAAGCAAATATGAACTAAAAGGGATGTTTTTGCATCTTGCCACTGCAAATCAGTCAATCCTCATTAGCAATCTCATAACGGCTGTCCGTAGCAGCCTTTTTATCCAATTTGGAAAGCTAATAATCTTGTGTGGTTAACCATTTTGCCTTTTCTGTCATGGGACTCATCACTGAAGCTTTTCACACAACACAAGCATAGCATTTCACCAATAAAACAGAAGCGACTGAAGAGAAAATGCTCCAAGTTAACTAAACCTCAGAGAGCTTGACCACAGAATTCCTCCAAAATGGCAGTTAAACCCAAAACACACTTCAGTTCGCGTCATCTGTCAAAGACGTATACTGGAGGCCCCTGAAAACCAAGGTAATGACTTGAAAGGCTAATCCTTTCCAAGTCTGTAAACAAATCCTTACACGACAGTGCGCATTAATATTTACATTTACGGAATTTAGCAGACACTCTTATCCAGAGCGACTTACTAAAGTGCTTTGTCATTTCCTCATAGAATACATCCTAGCCAGTACAGTAGTGTAGAAATACAGGGATCACTGCTGATGAAGTGCAAAACACATATGAGCTCAGACAACAATAAGTGCAAAAAACAATACCCTACAAAGTAGGCATTTAGGTTTAAGTTCCTTCAAAAATAAAAGTTTTAATTGTAGAATATTCCGAGTTCCTATTTGCCATAATTTCAGAGCCCATGCCATCATTTTGGCCACATGGCCCCTTGCAATCCTTGGAATGAGTGAAACCAACGAGTGATACTGTCACGGCACAGATGTGCACAAGGCTGTGAGAATGAAGTGCAGATCTGATGCTGAAACTAAGGGGTGGGAGTTCTAAAAACGTAGCCCTAAAAAGGCAGTAAACGTGAATGAAAGTCTGATACACCGTGTGTGGTCAGTTATTCCACCCCCAAAGTTTCAACTTTTCACAAACTGAAATTCTGTGTTGAAAAATGGACGATTTCTCCACTATCCTTGATTGGGCCCATCAGTGCAATAAAGATGGTGTCTCTTCCACAATTTGAAGATCTTTCAAATCTACCTATATAGTTGCCTGCCTCATTTTTTAAAATTGTTTGATTCCATACTTTTGCCTTTTATATTGGGTTTCTAAGACCATAGAATTGACTGCTAGAGCTCATCTGCAAGAATGTAAAGAATTGGGTGTCCTATTCTTGCCAGTCCCTCAACCTTACATGGTGACTTATGCCAGGGATTTGATGAAGTGGCAGGATGGCCATCTGGATGCAGTCAATAAAGTTTGTGGTTCCCCCTAGTGGTTATATATGGAAGCTGCATCAACGCTTTCATCTTTATGGTTTTTCACTGTATATTCCCCCCCAAACATTAATGCATAGTTTTGTAGTTTAGAACTTTCTAACTTAAGTTTATAACTCACTTAGAAGTTTGAAAAAGATGAAAAATGTATTGAGTCACATAACCTTAAATTCATTTATCCTTTATAATAATCAGTTTTTTGGCTAGTCAATCAGATAACGTTTTTTTTTCCAGTATCAAGTGAGGAGGGTCTTGCCTCAGTAAAGGATATGTACTTGGATAGTCAATTTGCCTCTTTTGGTCAGTTATACATTTGATCTCAAGCAACCCACGTTTCTACACACTCCTTCTACGCATCAAAAGTAAATGTTAAGTGCGTTATTGCTTTTCTTCGTACGTCCTCGTCACCACCACAAAATTAGTCATCACTACCACCTCTATAACTGTATAGTACAGCTTTGAACGTGCATCATAACTTCAGCACAAAAGACTGGATGCAAACCTGCCTGGTCTTCCTGACAGTCTTCATCTTCAGGAGATCAATCACTGCTGTCTCCTCTTATCCTGGCCATTAGTGTGAACATAGTTGGCCACTAAAATTGTATTCCGATTTTGATCTTTGATTAAATGCTATGTAATCAAATGTAATCATTATCCAATCACAGGCCCCAGCAACACTGGTATGTGGTTGCTATCCATCGTGGCAGGTTCTGAGTGAAGCTTGCCTTTAATGCTGATCCAAGGGCAGTTTAGTTAGAGTGACCAAGACAAAATGGCTGACTAGAAGTGCTAAGGAAAGTAGTTATGGAAGAGTTAAGGAAGGTGTGCTGTCACGTAGCTTAGCACAGCACGACTTCCAGTAAAAGAACTCAGAGGCTGTGTTTGAGATTTTTGAAAACCACCACAATGGGATAATTTAAGCCTAACTTGACCTGGAATGCCTTGGCATGCATGGTTAGGAGGTTCGTTAATGCTTATAGGTTTTGCTTTTCAGTTCTGGAATGTTCTCTGCTAGTCATGAACGAAGAGTGATGTCATTTGTGTACTGCATTTCATGTGTTTCCCCGCTGTTATGATTACTTTTGCATCAGACACAGAATGCTCTCCCCTGGGTCGTCCCAGCCTAAGGTCTAATAACAAAGCTGAATTTCATTCGGGTTGAACAAAAAAGACTTCAATGTGATTATTTTTTGTTTCCACAGGAAAGGAAGAATCACATTCAAAAACTATGTGGCGAAAGTCACCCAGAACCCTTTTTTTGACGGTTTCATTATAGTCTCTAACATTCTGGATACTGTTTTTATGGCCCTAGAGACAGATTACAACCTAAAATACAAGAATTTTAACTTCTTCATGGTGAGTGTCTTTAAAAACCAGATAGAGGGGGAGTGAGGGAGTACAGAAGGCTAACCAACAAATCTCTTATTTCCTTGTTACAGATTGCAGAGGATTTTTTCATGGCAGTGTATATTATGCAGTTTTTAATGAAAGTGTACGTGGAGCCTAGAACGTATTGGAAGAACGGTTATAACATGTTAGATGCCGCCATCTTGGTGGCTTCTGTTATAATGCTGGCCACGAATGGAGGTGGGTTCGGCTCACACAGCTACGCGGGCACCATCCGTGCGTTCCGATCCTTGAGACTCCTGAAGGCAGTCTCCATTATTCCAGAAATACAGGTGAGCACCAATAGATCAGGAATTGGGTCACACCTGGTAGTCAAAAAGTAGACCTGCAGACTGCGTCTTAACGGTGCTGTTCTGTGCTTCGTAGGCCATATGTACAGGAATTTTCAGGACCATGAAGGGGGCTGTACATGTACTTGGGCTGATGTTACTGCTTCTCTTCAACTTCGGTGTCATCGGTTGTTTCTACTTCGGTAACCCTGACCCTGAACACTGGGGAGATTTGCCCTCTTCTATGTTTACCCTCTTCATGTTATTTACAGTAAGTTGTAAGTTTTAAAAATCTCTTTAAATATTACAGCTCATCTTGACCACTCTGCTCTGCAGAGGCAGGCCTACTCATTTAAAAAAAAAAACCTGACATATTTCATGATTTGAAGCAATATATTTTACATTTACTTTATCGTGCAAGCTTTGATAATTTGTTCCATTTAAAGATGCCATCCATTAGGTGCTCAACAAAACAGAGCACACAGCCACTCACTCACTCTTATGTCCCATTACATTTGAAGCTGGATGGTTGGACACACCTGCAGAAGGCGTTTGATGATTTAGGACTGAACGGTAGTCTTGGCTTCACCATCGTTTTCATTGTGATCGCCTGTTTCATCATCTTCAACGTGTTCATTGGAGTGACAATCACCGAGGTGGAGGTGAGGCATGGAGCGTAATGGTCCCTTTAAATGACCCCTCCTGGGTCTGCATGGCAGTAGCCAGACACAGCCAACCAAGGCGCCAAAGCAGAGTGTGCGTCTGAACCGTCCGTTATGAATGTGCTTCATAGAACCGCTACAATATGAGAGACACTTTCCACGTAGCATGAAAAGGGCTCTGGAAGGAAGGCATGGGGGAGTACATGGAAGTGACCTTTGAGAAATGACCTTTGTTATTAGAGAAGAGCTACAGGAGGGTGGTCCTGGCTCTCCCCCCCTGCGTGTGAGGAATGGTCCTCGGCTACAGGGAAATATCTGATCTTTGCAAATTAGATTTAACAAGGTCAGAGGAGTCACCAGCCAATTTAAATCTGTGTCAGGTTTTTGCTATTTGGTTTGGAATTTATTACTATTGCTCCAAATCAATAAACACAAACAGCACGTATAAGGGAGAGAGCATAGATGAAAAAATCCCCATAGTTTGGTGCCTGGAGTCAGTACTATAGCAAGTGGTGGCTCTATGTAGATATAGGGTTAGGGGTAGATATAGGGTGAGTAAAATTTGGCAAGCCAGATCGCTCTGCTTTTATTTCTTATTCTACTCTTGTAAAAATTAGAAGGCCATTTCTCCTACTGCTAAGATCGAACCACTAAACATTCCTTTCATTTATCTGTCCATCCTCTCATAGGAGCCTTCTGGCTTTGATATATTTTCTACATATTAAATTGTCATTGGCTGGGACTTTAACATGTAGGAAGAGCAAAATGGAGGCGACTGAAAAGAAAAACAACCACAGCTACCTTTTCATATTACTCTCCTGCTCTCAGTCTCTGAAGTTTATTTAAATACATTTCAAAGCAGTCTCTGACTGCACTGTCTGTGTGTTCTGATTCACGTGGATTTTTTTCATGTTTTCCACACCCCGGGCCAAACGTCAAACAGTATTCAGTGAAGACATTTGAGGCTGAGGTTCAGAGTGAGAAGGAGACACGGGTTTCCCTAAAGAAAAAAGCCATTATCCAGCAGTGTGAAAATAACACAAGAAAGCTGATCCAGAATCAGGTAAGCATTAGTTTTAAAAAATTACCAGGGCAGGGGTGAGACACACAATCCAGTGAACATGGACATTTTCTTACTATTTATGCACTGGACGTGTGCAATTAATTCAAAATAATAAGAAGTGTTAGTAGGCATGAATCTAATACAACATGGTGGTCCACATGGTAACATTTAAGAATTTATGAGTAACGTAATCCCAGTAAATCTCAGGATTTAGTAATTTCTAAGGGATTCTCTTTTTTGACCAACTATCCCAACATTGCACCTGATGCAAGCTAGTCATTTTAAGGACTTATTTTTTAAGCATGACCTATTTTTAACTTTATATTTTTTATACCATGTTCAGATGGGTAATGAACAGCATTTTACCAGGTTAGCAGAGCATCTGAAGAACTCAGTCCTTCACACAGATTCCATGGTGGTGAATGATGGCTGTACTGGTCTGTCATTTATAGACACCTATCTGAGCATCTTGGAACACCAGAAGATCACCATGAACAAGTGAGCTACACCAACTTTCCATCTCGGCCACCTCCCCAATCGCTAACCTACAAACATCAGCCTCATTAACACTCTTTTGGCCCTTAGATGTGGAGTGTCTTCTGCAGTGGCATAATTGGTTTTACTTTTAGTGTAGCAGGTTTTGATTACAGATGTGTTATATTCTTTTTTTTTGTTGGGGCTGTTTTAGCTAAATATTGGGGGAATAAAATTAGGTTGCCGTGTTAACATAAGAGAAACCAGAAAGAATCTAGTGCAACAGGTTTCAGAACAGTTCATGATCAGAAGACCACCTGAAGTTAAGAGTCTCAAACATTTACTTTGATTTAAATGGTTCTTTTCTTTCTCAGAACATCGTCTGACACAAATGCTGAAATTTAGCTAGTAAAAGCTTTTTTTAAATTCAAGATATAAAATGATTGTGCCTGTGATTATCTGAATTATTAGTTTCTCAAGCAATGCTTCAAGTTTAAGTATAATAACCCTCATCAGGCAAATATACACAGTCCTGAGAATGCCTATTATTGCAGTCTAGGTATTGATCCAGGGTGCAGGTCATTATAAGTCAGTTATTGATTGAGGGCACAGGCTATCAGCGGCTATGTACTGATCAGATATGCTGGTTATTACAAATTAGTTATTGATCATGTGCACTGGTTATTATAGGCTAGTTACGGATCGCTGGCCCCGTGTTCACGAGTTCTACGTTAAATCTACTTCTGACGGCTATGTCTCATGTATTTCTGCTCACTCTACACAAGCCTCATCCCTCCCATCACCCAGGGTCCAAAAATCCAGATTAAGACAAATACCTTCACTATATTTGGCAAATAAATTGTTTTGAGTTACCATTTAATTTTATAGTACCATTGAACTTTGTAATGCTTTGTAGTGAGCCGGTTCCTGCTGCATTGTTTTGCTAACTAACAGTACGTACTGATTTAACATGCAGTGTTCCGATAGTCAAAAACACGTTTAAACTCCAGTTTTGTTGTGTCAATATGAACGGGTAGGTTGCAGCAGCTCTGTAATGAGGCTACGTGCATCTTCAGTGAGGTACTGGAAGAAGACCTACTCCAGCAGGCTCTGAAAGAGCGGAATAGTAGAAGCAAGAAGAAAATGTCCAAAAGCATCAAAAAATAAATACACAAACACACTAAATTCTGCATGAATGAAATGCCTGTCGTCTGTATCATTTGATAGACACATCATCCCTTTTATTTAATTTCACAGGCAGGGTCAGAACCTTAAAGGATTTTCAGTTTTGCCATCTGCTTCTTTTCTTATTCCCCTGGAGTAAAGCTAGCATCCTCTCTTACGGTGTTCTTTTCCATTCTAGCCAGTGGAATTAGCCTGATAGCATTCTTAACACTGACCCATCTACATTTACAGCATTTAGCAGACGCCCTTATCCAGAGCGACTTACAGAAGTGCTTTGTCATTTACTCATAGAACACATCCTAGCCATCTATTGTCACATGATAGAGAATATAAAAACACTTTTGTATGTTGCTCTAGACAAAAGGTGTCTGCCAAACACTGTGAAAGTGGATACAACTACTTCACTGAGGATGAAACTATAAAATCAGCCTGTACAACCTTTAGCCGATTAGCCAGGTGCAACTTTAACTGCATTTAGTAAGTTGGCAAAAATGTAAACTTGATAATTACACACAATTAGGCATGTTTGATTCAGAAATGGTGGTGGTCATTTGATACGTAGGGGCCCTACGTATATGTATTAAAACAAAAACAAACAAAAAAACAAACAAACAAACAAAAACACCTAGTCACCTTAAAATGAGCCATGCTGAATTCCCTTGATTCTTGCCAAGTTTTAATGGTTCTGTATACTGCACTATTAATCTGAGAATTTCCTGAAGTCGAAAAGCAAAAGGACAAGCAATGAAGAGGAGTCAGGCGAAGAAGACTACTGAACCTCAGCACAAGACAGGCGAGGAAGACTACTGAACCTCAGCACAAGACAATTCATTTCCATATAGCTCACATTCTTATACCACTTATAATTAATTTATGTATTAAAACATCTATTAATTTATTTTATTTTTTTTTGTGTATGTGCATGTTGGTTGCTGTTACCTGGGGTTATGTTTTCCATTTTATAGTAGGCCAAAGACCTGCTTCATATGGAATTAAAAAGTGTCAGAAACACTCTGGTATTTTTGGTATTACGCCACCCTCCCCACAGATGCTGATCCCAGCTGATCAGCTGCCCTGCGTGGGTCTGCTGACCCTGTGAATCTGGACCAATATTTTAGGTCTTCATTAACATCATCAAAAACACCAGTTGAAGTTACATTCCACCATTCCAGTTCAGTTCCAGAGACCTGTACTGTCTAACAGCAAGGACAGCTAACCATGTTCTTGCTGAGGCCAAGCTCCCTACCTTGTCGCACGTATGTGCTGTATGTACTGTATGTAGCTAATGTGACCAGCAGAAAATAACTGAATGGCACTCACCTCTCCCAAGTACTGAAAAGAATCTTCATCTGGTGATGTTCCCACAATCCTCTGCACTTCAGCACTTAACAGGGCTCTGTGCTTCTTCCCCGGGATGTCTTCCTCCAAGAGGATGCTGGGTAATTCCCACATTCCCGCCAATAGCCCTGGCAACAAACAACAGTCATGCTTAAATCTACATAGTTTTAGAATTAAGATTTTGCTGTTCTGAATGACTCAAATTTATTTTCAGGTCCACAGGAAAAATACAGGAGCAGGTCAGTAGGTTTGGCCAATGAGAAGCTGAAAATCTTTTGTGGGACCCTGCACCTGTGCTTGGCCTCTGGATGACCCTGTACCTGTGCTTGGCCTCTGGATGAGCAGGTACTGAGGCTCATCCTCATCCTCTGTCATTCGGCATCGCAGGACACAGGTCACCATCCTCTCCACACGAGGGGCCTTTCTGACTGGCTTGCGGGGGTAATTCTGCACTCCCAGATCACGGGCCCAGCCCTCAGACAGGCACAGTTTACAGCTACTGTCGCCAGCTGCTTCACAAAAACAGACAGAATGACCCCCCCCCATTTTGGAAAGCATGCCGTAGTAGAGGATGGCGACCGAAAACGTGACTTACAACAGTCCTCTATATCAGGAACACAGGGACTTTGCACTGAGTCTGGATTACTCAGGGGGCTTTTAGCATCTGTCTCTTGGATTAAGATCACCTGCAACATGTGGAATTACAGTCTTAGACCTCTGAAACGTCTGCGGCAGCTCCCGGGTATGAGGCAGACTATGGGTTACCTTTCGATAGGCATGGCAGTGTGTCTGAACAGGACAGCGCGCACAGAGGGGGGATTTCGGCCTGCACACCAAGGCGCCCAGTTCCATCAGAGCCTGGTTGAACTGGCCAGGTCTCTCTGGATCCACAATCAGGTTGCATATTTCCCTAACATGAGAGAAAAGATTAGGAGACGTCTCCCTTTTCCATCATCATCTTAACACACACAATTCAGAAAAGAGATGAAAATGATCATTTCCATATTTTAGCACAAGTTTATGAGTAGTGCATATGGATAAATCACAGGTCTTAACCATAACCTTTGTTTACAGCACTTTTGTAGACAGTTTACAAACTGATTTAGAGACCTGAACAGTCTTCTTTAGACTTATTTAAATAATTACACTAACTGATTACATTTGTAATGGAGTAAATAAGGAATCGCCAGAATTCCCTTTAATGCTACTTGTTAAATCTCTACTGTCACTGAGCTTTTGTAAAAGGGAATGCAAAATCTTCAGTGGAGTTCTGAGCACTGCAGACACCGACGTACCACAGGAGGTCGGTGACCAGGGAGCTGGTGCAGTCTGCCCCGATGGCCCGCAAACGACACAGCACCCGCGTCACGTTCCCATCGACAGCCCCTGTAACCTAGGCAACACGCATGCTGAGAGAGGCTGAAAAAAACCCAGTCATTTTAAACTTAGCCTAGGTTCTGCTTGTCATGCAGCCCAAACATTCAGTCCAGGGCAGGACCCAAATCCAGATCCTGTTCACGTGTATGTAACCACCGAGCAGATAGATGGAAGGACTGGTCACCTTTTGTTGCCCTGACACTGAGATGCAGGCATGGAGCATGGAATTAAGGGAATTATGGGATTAAGGGATTAAGAATCAGGTGTGAACAGCCTCAAATGACAGGGAGGAGGAATAAACATACCAATACAACCGTAGACAAGAGAGTAGGGACAGAGTGATTGCCATGCAGACGAGTGGATACACAGCCAAAACACCAGGCAAAAGCACCAGGCAAATAAAGACTCAGGGTTCTGACTCCACTCATACAGCGTTTTAGCCACAGGTGTGAGTAAGATGCTGGGGTTTTTGCCACGTGTCTTTAAGACCCTGCTGCTCAAGGCTGTGGTGTCTACGCCTGTTTATTCCAGGCCTCTACACCACCACTCGCTTATACTACAGAGCAAGCGCAAAGGAGGGAACCACAGAATAATCACTTCAAACAAACACCTGAACACCTAAAGCAAACATCTGAAGCCGTCGGAGAGACCAGGTCATTCTGCTAAGACGTTGGATAAGACAGAAGCCTGGTATGTTGGAACTTGGACCAAGTCTAGTTTTGGACCGTACTGCAGGGCGAACGGTGACTCACCATTGGCATTTTTTTTTAGCCTAGTCTAAGACTTAATCAAGGCCCATAATGCTCAGCAGAGAACAGAGGAGAGGTGTGAACATATGTGATGATGATGACGACGACGACGACTATGGAGGCTTACCAGCCCTAGGGCGATGGAGCCAACAGCCCCCGCGGTGTAGCGGCCCACCCCGGGCAGCCATTTCAGAAGCCCCTGGGTCGTCCGCGGCATCTCCCCGGCCAGCTCAGACATCACCTGCAGCAATCACACACACACATACACGTAGAACACTGCCATATTTATTAAGAGATTTAACGTTAAACAACAACAACAACCACCACCACCACCACCTTCTGTGCTCCTTGGTGCAGTCTCCGCCCTCGAGAGTAGTACCCAAGTCCCGCCCACATCTCATTCACGTCCTGCCAAAAAAACAGCAGGCATTGCTGTGTTAAGGCAGGAGGGAGGCCTGGCCCTTTTCCAGACTCAGTTTCTGACCTTATTACCTCCACTGAAGCGGCAGCAAGTTCCTGCACTGTGGGCCACCGCTGTTATGGAGCGAGAACAACACTGTCACCATTCAGGAAACTGTTGTACAAAAATGCTAGACACACACACATGAGAGGTGGCTTGCCTTCATCCATTTGTTGTAGTAGTCGATTACCGTGGCAACCTGAGTCTGCTGTAGCATGACTTCCGAGACCCACACTGACAGGAGACAGAAGAAGGTGGTACCAGATGAGTACTTCATCCTGCCTCACAGCCCATCTAACACACGAACCCTCAAACGCGCACTTACCGGCATACGTCCTGATGTTCGCATCCGTCTCCGTCATCGCCTTTCAAGACAAAGGATGGAATCATCATTTCAAGCAGGAGACATTTACATTTTACAGAACACCGAGATGTGGATGTGAAGTACTTACCACTGTGCGCCAGGGGAGGTCTCTCTTGGACTGATCGTACCAGCGCAACAGACGAGAACGGAAGAGCGAAACTTCCGCAGGCTCGTTAAAGAAGTGGTACGAGGATGGTCTCGCGCTCTCTGCTGCTTGGCAGAAAAGACATCTGATCTCACCGGCACACTTTGGAAACTAGAACTGACCACTGAAAGCCAGAACTGACCGAACACCTCGGTACGTGCCTCCTCCGGGCGCACGTTTCAGGCGGCGTGCAGCTGCGCCGACACGGGCGACTTACCTCCTCCAAGTCGCAGCTCTGCTTTCTTTTTGGCTTGCCCAGCTGGTGTGTTTTGCGGCGCGGCGCGTTTCCCGGCTCGCACTGCAGGGCTCCGCTTGCGCATTGTTAACCTCGAAGCACGTGCATGTACACGCCAGTAATCATTCCATCAGACGTGCAGCTTGCACGGCTCCCGGGGAGCCGCGCTCGCTAACGTTGCGCTGTTATATAGAACTAAACTCGGGCTTCCTCGAAAGTGTTTTTGTGGAAGCGATATTCAGGGAACGCCAAACTTTTCGGGGCGAATCCTGAACACACAACCCCGCCACAGTGCGCCCTGCCTCCAAGGCGGGGCTCCACAACCAATCAAACGTCATCTTTATAACTCTTGCAAGGAAAAGACGTGTTACCGTATGTCTTATAATAGCTACATGGGATGTCATGTATTGATATTTATTGCACTTGAAAAATCAAATGTGTTTAATATATTTAAAGAATAAATCCACATCTGTCTCGTGACGGTCAGGAATCTGTATTCCGCACTTCAGGCTCTGGAACAGAAGACGGATGTTGGGGTTTCATTACAGCGAATACTTATCTGGTAATATTCTCTGAAAACAACAACAGTAAAATGAATGTCCAAGTCTATTTTTACTCATACCTCTTAAAATATGCACTTTGTTTGCCAGTAAGAGATCAGCCTGAACTTGGTCCGTGCTCATGTACAGCAGTTCAGCGTTGTGCTAGAAAACGCAGGCAAGCTTGTTCAAACACAATCATTCATTTGGTGTCCGACATTTCAGCCCTGATTTAACGGACGTGTGGACGCATTTCAGTGGCGCGCAGCTAATGTTTTGCAAACATGAATCTGATGTCACGGATGAGAAAAATAACTAATTTTCTTTCACGCGTTTAAGTCGCTCAAACGTGTAGAAGGATAAAGACTTTCCACAAGGGGGCGCCATGTAACAGCGTCACTTAGCATCAATAACACCGTGTCCTTGTTGTTTTTGTTTTTGTTTGTTTGTTTGTTTTTGTGTGTGTGTGTGGCTGGCTTGGCGACCCTAGTGCAGAACCAGAGGGTGTGAAACACGAGCAGGCTCACCATGAAGCAGTCGAACAGAGCCGGTCCCATGGCAGTGCGCACGTGTTCCTCCACCACCGGGTAGGAGCGCACAAAGTGCTGTGTGGAGACCAGGAGGTAGTTTGTGAACATTGATCTTTGTCTTTCTAACATCGTGAGGATGAAATATAAGATCGTTAACATTTAAAAGTCATCACTGAGCTAAAACGGCACAATAATACAAGAACTTTGCATGTGTGTCGTCAACTTTCAAGCTCCCTGTGGGAATCAGATAGGAAAGCAAAAATGTTTATCCAACTGGGGACAGTTGGTTAGAAAAAATAACTTTTATTTGAAAATCCAAAAGTGCCAAAGCATGTAGCATGTCTATTCTCTCTCTCTCTCTCTCTCTCTCTCTCTCTCTCTCTCTCTCTCTCTCTCTCTCTCTGTGTTTGAGAGAGTGAGAGAGATGCATTTTTACCTCCAAAGCCAGGCTTGCTTGTCTTTGAGTGTCTGCATGTTCCAGATTGCCCATAGCACAGAGTAGATGGTGAATCACACCAAGATGAATCAGTTCTTCAGATATGTCTTGCTTCTCCTCGGCTAACATCCTGTGATATTAGTTGGTTATTTAACACCATAATGTCCAAAACACATGCATATACACTACAGCAGGATGGACATATGTACATTACAATACACTGTGACTAACTTATGGAATGTTTGCATTATCCATAATTATGTTTCAGTTCACAGTTGTTTTACATGTTTCCATGTTTCAAGTCAAGTAAAAATCAAGTTACAGAATACAGGGGTGTATTATGTGTTTACATGTTTCAGTTCAGAGCTATATTATGTTTTTATATGATTGTATGCTGTATTGTGTGGTTACGTTTCATCAACTTTCTCAGTTTGAAATTACCGAAGGACTTTAGCTGCAGCTGCCTGCTGGACAAACAGTGGTAGTGATTCTGTCATCTTCACCATCTCTGGATCTACAGGAACAACCAACCACAGATCAGCATTACTGGGCCTTATGCAAATGAGGGGGCTGACCTGAAAACCTGGTAAGAGGTTTTAAGAGGAGGAAGTGAGGTTGCACCCTGAAGGATCTTGTGTTTGCAGACTCCCTCTCTGGCTGGTTTTAGGAGGGTGACTAGCGCACGGAGCAGAGCAGGTCTCACCTCTGTCTGCTGCAGCTCTTTGATAAGCTCTATTGCTAACAAACAAAAACACACAAAGCTTCACAAATGATGCACAAGCAGAAAGAAGCTTTATACCAATATCATCACCTCAAGGTAAAAAATCTTCACAACACAGCCTTTCGGTCAGTATAAGCCATGCAAAAATAACCACGGTTACCCTCATACTGCACCTCCAAGTGTAGAGACCGCAACAAATTCAGCAAGGGTTCTACAATACTCAGGTGAGCCGTCTTTACAATAACCTGCACAAAAGAATAAACGCTTATGCAAGACTAAAGGTATGGAAAAGAAAATTATTTTGCAAATGTGTTGGAGCTTATGCTGTATAAACATCCAATGGATGTGCACATTTAGATGTGAAACGCCTGTGGAAATGTTCCAAAGACATGGCTTTGTAACACTGTTACCTGTTGCAGAGACATGGCTTTGTAACGCTGTTACCTGTTGCAGAGACATGGCTTTGTAACGCTGTTACCTGTTGCAGAGACATGGCTTTGTAACGCTGTTACCTGTTGCAGAGACATGGCTTTGTAACGCTGTTACCTGTTGCAGAGACATGGCTTTGTAACGCTGTTACCTGTTGCAGAGACATGGCTTTGTAACGCTGTTACCTGTTACAGAGACATGGCTTTGTAACGCTGTTACCTGTTACAGAGACATGGCTTTGGAATGTTGAGACATGGCTTTGGAATGTTACATGTTACAGAGACATGGCTTTGGAATGTTGAGACATGGCTTTGGAATGTTACATGTTACAGAGACATGGCTTTGGAATGTTGAGACATGGCTTTGGAATGTTACATGTTACAGAGACATGGCTTTGGAATGTTGAGACATGGCTTTGGAATGTTACATGTTACAGAGACATGGCTTTGGAATGTTGAGACATGGCTTTGGAATGTTACATGTTACAGAGACATGGCTTTGGAATGTTGAGACATGGCTTTGGAATGTTACATGTTACAGAGACATGGCTTTGGAATGTTACATGTTACAGAGACATGGCTTTGTAACGCTGTTTCCTGTTACAGAGACATGGCTTTGTAACGCTGTTTCCTGTTACAGAGACATGGCTTTGTAACGCTGTTTCCTGTTACAGAGACATGGCTTTGTAACGCTGTTTCCTGTTACAGAGACATGGCTTTGTAACGCTGTTTCCTGTTACAGAGACATGGCTTTGTAACGCTGTTTCCTGTTACAGAGACATGGCTTTGTAACGCTGTTTCCTGTTACAGAGACATGGCTTTGTAACGCTGTTTCCTGTTACAGAGACATGGCTTTGTAACGCTGTTTCCTGTTACAGAGACATGGCTTTGTAACGCTGTTTCCTGTTACAGAGACATGGCTTTGTAACGCTGTTTCCTGTTACAGAGACATGGCTTTGTAACGCTGTTTCCTGTTACAGAGACATGGCTTTGTAACGCTGTTTCCTGTTACAGAGACATGGCTTTGTAACGCTGTTTCCTGTTACAGAGACATGGCTTTGGAATGTTGAGACATGGCTTTGGAATGTTACAGAGACATGGCTTTGGAATGTTGAGACATGGCTTTGGAATGTTACATGTTACAGAGACATGGCTTTGGAACACAGTTACCTGGACTGTGCGCACAGTCTGAAGCACAAGCTGCTGGGTTTTTGGGCAGTTGCAGGATAGCAGTGCCACCAGGCCTTTGTACACCTGCTGCTGGTATCTGGGGTTCCCATGAGCCAATGCCTCCAGCAGGACAGAGGCTGTGTGCTGGGTCTCCTCAGCACAGGCTGTAGCCAAACACTCGGCTACAGCCCTCACACCTCCAGTTCACAGACACAGTGGGAAGTAGTGGGGAAACTGGCATTCATTCATCTACTGATATCAAATGCGTTTGATTTTGTAAAGCTGTGAGAAAAACATATTTTCTAAAATATTTTCAAAACCAGGCCAACCTGACAAACAACAAAGCAGATATTTAATAAAAATAACCATCGTATTAGTTCAGCTTGGATAAATGAGTGCTATCTTATACCAAACTCACATTGTGTGTCATAGACCAGAATGACCTGTCATAGACCTCATAGACTGCTATCCACTATGACCTGTCATAAACCACACAGACCACTGTGACCTGTCACTGACCATATAGACTGCTATGACCTGTGTCATAGACCTCATAGACCACTATGACCTGTGACATAGACCATACCGTAGCTTTCACAGATGATCTCCTTGTACTTTCGGCCAGTGTTAGCGATGATTCGGAGCAGGTGCAGAGCTTGCGTTTTCGCCTTCTCTGTGATCTGACTGTGTCCCAGAACCTCCAGCAGGGTGAGCACTCCACCCATCTCCAGAAACTCCATCAGATACCTGTGACTGTCAACAAGGGGAGGCTACAACATCAACCTGACCTCAAGGATGTTTGATGTGATCTGTTTAGCAACGCAACTGGGCCAGCTATATACCTATATTATTATAGGTAATAATAGTAAAGGAAAATAAAGAACAAAACAACAACTACATTATCATTATTATTATTATTATTATTTTACAACCCTTTGTTATGTGATGGATGTTTGGCTTGGGAGTTGCTGAGGACTGGTGTGCAAGTGTCTGTGTTTAGCAGGTGGTGCTGTGTGTACGGCTGGAGAGACTCAGGGAGCAGGTCTTACCTGCCGGCAGCTGAGAGGAACACCTCCAGTGCTCTCAGCTGAAGTTCCAGATATGTGCCAAACATGTAGCTGAAAAGGCTGCAGTAAAGGAATCATGTCACTACTGATCAGTGTGTGCCCTGGAGCAGCCTGGATGGGCCATGCCAGTCCTTAACTAATGCCCTGGAAAAAGAGCTCCACCTTCAGCCAGACTGCAGAGCTATCTCCTATATTCAGCCAACACCAAACTGTGCAGCGTCGATGAAACTGCACTACAACACGTACTCTACTTTGAGAATGCTAAATAGGTGTGATCCAAGATGAACACTGTTTGCATGGATACGTTAGTCTCATCCAGGCAGTGATGCGAGCGAGGAACAGGCTTCCAGCCTGAGCAAACTCCAGCTCCAGCTCCATACTTGTCTTTCCGGCATTACGTGTCAGGAATTCCTGCAGCATGGAAGCTCGGGCAGACTTATTGCCCTGGTCCCACTCGTGCAGAACACTCAGCACCAGGCCAGTAGCGTCTCGCTCTTTACTAGTAAACATGCTGGCATGGAAACTGCAAGGGAACGTTGTATTAGTGCTGGACTAGATGACAGAGGACTAGTATATACCTTGTAGTCACTACTATTACAATGAATTGCTGAAAATTGACAGTGTGATTCTCTGTACACTGCCAGTGTACACAAGTTATCTGCTCCCAAATGTACTGTTTCAGAGAGTGAGGTCTGGCATTGCTGGTACGTCAAAGCTTCTTTAGATCTTCCCGAGTGACTCACTTCCTGAATGCAGTGTAGTTTGTTTCTTACTTAGTAGCAACATTAAAAATAACATTCGTTGTCTTGATATCAGAAATAAGCTGTCATTTAGAGAAAATAACGTCTGTTATTTTGAACGGAAAAAAAAATTGTGATCTCGAAATAACAGTAGGTTAACTACAACCCCCGCCCCCCCTAAAAAACCCCACTTTTTTCTGGACTTCCGAATGGTTAATACGTTACTGACTATATCGCCATCATAGTTATGTAGGTAAGGTTATGTAAGGTTACGTCTTATGTTGCGAGAGAGAGAGAGAGAGAGAAAAGATACATTCTTCATGACCGAAAACTGAGTCTTGTTTACCACTTGCGAGGTGTCACGGCAGGGAACGTTCAGATCTCGATGATGTGTACGATTGCTAGGCAACAACAGCTACACGCGCGTACGGTGTCCATTGAGGTACAGATAGGGCACGTGCTGGCACATACACTTTTATCCTGCTTTCGCAGATGCACAGGTGACATTTTTTTAAAAATTCAAAAACACTTTCTTTCTCTTATTTTCTTGTAAAAGGATATTCGCAGGTGTGCTACCATCGAGGCACCACTGCAGATCCATTAAAATTGTTGTACACGTTTATTTCAGATGATCAAGACAAATTAATTTCATCTATTTGTAATTGTACGTGAATATATTTTGTAATCTTTCCAATCTTAGTGCGTTTTTGTCGTCTAAGTTCTTTACTGATAATGACAGGATTTTCTGTAGTATTTATTGAGCACGGGCCAACAAAAACTCCAGCACGTACAGCACATGATGGATCTAATTGCTGGATCTATAATTCTATGGCAGGCATTATATGTGTTACCATATTAATATGCTAATAACCACAAACACAATTCACTATGTCAACATAAAATAAACAGAACTTTGTTTGCAGTGACGTTTTACTGGAAAGAATACAACTTTTAACATTTTTCTGCAATGTCAGCTTAACATCTAATTAAAGTCATATAGGAACTGGTAAAAATGTCAAACAAGCTATTTATTTTGAATAAACCTTATTTAGTGCAGGTTTGGTCTTTTCCTTCATTAAGAATGTGTGTGTGTGTAAGTGTGTGTGTAAGTGTGTGTGTGAGTGGGGTGTGTGTGGGGTGTGTGTGAGCGTGTGTGTGAGCGTGTGTGTGAGCGTGTGTGTGAGCGTGTGAGTGTGTGTGTGTGAGTGTGTGTGTGTGTGTGTGTGTGTGTGTGTGTGAGTGTGTGCTGGAAGGCTGGAAGAGAGTACTGTGTCTATTCCTTGACAATAAAGATGAAGGCAATTTTCCTCTAACTTTTTGTCATTCTGAACTTTCTGAGTTTCCTGTTAATGATTAATGATGACCATGTCAAAGACACCTGATTCCTTACCTGCAGAGGGAGAGGGAGACAGGAACAGAATCAGTACTGAATCACAAAGAAGAATTTAATCTTTATAGCTGTAAACAGAGCTGGAAATTTCTGAGCTCCATGTCCACATGGGCAGCTTCCATCTCTGTCTGCCTCTCTGTCAGATGCTAGTCCTGCAGAACACAACCAGCTTTCTGGGCAGCTGTGCTAACACACCACAACCACTCACAAGCTGTAACTTGAAACAAATATTCAGAAAAGACCTTTATGTTATTAGGTTTTATTTACATAGCTATCATCTTCTTCTTTATTGAGTTATATCCACTATATCCATTGCAGCCTGTGTTTTCCCAGGATGTCCATGGACAGTGGCTGGATGGATATGTAGATGGGGTTCAAGTCTATCTGCTTGATGCTTTTCACTGCCTGGATGTCAACGTCCAGGATGCAGATCAGATTCCATAGCTGCACAGCCTCTATGGATGACATACTGATTGAGGAAATAACAGGGATTACATAGAACAGGTGAAAGTTCCCCATTATGCACCATTTCCTGGGCTGAAACCACAGCTGAGGGGCCAGGCTTGCACCCTGACAGATGCTGATTAGAAGTCGTTCAAATGATGTGTTTGGTCATTGGTAAACAGGCTTAATCATTAGGCTATTGACAAACATGTAAAGCAAACCATCACAACAAGCCATGAATATGTAGATTCCAGTATAGGGAATTCCACAGTAAACTTTTCCATTGACAAGTCTTCGGCTGTGAAGTGAGATCTGAGCCCAGCTTTCCAAACCTTTCATAGCAAAGCTCTCCTTGTAATGTGATAGAGTGGGTATCACTTTAAACATTCCCTTTAAACAAGCAATAAGTCATTTTTTCAATGATTCATCTTCATGTTATTAGACATTATACTGACACCTAGTGGCCTGGATGTTTCAGAGAATTATGTACTGGCTGATTCCATGTGGGAGACCCGATCTATGGGGCATAATCTGGTTCATTTGAGTGCTGTGTAGCTATTTCATTCTACATCTCACATTAGCTGCACTTTATAGAAAAAAGTAATATATAAATATAGTTTGCTACCTTTTGGTGGCAGGAGCCTTCATCAGCTATAAGGACAATACCAGTGACATGTTTATTTATAGAGACTAGGCTTAATCCTGGTCCTGGAGGATCCTTCAATCTTTACCTGAATTACAAGGTTTACTGTGTCTGCATAAGAACGACAGCAGGTGTCTACAGCCCGTAACCCGTGACGACTGCCACCACCCCATTACCTGGTTCCCTACACGCTCCCAGAGAACTCTGCATGCTTGAGGAACTCTGCGTTGTTGATACATTGCCGCATGTTTTCCATGGAGTGGTAAGCTGCGACCGGGAAGAGAAGCAGATGGAGCATTAGTGTAGAGACGGTAGGACCTCTGGGTGACGAAAATGACAAGAGAGGCACACGATCTCCATGGTTACTGTACAGAGGACATGCCAGGGAGTGCAGGTATGCTCAGTGTCATCCATTCAACTGCTTAACCCCTGGGCTCTGTGGGTGCTCAGGTGCAGAGACATGCTGAAGGTGAGCATTTGCTCAAAAACATACTTAATTACACGACAAAGGCATTTTTCTTATATTATATTAATACTTATATGAATAATTTTTTAATTCATATTTTATTACTCATTTCTTAAAATATTTTTGAAGAATGTAAATGCATGCTGTAAAATTGATATGTGGTAATGTAAAGACTTCCATTAGAAGAGATTGCAGGTGGTTCACTTTATTTAACTCTACGTGCTAAGAAGAGCTTTTAAGCTGAAAATGCATAGTGCATAAGAACTATTATCTGTATTTGCAGTAAACTTCATAATAAGGTGCTCATAGCACTCTGGTCGTTGGTCCACAACTGCTGGGGTGGGACAGATTGTGAAGACATGCAGGATAGTCTTCAGACAGCACAACACAAGCAAGTCACGAACACTGCTGCTGGAGTCACAAACACTACTGCAGGAGACACAAAACACTACTGCAGGAGACAAACACTACTGCAGGAGATATGAACACTACTGCAGGAGACACAAAACACTACTGCAGGAGACAAATACTACTGCAGGAGATAAGAACACTACTGCAGGAGACACAAAACACTACTGCAGGAGACAAACACTACTGCAGGAGATAAGAACACTACTGCAGGAGACACAAAACACTACTGCAGGAGACAAACACTACTGCAGGAGACAAACACTACTACAGATCAAGGGTTCATGGTTGTATCAGGGAGGTAGAAAATGGAGCTAGATTACATGTATTAGAGAAACAGTTTGAGTACAGTATGAGTACCGTATGAGCGCAGTATGAGTACAGTTTGAGTACAGTATGAGTGCAATACTTCTCAGAGCTTTGACTTGAAGTCAGAGAAAAGGCACTACGTTTCCCACTGACACTCATGGGAGATACTGAATCCAAACACTCCCTCGTATTCTTTCATGAGCATCTTGAGAACTCTTCCCAGCCCCAGAAGGGCCACTCAGAATGACAGGCCTGGGTCCTGACATTTCCCTGGGAAATAAGCGAAATACATGGAAATCCTACTCATTCCATGTGAATCTCTGTTTGGACATTTGAGTCATGAGATGGAGAACCACCAGTGGCTATTTTAGAGATTCACAGGGCCCCCTTAGGAAATTCAGGTCTTGTACTGTCATTGCAAACTTTGCATATTGTCACTGCTGTGGTTTAAAGTTTGTCAGCCCTCGGGGGCCTCCCACTGGCCTGGGGCCCCAAGCAGTTGCCTGCCTTGCCTGCTGGCAAGCTACACCTCTGATACTACAATGCATCTCACTAAGGTTCAAGTTACCTACTGTATTCTATACGAATAGTTTGGTTTTTTGTAGCCAAGTGAAAATCCAGATCTCAGCCCAACCAGTCAAGAGATTCTGGCACTATTTGAAAATGGTGGTCCACATATCTCATCCAACTAAAAAACACTCCCAAAGAGTGTGCAATCATCACAATCTGAGAACAGCCAACCCCAACAGATTGCACAACGGTGGGGTTACCAAGTACCTGTCTGAAGGCATTGAATTCTTTACATGTACATTTATTTATTCCTTCTTTTTTAAATATGCAATGTACTGCAGGATTCTTTCAAATGTGGCAACATGATCAGAGTTCCAAGGTCTGAGATGGCCCCATCAATAAGAGAAGGAGCCTCGGTTAAACCCATGGCTTCTGCACAGTAGTGCAGACAGAACTGATCTGAAGTGTGGTGAAGAATGCCCTGCTGAAGTCAGACTTTGTGTGATTATGTGTTTCTACACTGGCACTCGTCTGATTATGTGTTTCTACACTGGAGCTCGTCTGATTATGCGTTTCTACACTGGCACTCGTCTGATTATGTGTTTCTACACTGGAGCTCGTCTGATTATGTGTTTCTACACTGGCACTCGTCTGATTATGTGTTTCTACACTGGCACTTGTCTGATTATGTGTTTCTACACTGGAGCTCGTCTGATTATGCGTTTCTACACTGGAGCTCGTCTGATTATGCGTTTCTACACTGGCACTCGTCTGATTATGTGTTTCTACACTGGAGCTCGTCTGATTATGTGTTTCTACACTGGCACTCGTCTGATTATGTGTTTCTACACTGGCACTTGTCTGATTATGTGTTTCTACACTGGAGCTCGTCTGATTATGCGTTTCTACACTGGAGCTCGTCTGATTATGCGTTTCTACACTGCAGTCATCTCTCCTGGGTCACATGACCTGGTAGTAACATTAATACATTGTTGCATTGAGGATTTAAAAAAAAAATCAGACTGCCATTTACAGTAGAAGACTGTACAAGCTAAAGTCTACTTTCTGCTCTCCATAAATAAATTAATTAGATCTTTCGGGTTCTTGTTCTCCTGGCAACTCTTTGCATTAATGCGATATTTCAGGTCTAAGTGCACCTGCTCATCAGTCATTAATCTACCAAATGAATAAACGTGAATGTAAACCTATAGTGTTCATTTCTTGGATATTATAATTTACAATTAACAATAATTTAATTGTTAATATAATGTTAGAATCACTATATGTCTTCTACACTGATAGAACATTTCTCTTATTATTAAGATGTTATTATGAATAACACTAAATAAATAAAAGTGGTAAATGTTAACTGAATGCATTAAATTTCCTAATAGACTAAATTCTGGAGGACCCCATCTAACTGAAATTTAAAAAATAAATAGAATGTAAATTATTAATTATAATAATAATAAGAAGAAGAAGAATAATAGAGCATCCTTACCTAGCCAAACCTCTGTAGTGCAGAGTGTGTGAGTTCGGGAATATGTGCAGTGTGTTTGAGTCCGTGTATATGTACAGAGTGTGTGTGTGTGCGTGTGTATGTACAGTGTGTGAGTCTGTTTATATGTACAGTGTGTGTGTGAGTCTATGTATATGTACAGTGTGTGTGTGAGTCTGTGTGTATGTGCAGTGTGTGTGTATTTGCGTATGTACAGTGTGTGTGAGTCTGTGTATATGTACAGTTTGTGTGAGTTCGTGTATATGTACAGTGTGTGTGAGTCTGTGCATATGTATAGAGCGTGTGTAAGTCCGTGTATATGTACAGTTTGTGTGAGTCCGTGTATATGTACAGTGTGTGTGAGTCTGTGTATATGTACAGTGTGTGTGAGTCTGTGTATATGTACAGCGTGTGTGTATATGTAGTGTGTGTACGCAGTGTGTTTGTGTTTGAATATGTGCAGTGTGTGAGTCTGTGTATATGTACAGAATGTGTGAGTCTGTGTATATATGCATTGTGTGTGAGTCTGTGTATATGTTCAGTGTGTGTGTATATATATGCAGTGTGTGTCTGTTTATATGTACAGAGTGTGTGTGCTTCTGTGTATATGTACAGAGTGTAAGAGTCCATCTATATGTAGTGTGTGTGAGTCTGTGTATATGTACAGTGTGTGTGACTGTTTATATGTACAGTGTGTGTGTGTGAGTCTATGTATATGTACAGTGTGTGTGTGAGTCTGTGTGTATGTGCAGTGTGTATTTGTGTATGTACAGTGTGTGTGAGACTGTGTATATGTACAGTTTGTGTGAGTTCGTGTATATGTACAGTGTGTGTGAGTCTGTGGATATGTATAGAGCGTGTGAAAGTCCGTGTATATGTACAGTTTGTGTGAGTCCGTGTATATGTACAGTGTGTGTGAGTCTGTGTATATGTACAGTGTGTGAGTCTGTGTATATGTACAGTGTGTGTGTATATGTACAGTGTGTGTGTACGCAGTGTGTTTGTGTTTGAATATGTGCAGTGTGTGTTAGTCTGTGTATATGTACAGAATGTGTGAGTCTGTGTATATATGCATTGTGTGTGAGTCTGTGTATATGTTCAGTGTGTGTGTATATATATGCAGTGTGTGTCTGTTTATATGTACAGAGTGTGTGTAAGTCTGTGTAGATGTACAGAGTGTAAGAGTCCATCTATATGTACAGTGTGTGTGAGTCTGTGTATATGTACAGTGTGTGTGACTGTTTATATGTACAGTGTGTGTGTGTCTATGAGTCTGTATGTGCAGTGTGTGTGTATTTGCGTATGTACAGTGTGTGTAAGTCCGTGTATATGTACAGTTTGTGTGAGTCCATGTATATGTACAATGTGTGTGAGTCCATGTATATGTACAGTGTGTGTGAGTCTGTGTATATGTACAGTGTGTGTGAGTCTGTGTATATGTAGTGTGTGTGTATATGTAGTGTGTGTGTACGCAGTGTGTTTGTTTGAATATGTGCAGTGTGTGTGAGTCTGTGTATATGTACAGTGTTTGTGTGTGTGTGTGTATGTGCAACTTGCTGATTTACTTGCCCTTATCACTTAAGAAGTTATCAGCCACTAAAATACGTCTTACCGTAATTCCTCAGTATAAATTCATAAAGGATAAGTAAGTAGATGTTATATTATCATATCATGACCTATTCAAAGAAAAATCATAAGTAATTATTAATTCATTAATAAGGACTTATAGATCAGGGGCCACTGTACAATTCACACAAGCACCTCTACTTTCACGGGACAAATGCAATTTAAAGGGCTTCATTGATTGTCTGTTTATTCATATACAAAAATGTGTACTGATATGAGATTATGAATGTCACTACCAATACTGGTACTGTGTCCTGTCAATCATGCCAACTGTCACAGGATCTCTGTGTTGATTGTGATGTGGGCGGAGCTCTCTTGTCACTCTGGTTACTCAATAGCAAATGATAGGAACCAGGTCAGGTGACTTAATTGGGATTGGTAGCCTAATTGCTCATATTAGAGTAGAGAGACTTAAGACCTTAAGACCTCTCTGTGTCCTCTCTTGATCACATCTGTCCATCACTCTGGAAGACAGAGTCGATATTCTCAGTAGTGTGATTTAAGGACGCCACATCACCCTGACCCAACCATCCTGGACCTAATCCAACCATCCTGGACCTAATCCACAGCTAACCCAACTTCCCCCAGACACTTGTCTGTCTTCTCAGTCAAAGAGCTCCAATGTTCTGTTAGCACCTTGACGCAGCCTCTGAACAATAGGTCAAAAGAGTGTGCAAAAGTTGAGTACAACACTGTTTAGGGTTTGGTTTTTAGGTTTTAAGATTTGATTTCTTTTCAAGTTACAATTAAATTTTACAACAAAAATGGATTCCAGACTAGTGGCTTAGTCTAGTTTTATCAGTGTAACCTTGAGGGAAGACAAACGTGACGTGTTTCACTCCACATACTAGTGGATGAAGTAACAACAGGAGTACAGGACCCAGAGCCTTCTTGCAAAAACCAGCCATCGTCATGACAACTGCACTCACTGGGTCCAAGAGGCACCAGAACCTCCTCTTTGGGATCTTCTCACATTCTTCTGTCCTTGGCAGATGACTTGAAGAACTTATGAACAGTGTTTCCTGCAAGTCGATCTATCAAAACCTGGTGTCATGAAACAGTTCAACGCATGGACACATTTATTTATAAGTAATAAGTATCAGGTCAAACTATCAAAAGTGCTTTATCTTGCAGTTAATACAGACATAAACAAAACTATTGCTACAAGTTGCACCATAGAAAACAGTTCTTAAGTTTCAATAGTAGTTACTTTTAGTTATAACTGCAATGATTCAGTCTTAACTGTAAAAATACTGAAGACAGGGAGGTCTTTTCTTCTCTCAGTGAAATAAAAGGAAGATTATTACCCCTCACACCTTCCTACCCTCACACCCACCTCCCCCCACACACTCCTACCCTCACACCCACCTCCCCCCACACACTCCTACCCTCACACCCACCTCCCCCCACACTCCTACCCTCACATCCACCTCCCCACACACTCCTACCCTCACATCCACCTCCCCACACCCTCCTACCCTCACGCCCACCTCCCCACACACACTCCTACCCTCACACCCACCTCCCCACACCCTCCTACCCTCACACCCACCTCCCCACACACCCTCCTACCCTCACACCCACCTCCCCACACACTCCTACCCTCACACCCACCTCCCCCACACACTCCTACCCTCACCCACCTCCCCACACACCCTCCTACCCTCACACCCACCTCCCCCCACACACTCCTACCCTCACACCCACCTCCCCACACCTTCCTACCCTCACACCCACCTCCCCCCACACACTCCTACCCTCACACCCACCTCCCCCCACACACTCCTACCCTCACACCCACCTCCCCACACTCCTACCCTCACACCCACCTCCCCACACACACTCTTACCCTCACACCCACCTCCCCACACACCCTCCTACCCTCACATCCACCTCCCCACACTCCTACCCTCACGCCCACCTCCCCACACACACTCCTACCTCACATCCA